>NC_041388.1:297868043-297883622 GCF_002162155.2 Triticum dicoccoides | reverse complement strand
GTAGTTTTGCTCTATGTGCTTCACTTATATCTTTTGAGCTAAATAGTTTTGCTCTATGTGCTTCACTTATATCTTTTGACCTATGTAGTTTTGCTCTATGTGCTTCACTTATATCTTTTGAGTTATAATTTTGCTCTATGTGCTTCACTTAGATCTTTTAGAGCACGGTGGTGGATTTGTTTTAAAGAAACTATTGATCTCTCATGCTTCACTTAAATTATTTTGAGAGTCTTAATAGCATGGTAATTTGCTTAATAATATTATGCTTGGTATTCAAGATTTGTGAAACTTTATTTTGAGTGTGTTGAATACTAAGAAAAGAATGAAGCATGATAATTGTTTTGAGATATGGAGGTGATAATATTAAAGTCATGCTAGTTGAGTAGTTGTGAATTTAAAGAATACTTGTGTTAAAGTTTGCGATTCCCGTAGCATGCACGTATGGTGAACCGTTATGTGATGAAGTCGGAGCATGATTTATTTATTGATTGTCTTCCTTATGAGTGGCGGTCGGGGACGAGCGATGGTCTTTTCCTACCAATCTATCCCCCTAGGAGCATGCGCGTAATACTTTGCTTTGATAACTTCTAGATTTTTGCAATAAGTGTATGAGTTCTTTATGACTAATGTTGAGTCCATGGATCATACGCACTCTCACCCTTCCACCTTTGCTAGCCTCTCTAATACCGCGCACCTTTCGCCGGTATCATACACCTACCATATACCTTCCTCAAAACAGCCACCATACCTACATATTATGGCATTTCCATAGCCATTCCGAGATATATTGCCATGCAACTTTCCACCATCTAGTTCATCATGACACATTCATCATTGTCATATTGCTTAGCATGATCATGTAGTTGACATAGTATTTGTGGCAAAGCCACCGTTCATAATTTTTTTCATACTTGTCACTCTTGATTCATTGCATATCCCGGTACACCACCGGAGGCATCCACATAGAGTCATACTTTGTTTTAGAATCGAGTTGTAATCATTTAGTTGTAAATAAATAAAAGTGTGATGATCATCATTTAATAGAGCATTGTCCCAATAAAAAAGGCCAAAGAAAAAAGAAGGCCCAAAAAAGAAAATAAATAAAAAGGAGCAATGCTACTATCCTTTTACCATACTTGTGCTTCAAAGTAGCACCATGATCTTCATAGTAGAGAGGCTCTCATGTTATCACTTTCATATACTAGTGGGAATTTTACATTATAGAACCTAGCTTGTATATTCCAATGATGGGCTTCCTCAAATTGCCCTAGGTCTTCATGAGCAAGCAAGTTGGATGCACACCCACTTAGTTTCTTTTTGAGCTTTCATACATTTATAGCTCTAGTGCATCTGTTGCATGGCAATCCCTACTCACTCACATTGATATCTATTGATGGGCATCTCCATAGCCCGTTGGTACGCCTAGTTGATGTGAGACTATCTTCCCCTCCTTTTTGTCTTCTCCACAACCACCATTCTATTCCACCTATAGTGCTATATCGATGGCTCACGCTCATGTATTGCGTGAAGATTGAAAAAGTTTTGAAAAAGTTAGAGTATGAAACAATTGCTTGGCTTGTCATCGAGGTTGTGCTTGATTTAAATACCTTGTGTGGTGAAGATGGAGCATAGCCAGACTATATGATTTTGTAGGGATAACTTTCTTTGGCCATGTTATTTTGAGAAGACATAATTGCTTTGTTAGTATGCTTGAAGTATTATTATTTTTATGTCAATATAAACTTTTGTCTTGAATCTTTCTAATTTGAATATTCATATCACAATTAAGAAGATTTGCATTGAAATTATGCCAAGTAGCACTCCGCATCAAAAATTCTCTTTTTATCATTTACCTACTCGAGGACGAGCAGGAATTAAGCTTGGGGATGCCTGATACGTCTCCAACGTATCTATAATTTTTGATTGCTCCATGCTATATTATCTACTGTTTTGGACTATATTGGGCTTTATTTTCCACTTTTATATTATTATTGGGACTAACCTATTAACCGGTGGCCCAGCCTAGAATTGTTGTTTTTTGCCTATTTCAGTGTTTCGGAGAAACAGAATATCAAACGGAGTCCAAACGGAATAAAACCTTCGGGAACGTGATTTTCTCACTAAACGTGATCCAGGAGACTTGGACCCTACTCCAAGGAGTCAAAGAGGAGGTCACGAGGGTGGGGGGTGCCCCCCCTAGGGTGCGCCGCCTACCTCGTGGGCCCCTCGGTGCTCCACCGACGTACTCCTTCCTCCTATATATACATACGTACCCCCAAACGATCAGAACAGGAGCCAAAAACGTAATTCCACTGCCGCAACTTTCTGTATCCACGAGATCCCATCTTGGGGCCTGTACCGGAGCTCCGCCGGAAGAGTGCCGTCACCACGGAGGGCTTCTACATCATCCTAGCCCCTCCGATGAAGTGTGAGTAGTTTACCTTACACCTTCGGGTCCATAGTTAGTAGCTAGATGGCTTCTTCTCTCTTTTTGGATCTCAATACAAAGTTCTCCCCCTCTCTTGTGGAGATCTATTCGATGTAATCTTCTTTTTTGCGGTGTGTTTGTTGAGACCGATGAATTGTGGGTTTATGATCAAGTCTATCTATGAATAATATTTGAATCTTCTCTCAATTCTTTTATGTATGATTGGTTATCTTTGCAAGTCTCTTCGAATTATCCGTTTGGTTTGGCCAACTAGATTGGTAGTTCTTGCCATGGGAGAAGTGGTTAGCTTTGGGTTCGATCTTGTGGTGTCCTTTCCTAGTGACAAAAGGGGAAGCAAGGCACGTATTGTATCATTGCCATCAAGGATAACAAGATGGGGTTTATTTCATATTGCATGAATTTATCTATCTACATCATGTCATCTTGCTTAAGGCGTTACTCTGTTTTTAACTTAATACTCTAGATGCATGCTGGATAGTGGTCGATGAGTGGAGTAATAGTAGTAGATGCAGAATCACTTGGTTTACTTTTCACGGACGTGATGCCTATATACATGATCATGCCTAGATATTCTCATAACTATGCTCAATTCTGTCAATTGCTCAACAGTAATTTGTTCACCCACCGTAGAATACTTATGCTCTTGAGAGAAGCCACTAGTGAAACCTATGGCCCCCGGGTCTATTCTCATCATATCAATCTCCATCACTTTAATCTTGCTTTGCTTTTTACTTTGCCTTTACTTTTAACTTTGCATCTTTATACCAAAAATACCAAAAATATTATATCTATCAGATCTCACTCTCGTAAGTGACCGTGAAGGGATTGACAACCTCTAATCACGTTGGTTGCGAGTAGCTATCGTTTTGTGCAGGTACAAGGGACTTGAGCGTGGCCTCCTACTGGATTGATACCTTGGTTCTCAAAAACTGAGGGAAATACTTACGCTACTCTACTGCATCATCCCTTCCTCTTCAGGGAAAACCAACGCAAGCTCAAGACGTAGCACCCAAGTCGGAAAAATGCGTCTTCATAGGATAACCTAAGGAAACTATCGGTTATACCTTCTACCTCAGATCCGAAGGCAAGATCTTTGCTGCCAAGAATGGCTCCTTTCTAGAGAAAGAGTTTCTCTCGAAAGAAGTAAGTGGGAGGAAAGTAGAACTTGATGAGGTACCACCTCTTGAGCCGGAAAGTAGTGCAGCTCAGGAAGATGTTTCTGTGGTGCCTGCACCGACTAGAGAGGAAGTTAATGATCATCATCATGAAACTTTGGATCAAGTTGCTATTAAACTTTGTAGGTCCACGAGGACATGTTCTGCACCAGAGTGGTACTTCAACCCTGTCCTGGAAATCATGTTGTTAGATAATGGTGAACCTTCAAACTATGAAGAAGCGATGACGGGCCCGGATTCCAACAAATGGCTTGAAGCCATGAAATCCGAGATAGGATCCATGTATGAAAATGGAGTATGGACTTTGACAGACTTGCCCGATGATCGGCAAGCCATAGCAAATAAATGGATCTTTAAGAAGAAGACTGACACGGATGGTAACGTGACCATCTATAAGGCTCGGCTTGTCGCTGAGGGTTATCGACAAGTTCAAGGGGTTGACTACGATGAGACCTTCTCACTCGTAGCGAAGCTGAAGTCCGTCCGAATCATGTTAGCAATTGCCGCATTCTATGATTATGAGATATGGCAAATGGACGTCAAAGCGGCATTCCTTAATGGTTTCCTTAAGGAAGAATTGTATATGATGCAGCCAGAAGGTTTTGTCGATCCTATGAATGCTGACAAGGTATGCAAGCTCCAACGCTCAATCTATGGGCTGGTGCAAGCATCTCGGAGTTGGAACATTCGCTTTGATGAGATGATCAAAGCATTTGGGTTTGCGCGGACTTATGGAGAAGCCTGTGTTTACAAGAAAGTGAGTGGGAGCTCTCTAGCATTTCTCATATTATATGTGGATGACATACTATTGATGGGAAATGATATAGAATTTTTGGAAAGCATAAAGGCCTACTTGAATAAGTGTTTTTCTATGAAGGACCTTAGGGAAGATGCTTACATATTAGGCATCAAGATCTATAGAGATAGATCGAGACACCTCATTGGTCTTTCGCAAAGCACATACCTTGACAAGATATTGAAGAAGTTCAATATGGATCAGTCCAAGAAGGGGTTCTTGCCTGTATTGCAAGGTGTGAAATTGAGCACGGCTCAATGCCCGACCTCGGTAGAAGATAGAGAAAAGATGAGTGTCATCCCCTATGCATCAGCCATAGGGTCTATTATGTATGCCATGATGTGTACCAGACCTGATGTGAACCTTTTCATAAGTTTGGTAGGGAGGTACCAAAGTAATCCTGGCTTGGAACACTAGACAGCGTCAAGAATATCCTAAAGTACCTTAAAAGGACTAGGATATGTTTCTCATTTATGGAGGTGACAAAGAGCTCGTCATAAAGGGTTACGTCGATTCTAGCTTGGACACAGATCTGGATGACTCCAAGTCACAAACCGGATGCGTGTACATTTTGAATGGTGGGGCAGTCAGCTGGTGCAGTTGCAAGCAAAGCATCATGGCAGGATCTACATGTGAAGCAGAGTACAGAGCAGCCTTGGAGGCAGCACAGGAAGCAGTCTGGATGAAGGAGTTCATCACCGACCTAGGAGTTATTCCCAATTTGTCGGGCCCGATGACTCTCTTCTATGACAACACTAGAGCTATTGCCCTTGCCAAGGAGCCCAGGTTTCACAAGAAGACCAGGCATATCAAGCGCCGCTTCAACTCCATTCATGAATATATTCAGGATGGAGACATAGATATTTGTAAAGTGTATACGGATCTGAATGTCGCAGATCCGTTGACTAAACCTCTTCCACGAGCAAAACGTGATCAACACCAGAACTCTATGGGTGTTCAACTCATCACAATGTAACTAGATTATTGACTCTAGTGCAAGTGGGAGACTGTTGGAAATATGCCCTAGTGGCAATATTAAAGTTGTTATTATTATATTTTTCGTGTTCATGATAATTGTCTGTTGTTCATGCTATAATTGTATTAACCGGAAACCGCAATACATGTGTGAATACATTGATCGTAATATGTCCCTAGTAAGCCTCTAGTTGACTAGCTCATTGATCAATAGATGGTCATGGTTTCCTGACCATGGACATAGGATGTCATTGATAACAGGATCACATCACTAGGAGAATGATGTGATGGACAAGACCCAATCGTAAGCGTAGCACAAGATCGTGTAGTTCGTTTGCTAAAGCTTTTATAATGTCAAGTATCATTTCCTTAGACCATGAGATTGTGCAACTCCCGGATACCGTAGGAATGCTTTGGGTGTATCAAACGTCACAACGTAACTAGGTGGCAATAAAGCTGTACTACAGGTATCTCCAAAAGTATCTGTTGGGTTGGCACGAATCAAGACTGGGATTTGTCACTCCGTATGACGGAGAGGTATCTCTGGGCCCACTCGGTAATGCATCATCATAATGAGCTCAATGTGACTAAGGAGTTAGCCACGGGATCTGATAACCCACAAGTATAGGGGATCGCAACAGTTTTCGATAAGTAAGAGTGTCGAACCCAACGAGGAGCTAAATCTAGAACAAATATTCCCTCAAGTTCTATCGACCACCGATACAACTCTACGCACGCTTGACGTTCGCTTTACCTAGAACAAGTATGAAACTAGAAGTACTTTGTAGGTGTTGTTGGATAGGTTTGCAAGATAATAAATATTACGTAAATAAAAAGTAGGGGCTGTTGTGAGTAAAGAAGCAATAGAGTAAATATAGCGAGTGTGGAAAAGTGGTGGTAAGAGTTGTGAAATTTGCCCCTAAGCAATTGACTACTTTACTAGACCGATAGCAAGTATTATGTGGGAGAGGCCACTGCTAGCATGTCACCCCTGACTTGGAATTCTATGCGCTTATGATTGGAACTATTAGCAAGCATCCCCAACTACTAATGTTCATTAAGGTAAAACCCAACCATAGCATTAAGATATATTGGTCCCCCTTCAATCATGTATGCATCAATTTCTATGCTAGGTTGAAGCTTATGTCACTCTTGCCCTCCAATACATAGTCCTATCAACATACAACTAACCCTAGGGTGTGATCCACGCGCACAATCATATGATGGGCACCAAAGGACAACAACATAACCACAAGCAAATTAAATCAATCATAGCAATTCATCAACCACCAATAGGACAACGAAAATCTACTCAGACATCATAGGATGGCAACACATCATTGGATAATAATATGAAGCATAAAGCACCATGTTCAAGTAGAGGGTACAGTGGGTTGCGGGAGAGTGGACCGCTGTAGATAGAGGGGGGAAGGTGATGGAGATGTTGGTGAAGATGGCGGAGGTGTTGGTGTAGATCGCGGTGATGATGATGGCCCCTGGCGGCGTTCCGGCGCCACCGGAAGCGAGGGGGAGAGAGCCCCCCTTCCTTCTTCTTCTTCCTTGACCTCCTCCCTAGATGGGAGAAGGGTTTCCCCTCTGGTCCATGGCCTCCATGGCACGGGAGGGGTGAGAGCCCCTCCGAGATTGGATCTGTCTCTCTCTGTTTCTGTGTTCTCAGATTCTTCCCTTTCACCGTTTCTTATATTCCCGGAGATCCGTAACTTCGATTGGGCTGAAATTTTAACACAATCTCTATCCGGATATTAGCTTTCTTGCGGCAAAACAAGGGCATCAACCGCCTTGCGGGTGGCCCACGAGGGTCAGGGACGCGCCCCCTGCCTCATGGCCACCTCGGGCACCGTCTCGCGTGGATTTTCATCCCAAAAATCATATATATTCCAAAAAAAATATCCGTCAGTTTTTATCCCATTTGGACTCCGTTTGATATGGATATTCTGTGAAACAAAAAACATGCAACAAACAGGAACTGGCACTGGGCACTGGATCAATATGTTAGTCCCAAAAATAGTATAAAAGGTTGCCAAAAGTATATGAAAGTTGTAGAATATTGGCATGGAACAATCAAAAATTATAGATACGACGGAGACGTATCAGCATCCCCAAGCTTAATTCCTGCTCGTCCTCGAGTAGGTAAATGATAAAAAAAGATAATTTTTGATGTGGAATGCTACCTAGCATAATCTTGATCACATATCTAATCATGGCATGAATATTAAGATACGAGTGATTCAAAGAAATAGTCTATCATTTGACATAAAAACAATAATACTTCAAGCCTACTAATAAAGCAATCATGTCTTTTCAAAATAACATGACCAAAGAAAGTTATCCCTACAAAATCATATAGTCTGGCTATGCTCCACCTTCACCACACAAAATATTCACATCATGCACAACCCCGATGACAAGCCAAGCAATTGTTTCATACTTTTGACGTTCTCAAACCTTTTCAACTTTCACGCAATACATGAGCGTGATCCATGGACATAGCACTATAGGTGGAATAGGATGGTGGTTGTGGAGAAGACAAAAAGGAGAAGATAGTCTCACATCAACTAGGCGTATCAACGGGGTATGGAGATGCCCATCAATAGATATCAATGTGAGTGAGTAGGGATTGCCATGCAACGGATGCACTAGAGCTATAAGTGTATGAAAGCTCCAACTGAAACTAAGTGGGTGTGCATCCAACTTGCTTGCTCATGAAGACCTCAGGCATTTGAGGAAGCCCGTCATCGGAATATACAAGCCAAGTTCTATAATGAAAATTCCCACTAGTATATGAAAGCGATAACTCAAGAGACTCTCTATATGAAGAACATTGTGCTACTTTGAAGCACAAGTGTGGAAAAAGGATAGTAGCACTGCCCCTTCTCTCTTTTTATCTCTTTTTTTATTTGTTTATTTGTTTATTTTTTTTTATTTTTTTGGTGGGCTTCTTTGGCCTCTTTTTTTTATTTGGGCTTCTTTGGCCTGTTTTATTTATTTTTAAAGTCCGGAGTCTCATCCCGACTTGTGGGGGAATAATAGTCTCCATCATCCTTTCCTCACTGGGGCAATGCTTAGTAATGATGATCATCACACTTTTATTTACTTACAACTTGATACTACAACTCGATATCTAGAACAAATATATGACTCTATATGAATGCCTCTGGCGGTATATCGGGATGTGCAATGATCTAGCGTAGCAATGACATCAAAAAATGGACAAGCCATGAAAACATCATGCTAGCTATCTTACGATCATGCAAAGCAATATGACAATGAATGCTCAAGTCATGTATATGATGATGATGGAAGTTGCATGGCAATATATCTCAGAATGGCTATGGAAATGCCATGATAGGTAGGTATGGTGGATGTTTTGAGGAAGGTATATGGTGGGTTTATGGTACCGGCGAAAGTGGCCCGGTAGTAGAGAGGCTAGCAATGGTGGAAGGGTGAGAGTGCGTATAATCCATGGACTCAACATTAGTCATAAAGAACTCACATACTTATTGCAAAAGTCTATTAGCTATCGAAACAAAGTACTATGCGCATGCTCCTAGGGGGATAGATTGGTAGGAAAAGACCATCGCTCGTCCCCGACCGCCACTCATAAGGAAGACAATCAATAAATAAATCATGCTCCGACTTCATCACATAACGGTTCACCATACGTGCATGCTATGGGAATCACAAACCTCAACACAAGTATTTCTACAATCCACAACTACACACTAGCATGACTCTAATACCATCATCTTTATATCGCAAAACTATTGCAAGGAATCAAACATATCATATTCAGCGATCTACAAGTTTATGTAGGATTTTATGACCAACCATGTGAATGACCAGTTCCTGTCATCTCTCTAAATAGATATAAGTGAAGCAAGAGAGTTTAATTATTTCTACAAAAGATATGCCCACGCTCTAACAAATATAAGTGAAGCAAAAGAGCATTCTACAAATGGCGGTTGTCTAAGTGAAGAGAAACAGGCAATCCAAACTTCAAATGATATAAGTGAAGCACATGAAGCATTCTATAAAGCCATACTCAAAAGATGTAAGTGAAGTGCATAGAGAATTCTATAAATCAACCAAGGACTACCTCATAGCAGCATGGTGCATAAAATAAAAATGAAAACTAAATGCAAAAGGCGCTCCAAAATTGCACATATCGCATGAACGAAACGAATCCAAAAACATACCGATACTTGTTGAAGAAAGAGGGGATGCCTTCCGGGGCATCCCCAAGCTTAGACGCTTGAGTCTACTTGAATATTTACTTGGGGTGCCTCGGGCATCCCCAAGCTTGAGCTCTTGCCTCTCTTCCTTCTTCTCACATCGAGACCTTCTCGATCATCAAACACTTCATCCACACAAAACTTCAACAGAAAACTCGGTAAGATCCGTTAGTATAATAAAGCAAATCACTACTCTAAGTACTGTTGAAAACTAATTCATATTTTGTTTTTGCATTTTGTATACTGTAATATAACTTTTTCATGGCTTAATCCACTAATATAAATTGATAGTTTCATCAAAACAAGCAAACTATGCATCAAAAACAGAATCTGTCTAAAACAGAACAGTCTATAATAATCTGAACATTAACCATACTTCTGATACTTGAAAAATTCTACCAAAATTAGGAAAAATAAAAAATTTGCATAGGAAGACAGTGCAAATATAATCTGAACCATTTAATGTTCCAGCTAAAAATGTAAAATTGCGCACTACAGCCAAAGTTTCTGTCCTGCACAGTACAAACCATCAAGCATATGTAAACATCCTAAAGGCAAACCTTGGCACATTATTTTTATAATACAATGGAATTGTACAAGGGGATAATTATTTTTGTTGAAAAGTTTCTGTAATCAAGATTCACAAAGTTGCCGTGAGCATGAACAAAGTTCAAGGAGCTCTCCCACTTCAACAGTGATTGTCTTTCTCACTTTCACTTTCCTTTTTGAAAAAGTTTTGGGTTCCCCTCTTTATTTTGTTCTTTTAAAACTATATAAAAGCACTCAACAGAAATAAATGACTCGCTAAAACTTTCGGGTTGTCTCCGTGGCAGCACTTTCTTTAAAGCCATTAAGCTAGGCATATAGTGCTCAAGTAATGGATCCACCCGGATCCCAAGGTATATCAAAGCCAATTTTAATTAACAATGATTTGTAATTTAGTGGTGAGCACAAGGTAACATATATCATGTAATGACAAAGTCTAACTCTCTTCCTATGCATCGGCATGTCATAAAAGAACAATTCATGCCCACAAAGTAAAGGCCAATGCATAGTATAAACAGTTTCTTGCAATTTATTCATATTGGAAACATAGAGAGGTGGAGATATAGTTCCTCTCCCATAATAATTGCAAGTAGGAGCAGCAAGCACATGCATATTATATTCATCAAAATCATCATGTGCAACGGTAAAAGGCAACCCATCAATATATTCCTTAATAAGAGCAAACTTCTCCGATATAGTGTAGTTTGGAGAATTCAAAAAGATAATAGGACTATCATGTGTGGGTGCAATAGCAACAATTTCATGTTTAACATAAGGAACTATAGCAAGTTCATCTCCATAAGCATAATTCATATTGGCATCTTGGCCACAAGCATAGCAAGCATCATCAAAAAGGGATATTTCAAAAGAATCAACGGGATCATAACAATCATCATAGCAATCATCCTCCGGTAAGCACGAAGGGAAATTAAACAATGTATTAGTTGAAGAGTTACTCTCATTAGAATGTGGGCACGGGTAGCTAATCCGCTCTTCCTCCTTTTGTTATTCGCTCTCCTCCTCATCTTTTTCATCCAATGAGCTCACAGTTTCATCAATTTCTTCTTCCATAGACTCCTGCAAAATATTAGTATCTTCTTGGACAGGGGAGTAGTCCTCAATATATGGTTCAACATAGGCATTAGAAGCATAATTATCTTAGCAATATTTAAGTATGGCAAAAATTTCAGATTTGTAAAGAGTAGCATCATACTTTTCAGTCAAAGAAGCAATTTCGTAAGCACCCTTAAAAGCAACAAATTCTTCAATTTGTTGAACATCATAGTAATTATAAACACCCTTAGCATATGAAGATACGATTCCATTATCACCAAACTCACATTGATAGGGAAGGTGTTTCTTAGGGTTTTCAGAACAACAAGTAAAATCATATATTTCACATAAATTGCAAGCATAGCATTGCAAATGATGAATTTGATCCAGTAAAAGTTTCCCTTTTTCATATATTCGGTGTCGCACATAACAAGCATGCTCATCTAAGGATTTTCCCTCAACTAAGCTAGTTGGGGTTTCAGCACGAGCACATAGGGATCGAAGATGATCCAAGTAATAGGGTTCAGCAGTGTGATAGATTTTGAGTGGTTCTTCAACCATTGGTTTAGTAGGTACAACTAATTTTTTTGGTATTTTGTGTTTCCTACCCATAACTAAAGATAGAAAACAACTAAGAACAACAAATAAAAATTACTTAGTGATAAAGCAAACAAGCACACACGAGAATATTCACCCCACCCTAGTGCTCCCCGGCAAAGGCGCCAGAAAAAGGTTTTATAACCCACACGTATAGGGGATCACAACAGTTTTCGATAAGTAAGAGTGTCGAACCCAACGAGGAGCTAAAGGTAGAACAAATATTCCCTCAAGTTCTATCGACCACGGATACAACTCTACGCACGCTTGACGTTCGCTTTACCTAGAACAAGTATGAAACTAGAAGTACTTTGTAGGTGTTGTTGGATAGGTTTGCAAGATAATGAAGATTACGTAAATAAAAAGTAGGGGCTGTTGTGAGTAAAGAAGCAATAAAGTAAATATAGCGAGTGTGGAAAAGTGGTGGTAAGAGTTGTGAAATTTGCCCCTAAGCAATTGGCTACTTTACTAGACCGATAGCAAGTATTATGTGGGAGAGGCCACTGCTAGCATGTCATCCCTGACTTGGAATTCTATGCACTTATGATTGGAACTATTAGCAAGCATCTGCAACTACTAATGTTCATTAAGGTAAAACCCAATCATAGCATTAAGATATATTGGTCCCCCTTCAATCTCGTATGCATCAATTTCTATGCTAGGTTGAAGCTTCTGTCACTCTTGTTCTCCAATACATAGTCCTATCAACATACAACTAACCCTAGGGTGTGATCCATGCGCGCAATCATATGATGGGCACCAAAGGACAACAACATAACCACAAGCAAATTAAATCAATCATAGCAATTCATCAACCACCGATAGGACAACGAAAATCTACTCAGACATCATAGGATGGCAACACATCATTGTATAATAATATGAAGCATAAAGCACCATGTTCAAGTAGAGGGTACAGCGGGTTGCGGGAGAGTGGACCGCTGTAGATAGAGGGGGGAAGGTGATGGAGATGTTGGTGAAGATGGCGGAGGTGTTGGTGTAGATCACGGTGATGATGATGGCCCCTGGCGGCGTTCCGGCGCCACCGGAAGCGAGGGGGAGAGAGCCCCCCTCCTTATTCTTCTTCCTTGACCTCCTCCCTAGATGGGAGAAGGGTTTCCCCTCTGGTCCATGGCCTCCATGTCATAGGAGGGGTGAGAGCCCCTCCGAGATTGGATCTGTCTCTCTGTCTCTCTCTCTGTTTCTGCGTTCTCAGATTCTTCCCTTTCACCGTTTCTTATATTCCCGGAGATCCGTAACTCTGATTGGGCTGAAATTTTAACACGATCTCTATCCGGATATTAGCTTTCTTGCGGCGACAGAAGGGCATCAACCACCTTACGGGTGGCCCACAAGGGTCAGCGGCGCGCCCAGGGAGGGCAGGCACGCCCCCTGCCTCGTGGCCACCTCGGGCACCATCTCGCGTGGATTTTTCTTCCCAAAAATCATATATATTCCAAAAAATCTCCGTCAGTTTTTATCCCTTTTGGACTCCGTTTGATATGGATATTCTGCGAAACAAAAAACATGCAACAAACAGGAACTCGCACTGGGCACTGGATCAATATGTTAGTCCCAAAAATAGTATAAAAAGTTGCCAAAAGTATATGAAAGTTGTAGAATATTGGCATGGAACAATCAAAAATTATAGATATGACGGAGACGTATCAGGATCATGCATTATGGAACGAGTAAAGAGACTTGCCAATAACGAGATTGAACGAGGTATAGAGATACCAACGATCGGATCTCGGGCAAGTAACATACCAATGGACAAAGGGAATTGTATACGGGATTGATTGAATCCCCGACATCGCGGTTCATCCGATGAGATCATCGTGGAACATGTGGGAGCCAACATGGGTATCCAGATCCCGCTGTTGGTTATTGGCCGGAGAGATGTCTTGGTCATGTCTGCATGGTTCCCGAACCCATAGGGTCTACATACTTAAGGTTCGGTGACGCTAGAGTTGTTATGGGAAATAGTATGTGGTTATCGAAGGTTGTCCGGAGTCCCAGATGAGATCCCGAACGTCATGAGGAGTTTCGGAATGGTCCGCAAATGAAGATTTATACATGGGAAGTCCTTATTCATCGCCGGAAGTGTTCGGGGGGTTACCGTTATTGTACCGGGACCACCGAAGGGGTTCCGGGGGTCCACCGGGAGGGTCCACCTGCCCCGGAGGGCCCTATGGGCTAAATATAGAGGGGAACCAGCCCCTAGGTGGGCCGGGCGCCAACTCCCCCCTAGGGCCCATGCGCCTAGGGTTGGGGGAAACCCGAGAGGGGCCCCCCCACCTGGCTTGGGGGGTAAGCCTCCCCTTGCCCCCCCCCTCTAGATGCATCTAGGGGGTCGGCCCCCACTCCCTTGCCCCTATATATAGTGGGGTGGGAGGGCAGCCACACCCTTCCCCTGGCGTAGCCCTCCCCCTCTCTAACACCTCCTCCTCCGTCGCGCTTGGCGAAGCTCTACCGGAGAACCACGAGCTCCATCACCACCACATCGCCCCTTTATCCCAACGATCTAGCTTCTATTCGTTCGATCTAGCTTCTCATCTCCTTGTTAATATTAATCCAATCTATTGTATCCGCTAGTGGTAGAATTTCACCTCATAATTTTGAGACGTTTTCCATAAGCCCACAACAACCTTATTCTTTTGTTGTATAATTTTCAACAAATCAGTCAATCCTTCTTTGCAAGGATGCTTTCCAAGTTCATTTGTGGCAGAAGTTGTCATTTTCTTCTTTGTCCCTTTATCCCAACGATCTAGCTTCTATTCGATCATTCCGGAGGCATTGTGATGTTGCACTCTTCGACCCATCATCCCATTTTTGTCCAAGTTCATGTTCTTTACTTTGCTTATCCATTAAACCGGAGTGTTGTGCCTATCATTCCTCTTCTAACCGGAGTCTCATCCAAGTGCTTTCATTTTTCCAAGTTCATATTATTGCCTTCCATTTCCAACCGGAGTGTTGTTGTAATTGATCTTTATCATTCCTTGTACATCTCGTTTCAACCAGAGTGCTTGCATGTACTTCTTGTCCATTGCAACCCTTTTCTTATGTCTTTCAACCTACAAGGTTCTAGTTATGTTCCTTGTTCCTCTTTTCTAATGGAGTGTTTTCAACTTTGTTCATCTTTGTTGTATTCTTTCTTTCAATTTGTTCAACCTCGCAAGGTTCTTTGGTTTCACTCATTTGTCAAAGAAGCAACTTAGTTTTACCTATTCTCTTCTTCTTCCATTTCTCTCCGGTGCCATCCTTAGATCTTGGGACAAGATCCTCTTGTAGTGGTGGAGTGTTGTAACGCCCCGAGTGCGATGCGCCAGGTGTCCTCCAGTTATTCGCCGTTGTTGCCATGTCTTTCGCTTGCGTGTTGCATCTTGCCATGTCATCATGTGCATTGCATCATCATGTTTTCAAAACTTGCATCCGTCCCGGTCTCCCCATTCCTTTCGTTGTCCGTTCTGAGCCCAGACACACTTGCACGTGCCCGCGGCACCTCCGAAATATTATTTTATAAGTGGCAGGAAAATGTTCTCGGAATGGGATGAAAGTTGGCATGTGGTGTTGTTATGTTGTCGGTAGGCCGCCTGCCAAGTTTCATCGCATTCGGAGTCCGTTTGATGCCCCAACGGATAACTATAGCGGTAGTATAGCCGGTCTATCATCGGACATTTTTGGTCTCCGGAAATAGTTGCCGGGTTGCCTTCCCTCTTAGCTTAGCCCAACCTT
>NC_041388.1:297861906-297867681 GCF_002162155.2 Triticum dicoccoides | reverse complement strand
GAAACCCCTCCTAACCACCTGACCCCTCCTTGCACAGTGCTCGGACCCCTCGTCCGCGTCCGAGAGTTGTCCCGAATCCGACCCGAGCAATCATTACCGATGGGTCTGGATCATCCCCAAACATCCCTAAATCATCATCAGTTTCTCGTTGGACTCTCCTAAGGTATAGACCAACCTCCTAGGCAGCAACCCTAAAATCTAGCCCTTTGTCACATCGCGCCACCGCCAGTCATCCACCCCTCTCCTTCCTAGGGATCCATCCCGCATCCACTTTGTTTTCAGCCGCCACTCTTGATACGTCTCCAACGTATCTATAATTTTTTATTGCTCCATGCTATATTATCTACTGTTTTGGACATTATTGGGCTTTATTATCCACTTTTATATTATTTTTGGGACTAACCTATTAACTAGAGGTCCAGCCCAGAATTGTTGGTTTTTGCCTGCTTTAGAGTTTCGAAGAAAAGGAATATCAAACGGAGTCCAAACGGAATGAAACCTTCGGGAACGTGATTTTCTCAACGAACAAGACCCAGTAGACTTGGACCCTACGTCAAGACACAAAAGAGGAGGCCACGAGGTAGGGGGCATGCCCACCCCACCCCCCCCCCCAGGCGCGCCCTCCACCCTCGTGGGCCCCCTGTTGCTCCACCGATGTACACCATCCTCATATATATACCTATGTACCCTCAAACAATCAAATACGGAGCAAAAACCCTAATTCCACCGCCATAACTTTCTATATCCACGAGATCCCATCTTGGGGCCTGTTCCGGAGCTCCGCCGGAGGGGGCATCGATCACGGAGGGCTTCTACATCAACACCATAGCCCCTCCGATGAAGTGTGAGTAGTTCACCTCAGACCTACGGGTCCATAGTTAGTAGCTAGATGGCTTCTTCTCTCTTTTTGGATCTCAATACAATGTTCTCCCCCTCTCTTGTGGAGAACTATTCGATGTAATCTTATTTTTGCGGTGTGTTTGTTGAGATCGATGAATTGTGGGTTTATGATCAAGTTTATCTATGAACAATATTTGAATCTTCTCTGAATTATTTTATGTATGATTGGTTATCTTTGCAAGTCTCTTCGAATTATCAGTTTGGTTTGGCCTACTAGATTGATCTTTCTTGCAATGGGAGAAGTGCTTAGCTTTGGGTTCAGTCTTGCGGTGTCCTTTCCCAGTAACAGTAGGGGCAGCAAGGCACGTATTGTATTGTTGCCATCGAGGATAACAAGATGGGATTTTCATCATATTGCATGAATTTATCCCTCTACATCATGTCATCTTGCTTAAGGCATTACTCTATTTTCATTAACTTAATACTCTAGATGCATACTGGATAGTGGTCGATGAGTGGAGTAATAGTAGTAAATGCAGGCAGGAGTCGATCTACTTGTCTCGGACGTGATGCCTATATACATGATCATACCTAGATATTCTCATAACTATGCTCAGTTCTGTAAATTGCTCAACAGTAATTTGTTCACCCACCATAGAATACTTATGCTCTCGAGAGAAGCCACTAGTGAAACCTATGGCCCCCGGGTCTATCTTCATCATATTAATCTCCCAATACTTAGTTATTTCCTTTGCTTTTACTTTGCATCTTTATCATAAAAATACAAAAATCTTATCTTATCATATCTATCAGATCTCACTCTCGTAAGTGGTCGTGTAGGGATTGACAACCCCTTATCATGTTGGTTGCGAGGATTTATTTGTTTTGTGCAGGTACGAGGGACTGGCGCGTAGCCTCCTATTGGATTGATACCTTGGTTCTCAAAAACTGAGGGAAATACTTACGCTACTTTGCTGCATCATCCCTTCCTCTTCGGGGAAAACCAACGCAGTGCTCAAGAGGTAGCAAGAAGGATTTCTGGCGCCGTTTCCGGGGAGGTCTACGCAAAAGTCAATATACCAAGTAACCATCACATACCCTTATCTCCCGCATTACATTATTTGCCATTTGCCTCTTGTTTTCCTCTCCCCCACTTCACCCTTGCCGTTTTATTCGCCCTCTCTCTCTATCCTCCCTCTCTTTCTCTATTTTCCTCTTTTTGTCCGCTTGCTTTTTGCTTGTGTGTTAGTTCATTTGCTTGTCGTTATGGCTAGTCCCTTATCTTCTCCGTTGTCCCCTGAGTTCGAAATCTTTCACTTCAAACAAAGGCTAGGAGAAAACTTAAAAGATGCCTGGTTGAGAATAATGGAGTCTTATCGTAATTGTACCTCTGAAATAAACCTGACAATTTTGCTTCGCAATTTTTATGTTGGATTAAATATGTCTCATAGACAACTCTTGGATTGTGTTGCCAAAGGCAATTTTATTGAAATCGATCCCCATATCGCGCTCGAAAATATAGAACATATAGTGGGAACACTACCTCAACAAAAGGGACCTCATCCTACTCAGGAAGAGACACAAGTTTTTGAAAAAAATTGTGAAGTTACTAAAATTTTACAGAAGTCTCTTGAACCTCTTAAGAACATTAGTGGAAATATTCACCGCATGAATATGTTGATTACCCTTTGTAATAAGTGGTTGGATTCGTTAGATCTAAAAATTTCAGATTATGAAGGGAAACATAAAGAACCTCCCGGATTCGAGCTTGATTCCGCTAAAAAGTTGAAAACCAAAGATGGCAATACCTAGATATATCCTTGCTTGTTATGCCTAGCTAGGAGCGTTAAACAATAGCGCTTGTTGGGAGGCAACCCAATTTTATTTTTATTACTTGCTTTTTGATCCTGTTTAGTAACAAATAATTTATCTAGCCTCTGTTTTGGTTGTGTTTTTTGTGTTTAATTAGTGTTTGTGCCAAGTAGAACCGTTGGGAAGACTTGGGGAAAGTCTTGTTACACTTGCTGTAAAAAACAGAAACTTTATCCCTCACGAGAACTGCTGACATTTTTATTTGGAAAGTGATATTTAGTTAATTATTTTTGCATATGGTTAATAGATAAATACCTCATGTCCAGCAATTTATTTTAGAATTTTTGGGGTTCCAGATATTGCGCTAGCTACAGATTACTACAGACTGTTCTGTTTTTGACAGATTCTGTTTTCCATGTGTTGTTTGCTTATTTTAATGAATCTATGGCTAGTAAAATAGTTTATAAACCATAGAGAAGTTGGAATACAGTAGGTTTAACACCAATATAAATAAATAATGAGTTCATTACAGTAACTTGAAGTGGTATTTTTTTTCTTTCGCTAACGGAGCTCACGAGATTTCTACTTTGAGTTTTGTGTTGTGAAGTTTTCAAGTTTTGGGTAAAGATTTGATGGATTATGGAACAAGGAGTGGCAAGAGACTAAGATTGGGGATGCCGATGGCACCCCCAAGATAATCTAAGAATACCTAAAAGCCAAAGCTTGGGGATGCCCCGGAAGGCATCCCCTCTTTCGTCTACTTCTATCGGTAACTTTACTTGGAGCTATATTTTTATTCGCCACATGATATGTGTTTTGCTTGGAGCGTCTTGTATGGTTTGAGTCTTTACTTTTTAGTTTACCACAATCATCCTTGATGTACACACCTTCTGAGAGAGCCATACATGATTTGGAATTTGCTAGAATACTCTATGTGCTTCGCTTATATCTTTTGAGTTATATAGTTTTGCTCTAGTACTTCACTTATATCTTTTAGAGCACGGTGGTGGATTTGTTTTATAGAAACTATTTATCTCTCATGCTTCACTTAGATTATTTTGAGATTCTTAAATAGCATGGTAATTTGCTTAAAATCCTAATATGCTAGGTATTCAAGATTAGTAAAATTTTCTAATGAGTGTTTTGAATACTAAGAGAAGTTTGATGCTTGATGATTGTTTTGAGATATGGGGGTAATAATATCAAAGTCGTGCTAGTTGAGTAGTTGTGAAATTGAGAAATTCTTGTGTTGAAGTTTGCAAGTCCCGTAGCATGCGCGTATGGTAAACGTTATGTAACAAATTTGAAACATGAGGTGTTATTTGACTGTTCTCCTTATGAGTGGCGGTCGGGAATGAGCGATGGTCTTTTCCTACCAATCTATCCCACTAGGAGCATGCGTGTAGTGCCGAGGTTTTTGATGACTTGTAGATTTTTGCAATAAGCATGTGAGTTCTTTATGACTAATGTTGAGTCCATGGATTATACGCACTCTCACCCTTCCATCCTTGTTAGCCTCTTCGGTACCGTACATTGCCCTTTCTCTCATTGAGAGTTGGCACAAACTTCGCCGGTGCATCCAAACCCCGTGATATGATACGCTCTTTGACACATAAACCTCCTTATATCTTCCTCAAAACAGCCACCATACCTACCTATTATGGCATTTCCATAGCCATTCCGAGATATATTGCCATGCAACTTTCCACCATTCCGTTTATCATGACACAATCATTATTGTCATATTGCTTAGCATGATCATGTAGTTTACATAGTATTTGTGGCAAAGCCACCGTCCATAATTCTTTCATACATGTCACTCTTGGTCCATTGCATATCCCGGTACACCGCCGGAGGCATTCATATAGAGTCATCTTTTGTTCTAGTATCGAGTTGTAATCATTGAGTTGTAAATAAATAGAAGTGTGATGATCATCATTTTCTAGAGCATTGTCCCAAGTGAGGAATTATATAAAAAAGAGAAGGCCCGAAAAAAGAAAGAGAAAGGCCATAAAAAAGAGAAGGCCCAAAAAAATGAGAGAAAAAGAGAGAAGGGACAATGTTACTATCCTTTGCCACACTTGTGCTTCAAAGTAGCACCGTAATATTCATGATAGATTATCTCTTGTTTTGTCACTTTCATATACCAGTGGGAATTTTCATTATAGAACTTGGCTTGTATATTCCAACAATGGGCCTCCTCAAGTGCCCTAGGTCTTCATGAGCAAGCAAGTTGGATGCACACCCACTTAGTTTCTTTTGTTGAGCTCTCATACATTTATAGCTCTAGTGCATCCGTGGCATGGCAATCCCTACTCCTTGCATTAACATCAATCGGTGGGAATTGACTAGCCTCGTTGATGTGAGACTTTCTCCTTTTTGTCTTCTCCACATAACCCCCCTCATTATATTCTATTCCACCCATAGTGCTATCTCCATGGCTCGTGCTCATATATTGCGTGAAAGTTTATAGGTTTGAGATTACTAAAGTATGAAACAATTGCTTGGCTTGTCATTGGGGTTGTGCATGATGAGAGCATTCTTGTGTGACCAAAATGGAGCATGACAAAACTATATGATTTTGTAGGGATGAACTTTCTTTGGCCATGTTATTTTGAGAAGACATAATTGCTTAGTTAGTATGCTTGAAGTATTATTATTTTTATGTTAATATGAACTTTTGTCTTGAATTTTTCGGATCTGAATATTCATACCACAATTAAGAAGAATTACATTAAAATTATGCCAAGTAGCACTCCGCATCAAAAATTCTGTTTTTATCATTTACCTACTCGAGGATGAGCGGGAATTAAGCTTGGGGATGCTTGATACGTCTCCAATGTATCTATAATTTTTGATTGCTCCATGCTATATTATCTACTATTTTGGACATTATTGGGCTTTATTATCCACTTTTATATTATTTCTGGGACTAACCTATTAACTGGAGGCCCAGCCCAGAATTGTTGTTTTTGCCTATTTTAGGGTTTTGAAGAAAAGGAATATCAAAAGGAGTCCAAATGGAATGAAACCTTAGGGAACGTGATTTTCTCAACGAACAAGACCCAGGAGACTTGGACCCTACGTCAAGACACAAAAGAGGAGGCCACGAGGTAGGTGGCG
>NC_041388.1:297821742-297861698 GCF_002162155.2 Triticum dicoccoides | reverse complement strand
CTCCACCGACGTACTCCATCCTCCTATATATACCTGCGTACCCCCAAACGATCAGATACGGAGCAAAAACCCTAATTCCACCGCCGTAACTTTCTGTATCCACGAGATCCCATCTTGGGGCCTGTTCTGGAGCTCCGCCGGAGGGGGCATCGATCACGGAGGGCTTCTACATCAACACCATAGCCCCTCCGATGAAGTGTGAGTAGTTCACCTTAGACCTATGGGTCCATATTTAGTAGCTAGATGGCTTCTTCTCTCTTTTTGGATCTCAATACAATGTTCTCCCTCTCTCTTGTGGAGAACTATTGGATGTAATCTTGTTTTTGCGGTGTGTTTGTTGAGACTGATGAATTGTGGGTTTATGATCAAGTCTATCTATGAACAATATTTGAATCTTCTCTGAATTCTTTTATGTTTGATTGGTTATCTTTGCAAGTCTCTTTGAATTATCAGTTTGGTTTGGCCTACTAGATTGCTCTTTCTTGCAATGGGAGAAGTGCTTAGCTTTGGATTCAATCTTGCGGTGTCCTTTCCCAGTGACAGTAGGGGCAGCAAGGCACGTATTGTATTGTTGCCATCGAGGATAACAAGATGGGGTTTTCATCATATTGCATTAGTTTATCCATCTACATCATGTCATCTTGCTTAAGGCGTTACTCTGTTTTCATTAACTTAATACTCAACAGTAGTAGATACAGACAGGAGTCGGTCTACTTGTCTCGGACGTGATGCCTATATACATGATCATACCTAGATATTCTCATAACTATGCTCAATTCTGTCAATTTCTCAATAGTAATTTGTTCACCCACCGTAGAATACTTATGCTCTCGAGAGAATCCACTAGTGAAACCTATGGCCCCCGGGTCTATCTTCATCATATTAATCTCCCAATACTTAGTTATTTCCTTTACTTTTACTTTGCTTTTATTTTACTTTGCATCTTTATCATAAAAATACCAAAAATATTATCTTATCATATCTATCAGATCTCACTCTCGTAAGTGGCCGTGTAGGGATTGGCAACCCCTTATCGCATTGGTTGCGAGGATTTACTTGTTTTGTGCAGGTACGAGGGACTGGCGCGTAGCCTCCTACTGGATTGATACCTTGGTTCTCAAAAACTGAGGGAAATACTTATGCTACTTTGTTGCATCATTCCTTCCTCTTTGGGGAAAACCAACGCAGTGCTCAAGAGGTAGCAACTCTCTCCATCGAGATCCCGCAACCGAGGTCCCGAGCTCCTCCTCTCGATCCCTCCCCGAGCACCTCGTGCCCGACTGCTGTTGATCCCGTGTGCTTCCAGGAGCCCCTGCCTCTGCCCGAGCCCCTCCCGCAGCTCCCCATCACCCTCGACCCCGCCTCATTGGTCGGCCGACACCGGCGACCGGAACATCGCCGGAGATGAGTGCCCCGATAGCGCTGCTCCTTTCCCCCTCCTGCTTCTCTACCTTTCTTTCTCACGATCTTCCTCTTCCTCTCTCTGTCTCCTTCACAGGAGGCCGACAATGACGCCATGTATGCCGCTGCCCCGTGCTTCGTCTATACACCCCTAGAACGGGACGAAATCGACCCGATCCGGTGCCTCCCACTCGGACCCGTGCCTCCCCCATGCCCGTGAGCCCGCGCCAGCCATCTTCCTCACTGGCGACGACGAACAAGACAGCCATGGCCCCTGTTTCGACCGAACCAGCCACAATCACGGGGCGTTGACCGCGCCTTCCTCACTCGCGTGGAGCTTGCCCCTTGCCCGGATCCAGCCGTCCCCACTGTCGCGCCATCTTCAAGCCATCTGGTGCCTGGTTCCCCGCCGCTTGTTCTCTGTGCGAGGGAGACGACCATGCCAATGCCAAGTCCCGCTTGATCCCCTGTGTTGATCAGACGAGCACGTCCGCTCGCGAGGTCCAGCCGCGCTCGCTCTAAGGCCCGGCCTCCTTCGACCCAGCCTGCCTGCCTTGGCCTCCTCACTGACTGGGCCTAGCCCATGGTGAGCAACCAGTAGCTCCCCCAGCCCAGTTTACCTCAGATCTGGCCCGTGATGTTCTTCCCCTGCCAGGACGATTTTTCTAATTTCTAGAAAACGGTTGTTTTCCAGAAAACCCCTTAATGTTCATGCATATAATATCTCCATAACTGTGCATCATCTTAAAACAAACTTATTATGAAAAATGCTTAGAATTTCATCTAGTTTCATAATTTGCATCTTTCATCCATGTTAAAAATGTTTAAAATGTTGTTTGTGTTTATTTTGCATATTGCCATGTTAAAATGATTTAATTAATAACTAATTAACCGTAACTCGGTTTTAAATAAACTTTATATGTAAATGGGGTAGACAAATGCCTAGATTAACATGGTGCACTCATCTTACATGTTTCACAACTCTAAAATATGGTTTAGGGAAGAACAGTACCAAATTCATAATATGCATATGGGGATTTTTCCGGAATTGATGTTTGTTGTTCCGGCCTCATTTAAACTTGCCTAGATAGGTAGTTTTCTTATGCTTCACCTATTGCCACATTAAACAACATTAAAATTGTTGCGTACATAACCGGGAGAGAACTAAATAAGTCATGTGGTGTTTCGTCAATATGCAACTCGTTGCATATTGAGCTCCACTTAACTTGTAGTATTGTTTGTTGCACTTTGCCTTGCCATATCATGCCTCTTTAAACCGGACATGCATCATACTTGGTTGCGCATCATGTCGTGTTCAGGTGATGGTTGTTTACCATGTTGTTTCCTTCTTTCTGATGTTGCTTCTTCCTGATAGTTCCGGTAACGTTGCGTTTGTGAGGATACGTTCGACTACGTCTGTTTGTCTTCTTCATGGACTCGTTCTTCTTCCTTGTGGGATTTCAGGCAAGATGACCATACCCTCGATATAACTTCTATCTTTGCTTTCTAGTTGTTCGTTCTATCACTATGTCGCACTACCTACCACTTGTTTATCATGCCTCCCATATTGCCATGTCAAGCCTCTAACCCACCTTCCTAGCAAACTGTTGTTTGGCTAAGTTACCGCTTTTGCTCAGCCCCTCTTATAGCATTGCTAGTTGCAGGTGCCTTGAAGTTTGTTCCATGTTGGAACATGGATATTTTGGGATATCACATTATCTCTTATTTTAATTAATGCATCTATATACTTGGTAAAGGGTGGAAGGCTCGGCCTTATGCCTGGTGTTTTGTTCCACTCTTGTCGCCTTAGTTTCCGTCATACCGTTGTTATGTTCCTTGATTTTGTGTTCCTTCCGCGGTTGGGGTTAGGGGACCCCTTAACAGTTCGCTTTGAATAAAACTCCTCCAGCAAGGCCCAACCTTGGTTTTACATTTGCCTACCTAAGCCTTTTCCTTTGGGTTCTGCAGACTCATGGGCCATCTTTATTTTAACCCCCCGGGCCAGTGCTCCTCTGAGTGTTGGTCCAAACTAGAGCCCTTTGCAGCGCCACCTCGGGGAAACTTGAGGGCTGGTTTTAGTTGTACGGATTGCTCATCCGGTGTGCCCTGAGAACGAGACATGTGCAGCTCCTATCGGGATTTGTTGGGACATTCGGGCGGCTTTGTTGGTCTTGTTTTACCATTGTCGAAATTCCTTGTGACCAGGATTCTGAGATTGATCGGGTCTTTCCAGGAGAAGAAATATCCTTCGTTGACCATGAGAGCTTGTGATGGGCTAAGTTGGGACATCCCTGCAGGGTATAAACTTTCGAGAGTCGTGCCCGTGGTTATGTGGCAGATGGGAATTTGTTAATATCCGGTTGTAGAGAACTTGACGCTTGACTTAATTAAAATGAATCAACCGTGTGTGTAGCCATGATGGTCTCTTTTCGGCGGACCATCTTACTCTTATTTGCGTATGTTACCCACCATATTTTCTTAGCGCTTGCTACAGCTCCACCTCATGATCGTATCCTACCCATAAGCTTAAATAGTCTTGATCTCACGGGTGTGAGATTGATGAGTCCCCGTGACTCATGCATACTTCCAAATAGTTGTAGGTACCGATGATACCAATGCAGGTGATGCTACCGAACTCAAGTGGGAGTTTGACGAGGACCTGGTCGTTACTATGTTTCGTTTCCTGATGATCAGTAGTGGAGCCCAGTTGGGACGATCAGGATCTAGCATTTGGGGTTGTCTTCCTTTATTTTGGTTCCATAGTCGAACCTTGATTGTACTCCGGATGATGTATGTTTACCTTGTTATGTGTGTGAAGTGGCTATTGTAAGCCAACTCTTTATCCCTTTCTTATTCAGTACATGGGATTGTGTGAAGATTACCCCTCTTGCAACAAAACCACCATGCGGTTATGCCTCTAAGTCGTGCCTCGACATGTGGGAGATATAGCAGGATCGTGGGCGTTACACCTCTACTAGACTAGATCATTTATCAAAGATGGTTATGGTTTCCTGACCATACACATGAGTTGTCATTTGATAACAGGATCACATCATTAGGAGAATGATGTGATGGACATACCCAACTGTAAGCTTAGCATCAGATCGTTTAGTTATTTGCTATAGCTTTCTTCATGTCAAGTATCTGTTCCTTCGACCATGAGATCATGCTACTCCCAGATAACGGAGGAATGCCTTGTGTGCTATCAAATGTCATTTCATAACTGCATGATCATAAAGGTGCTCTAAAATATCTCCGAAGGTGTCTGTTCGGTTGCATGGATCGAGAGTGGGATTTGTCACTTCGTATGACAGAGAGATATATCTGGGCCCTCTCGAGAATACAACATCATAAGAAGCTTCATGTGAATAATGGGTTTAGTCACGGGAACTTGTACTACGGAACGAGTAAAGAGACTTGCTAGTAACGAGATTGAACTAGGTATGGAGATACCGACGATCGAATCTCGGGCAAGTAACATATCCCTAGACAAAGGGAATTGCATGCGGATTAACCAAATCCTCGACATCGTGGTTCAACTGAGAAAAGATCTTTGTGGAATATGTAGGAACTAATATGGGCATCTGATACTTCTCCAATGTATCTATATTTTTTGATTATGCCATGCTATTATATTATCTGTTTTGGATGTTTTATATGCATTAATATGCTATTTTCTATTATTTTGGGACTGACCTATTAACCTAGTGCCTAGTGTCAGTTTCTGTTTTTTCCTTGTTTTTGGCTTTTACAAAAAAAATCACTATCATACGGAGTCCACACGGAATGAAACTTTAGAGTGATTTTTCTTGGACCAGAAGAAATCCATGTGACTTGGGGAGGAGGCCAGAAGACCCACGAGGGGGCCACAAGCCCTGGGGGGCGCGCCCCTGGGGGCAGCCAGGAGGCTTGTGGGCCCCCGGCTCCTCTAACCCTAATCCCAGCACTATAAAAACTCAAATATTTCCCCTATACCAGAGGGCACACCAAAAATACTTTTCCGCCGCTGCAAGCTTCTGTTCTCATGAGATCCCATCTTGGGACCTTTTCCGGCACTCTGCCGGAGGGGGGTTCGATCACGGAGGGCCTCTACTGAAGGAAATATGCCCTAGAGGCAATAATAAAGTTATTATTTATTTTCTTATATCATGATAAAAGTTTATTATTCATGCTAGAATTGTATTAACCGGAAACATAATACATGTGTGAATACATAGACAAACAGAGTGTCACTAGTATGCCTCTACTTGACTAGCTCGTTAATCAAAGATGGTTATGTTTCCTAACCATGGACAAAGAATTGTCATTTGACTAACGGGATCACATCATTAGTTGAATGATCTGATTGACATGACCCATTCCATTAGCTTAGCACCCGATCGTTTAGTATGTTGCTATTGCTTTCTTCATGACTTATACATGTTCCTATGACTATGAGATTATGCAACTCCCGTTTGCCGGAGGAACACTTTGTGTGCTACCAAACGTCACAACGTAACTGGGTGATTATAAAGGAGCTCTATAGGTGTCTCCAAAGGTACATGTTGGGTTGGCGTATTTCGAGATTAGGATTTGTCACTCCGATTGTCGGAGAGGTATCTCTGGGCCCTCTCGGTAATGCACATCACTGAAGCCTTGCAAGCATTGCAACTAATGAGTTAGTTGCGGGATGATGTATTATGGAACGAGTAAAGAGACTTGCCGGTAACGAGATTGAACTAGGTATTGGATACCGACGATCGAATCTCGGGCAAGTAACATACCGATGACAAAGGGAACAACGTATGTTGTTATGCGGTCTGACCGATAAAAGATCTTCGTAGAATATGTAGGAGCCAATATGAGCATCCAGGTTCCGCTATTGGTTATTGACCGGAGACGTGTCTCGGTCATGTCTACATTGTTCTCGAACCCGTAGGGTCCGCACGCTTAAGGTTACGATGACAGTTATATTATGAGTTTATGCATTTTGATGTACCGAAGTTTGTTTGGAGTCCCAGATGTGATCACGGACAAGACGAGGAGTCTCGAAATGGTCGAGACATAAAGATTGATATATCGGAAGCCTATATTTGGATATTGGAAGCCTTCCGGGTGAAATCGGGATTTTACCGGATTACCGGGAGGTTACCGGAACCCCCCGGGAGGTATATGGGCCTTAGTGGGCCTTAGTGGAAGAGAGGAGAGGTGGCCAGAGATGGGCCGCGCGACCCTCCCCCCTTTTTGGTCCGAATAGGACAAGGAGAGGGGGCCGGCCCCCCTTCCTCCTCTCTCTCCTCTTTTCCCCCCTCCGCGAATCCTATTCCAACTAGGAAAGGGGGGGAGTCCTACTCCCGGAAGGAGTAGGACTCCTCCTGGCGCGCCACCTCTTGGCCGGCCAGCCCCCCCCCTTTGAGCCTTTATATACGGAGGCACGGGGCACCCCTAGAGACACAAGTTGATCCACGTGATCATATTCTTAGCCGTGTGCCGGTGCCCCCTTCCACCATAGTCCTCGATAGTATTGTAGCGGTGCTTAGGCGAAGCCCTGCAACGGTAGTACATTAAGATCGTCACCACACCGTCGTGCTGATGGAACTCTTCCCCGACACTTTGCTGGATCGGAGTTCGGGGATCGTCATCGAGTTGAACGTGTGCTAGAACTCGGTGGTGCTTTAGTTTCGGTGCTTGATCGGTCGGGCCGTGGAGACGTACGACTACATCAACCAAGTTAACGCTTCCATTGTCGATCTACAAGGGTACGTAGATCACACTCTCCCCCTCTTGTTGCTATGCATCACCATGATCTTGCGTGTGCGTAGGAATTTTTTTGAAATTACTACGAAATCCATCAGTGGCATCCGAGCCTAGGTTTTATGTGTTGATGTTATATGCACGAGTAGAACACAAGTGAGTTGTGGGCGATATAAGTCATACTGCTTACCAGCATGTCATACTTTGGTTCGATGGTATTGTTGGACAAAGCGGCCCGGACCGACATTACGCGTACGCTTACGTGAGACCGGTTCTCCCGACGTGCTTTGCACAAAGGTGGCTAGCGGGTGACAGTTTCTCCAACTTTAGTTGAACCGAGTGTGGCTACGCCCGGTCCTTGCGAAGGTTAAAACAGCACCAACTTGACAAACTATCGTTGTGGTTTTGATGCGTAGGTAAGATTGGTTCTTGCTTAAGCCCGTAGCAGCCACGTAAAACTTGCAACAACAAAGTAGAGGACGTCTAACTTGTTTTTGCAGGGCATGTTGTGATGTGATATGGTCAAGACATGATGCTAAATTTTATTGTATGAGATGATCATGTTTTGTAACCGAGTTATCGGCAACTGGCAGGAGCCATATGGTTGTCGCTTTATTGTATGCAATGCAATCGCGCTGTAGTGCTTTACTTTATCACTAAGCGGTAGCGATAGTCGTGGAAGCATGAGATTGGCGAGACGACAACAATGCTACAATGGAGATCAAGGTGTCGCGCCGGTGACGATGGTGATCACGACGATGCTTCGAGGATGGAGATCACAAGCACAAGATGATGATGGCCATATCATATCACTTATATTGATTGCATGTGATGTTTATCTTTTATGCATCTTATCTTGCTTTGATTGAAGGTAGCATTATAAGATGATCTCTCACTAATTATCAAGAAGTGTTCTCCCTGAGTATGCACCATTGTGAAAGTTCTTCGTGCTGAGACACCACGTGATGATCGGGTGTGATAGGCTCTACGTTCAAATACAACGGGTGCAAAACAGTTGCACACGCAGAATACTCGGGTTATATTTGACGAGCCAAGCATATACAGATATGGCCTCGGAACACGGAGATCGAAAGGTCGAGCGTGAATCATATAGTAGATATGATCAACATAGTGATGTTCACCAATGAAACCACTCCATCTCACGTGATGATTGGACATGGTTTAGTTGACTTGGATCACGTAATCACTTAGAGGATTAGAGGGATGTCTATCTAAGTGGGAGTTCTTTAAGTAATATGATTAATTGAACCTAAATTTATCATGAACTTAGTACCTGATAGTATCTTGCTTATGTATGTTTGATTGTACATAGATGGCCCGTGCTGTTGTTCCGTTGAATTTTAATGCGTTCCTTGAGAAAGCAAAGTTGAAAGATGATGGTAGCAATTACACAGACTGGGTCCGTAACTTGAGGATTATCCTCATTGCTGCACAGAAGAATTACATCCTGGAAGCACCGCTGGGTGCCAGGCCTGCTGCTGGAGCAACACCAGATGTTATGAACGTCTGGCAGAGCAAAGCTGATGACTACTCGATAGTTCAATGTGCCATGCTTTACGGCTTAGAACCGGGACTTCAACGACGTTTTGAATGTCATGGGGCATATGAGATGTTCCAGGAGTTGAAGTTAATATTTCAAGCAAATGCCCGGATTGAGAGATATGAAGTCTCCAATAAATTCTATAGCTGCAAGATGGAGGAGAACAGTTCTGTCAGTGAGCATATACTCAAGATGCCTGGGTATTGTAATCACTTGATTCAACCGGGAGTTAATCTTCTGGATGATAGCGTCATTGACAGAATTCTCCAATCACTTCCACCAAGCTACAAGAGCTTCATGATGAACTATAATATGCAAGGGATGAATAAGACTATTCCCGAGCTCTTTGCAATGCTGAAAGCTGCGGAGGTAGAAATCAAGAAGGAGCATCAAGTGTTGATGGTCAACAAGACCACTAGTTTCAAGAAAAAGGGCAGAGGGAAGAAGAAGGGGAACTTCAAGAAGAACAGCAAGCAAGTTGCTGCTCAAGAGAAGAAACCCAAGTCTGGACCTAAGCCTGAAACTGAGTGCTTCTACTGCAAGCAGACTGGTCACTGGAAGCGGAACTGCCCCAAGTATTTGGCGGATAAGAAGGATGGCAAGGTGAACAAAGGTATATGTGATATACATGTTATTGATGTGTACCTTACTAATGCTCGCAGTAGCACCTGGGTATTTGATACTGGTTCTGTTGCTAATATTTGCAACTCGAAACAGGGACTACGGATTAAGCGAAGATTGGCTAAGGACGAGGTGACGATGCGCGTAGAGTCGATGTGATCGCAGTCGGCGCACTACCTCTACATCTACCTTCGGGATTAATATTAGACCTAAATAGTTGTTATTTGGTGCCAGTGCTAAGCATGAACATTATATCTGGATCTTGTTTGATGCGAGACGGTTATTCATTTAAATCAGAGAATAATGGTTGTTCTATTTATATGAGTAATATCTTTTATGGTCATGCACCCTTGAAGAATGGTCTATTCTTATTGAATCTCGATAGTAGTGACACACATATTCATAATGTTGAAGCCAAAAGATGCAGAGTTGATAATGATAGTGCAACTTATTTGTGGCACTGCCGTTTAGGTCATATCAGTGTAAAGCGCATGAAGAAACTCCATACTGATGGACTTTTGGAACCACTTGATTATGAATCACTTGGTACTTGCAAACCGTGCCTCATGGGCAAGATGACTAAAACGCCGTTCTCCTGTACTATGGAGAGAGCAACAGATTTGTTGGAAATCATACATACAGATGTATGTGGTCCGATGAATATTGAGGCTCGTGGCAGATATCGTTATTTTCTCACCTTCACAGATGACTTAAGCAGATATGGGTATATCTACTTAATGAAACATAAGTCTGAAACGTTTGAAAAGTTAAAAGAATTTCAGAGTGAAGTTGAAAATCATCGTAACAAGAAAATAAAGTTTCTACGATCTGATCGTGGAGGAGAATATTTGAGTTACGAGTTTGGTGTACATTTGAAATAATGCGGAATAGTTTCGCAACTCACACCACCCGAAACACCACAGCGTAATGGTGTGTCCGAACGTCGTAATCGTACTTTACTAGATATGGTGCGATCTATGATGTCTCTTACTGATTTACCGCTATCGTTTTGGGGTTATGCTTTGGAGACGGCCGCATTCACGTTAAATAGGGCACCATCAAAATCCGTTGAGAGGACGCCTTATGAACTATGGTTTGGCAAGAAACCAAAGTTATCGTTTCTGAAAGTTTGGGGCTGCGATGCTTATGTGAAAAAGCTTCAACCTGATAAGCTCGAACCCAAATAGGAGAAATGTGTCTTCATAGGATATCCAAAGGAGACTATTGGATACACCTTCTATCACAGATCCGAAGGCAAGACTTTTGTTGCAAAGTTCGGAAACTTTCTGGAGAAGGAGTTTCTCTCGAAAGAAGTGAGTGGGAGGAAAGTAGAACTTGACGAGGTAACTGTACCTGCTCCCTTATTGGAAAGTAGTGCATCACAGAAAACTGTTTCTGTGACACCTACACCAATTAGTGAGGAAGCTAATGATAATGATCATGAAACTTCAGAACAAGACACTACTGAACCTCGTAGATCAACCAGAGTGAGATCCGCGCCAGAGTGGTAGGGTAATCCTATTCTGGAAGTCATGCTACTAGATCATGATGAACCTATGAACTATGAAGAAGCGATGGTGAGCCCAGATTCCGCAAAATGGCTTGAAGCCATGAAATCTGAGATGGGATCCATGTATGAGAACAAAGTATGGACTTTGGTTGACTTGCCCAATGATCGGCAAGCAATTGAGAATAAATGGATCTTCAAGAAGAAGACTGACGCCGATGGTAATATTACTGTCTACAAAGCTCGACTTGTCGCAAAAGGGTTTCGGCAAGTTCAAGGAATTGACTACGATGAGACCTTCTCACCCGTAGCGATGCTTAAGTCTGTCCGAATCATGTTAGCAATTGCCGCATTTTATGATTATGAAATTTGGTAGATGGATGTCAAAACTGCATTCCTGAATGGATTTCTGGAAGAAGAGTTGTATATGATGCAACCAGAGGGTTTTGTCGATCCAAAGGGAGCTAACAAAGTGTGCAAGCTCCAGCGATCCATTTATGGACTGGTGCAAGCCTCTCGGAGTTGGAATAAACGCTTTGATAGTGTGATCAAAGCATTTGGTTTTATACAGACTTTCAGAGAAGCCTGTATTTACAAGAAAGTGAGTGGGAGCTCTGTAGCATTTCTGATATTATATGTGGATGACATATTACTGATCGGAAATGATATAGAATTTCTGGATAGCATAAAGGGATACTTGAATAAGAGTTTTTCAATGAAAGACCTCGGTGAAGCTGCTTACATATTAGGCATTAAGATCTATAGAGATAGATCAAGACGCTTAATTGGACTTTCACAAAGCACATACCTTGACAAAGTTTTGAAGAAGTTCAAAATGGATCAAGCAAAGAAAGGGTTCTTGTCTGTGTTACAAGGTGTGAAGTTGAGTCAGACTCAATGCCCGACCACTGCAGAAGATAGAGAGAAAATGAAAGATGTTCCCTATGCTTCAGCCATAGGCTCTATCATGTATGCAATGTTGTGTACCAGACCTGATGTGTGCCTTGCTATAAGTCTAGCAGGGAGGTACCAAAGTAATCCAGGAGTGGATCACTGGACAGCGGTCAAGAACATCCTGAAGTACCTTAAAAGGACTAAGGATATGTTTCTCGTATATGGAGGTGACAAAGAGCTCATCGTAAACGGTTACGTGGATGCAAGCTTTGACACTGATCCAGACGATTCTAAATCGCAAACCGGTACGTGTTTACATTAAACGGTGGAGCTGTCAGTTGGTGCAGTTCTAAACAAAGCGTCATGGCGGGATCTACATGTGAAGCGGAGTACATAGCTGCTTCGGAAGCAGCAAACGACGGAGTCTGGATGAAGGAGTTCATATCCGATCTAGGTGTCATACCTAGTGCTTCAGGTCCAATGAAAATCTTTTGTGACAATACTGGTGCAATTGCCTTTGCGAAGGAATCCAGATTTCACAAGAGAACTAAGCACATCAAGAGACGCTTCAATTCCATCCGGGATCTAGTCCAGGTGGGAGACATAGAGATTTGCAAGATACATACGGATCTGAATGTAGCAGACCCGTTGACTAAGCCTCTTCCACGAGAAAAACATGATCAGCACCAAGGCTCCATGGGTGTTAGAATCATTACAGTATAATCTAGATTATTGACTCTAGTGCAAGTGGGAGACTGAAGGAAATATGCCCTAGAGGCAATAATAAAGTTATTATTTATTTCCTTATATCATGTTAAAAGTTTATTATTCATGCTAGAATTGTATTAACCGGAAACATAATACATGTGTGAATACATAGACCAGAGTGTCACTAGTATGCCTCTACTTGACTAGCTCGTTATTCAAAGATGGTTATGTTTCCTAACCATGGACAAAGAGTTGTCATTTGATTAACGGGATCACATCATTAGTTGAATGATCTGATTGACATGACCCATTCCATTAGCTTAGCACCCGATCGTTTAGTATGTTGCTATTGCTTTCTTCATGACTTATACATGTTCCTATGACTATGAGATTATGCAACTCCCGTTTGCCGGAGGAACACTTTGTGTGCTACCAAATGTCACAACATAACTGGGTGATTATAAAGGAGCTCTACAGGTGTCTCCAAAGGTACATGTTGGGTTGGCGTATTTCGAGATTAGGATTTGTCACTCCAATTGTCGGAGAGGTATCTCTAGGCCCTCTCGATAATGCACATCACTGAAGCCTTGCAAGCATTGCAACTAATGAGTTAGTTGTGGGATGATGTATTACGAAACGAGTAAAGAGACTTGCCGGTAACGAGATTGAACTAGGTATTGGATACTGACGATCGAATCTCGGGCAAGTAACATACCGATGACAAAGGGAACAGTATGTTGTTATGCGGTCTGACCGATAAAAGATCTTCGTAGAATATGTAGGAGCCAATATGAGCATCCAGGTTCCGCTATTGGTTATTGACCGGAGACGTGTCTCGGTCATGTCTACATTGTTCTCGAACCTGTAGGGTCCGCACGCTTAAGGTTACGATGACAGTTATATTATGAGTTTATGCATTTTGATGTACCAAAGTTTGTTCGGAGTCCCGGATGTGATCACGGACAAGACGAGGAGTCTCGAAATGGTCGAGACATAAATATTGATATATTGGATGCCTATATTTGGATATCGGAAGCGTTCCGGGTGAAATCGGGATTTTACCGGATTACCGGGAGGTTACCGGAACCCCCCGGGAGGTATATGGGCCTTAGTGGGACTTAGTGGAAGAGAGGAGAGGTGGCCAGAGATGGGCCGCGCGCCCCTCCCCCCTTTTTGGTCCGAATAGGACAAGGAGAGGGGGCCGGCCCCCCTTCCTCCTCTCTCTCCTCTTTTCCCCCCTCCGTGAATCCTATTCCAACTAGGAAAGGGGGGGGGAGTCCTACTCCCGGAAGGAGTAGGACTCTTCCTGGCGCGCCACCTCTTGGCCGGCCAGCCCCCCCCCTTTGAGCCTTTATATACGGAGGCACGGGGCACCCCTAGAGACACAAGTTGATCCACGTGATCATATTCTTAGCCGTGTGCGGTGCCGCCTTCCACCATAGTCCTCGATAGTATTGTAGCGGTGCTTAGGCGAAGCCCTGCGACGGTAGTACATCAAGATCGTCACCACGCCGTCGTGCTGACGAAACTCTTCCCCGACACTTTGCTGGATCGAAGTCCGGGGATCGTCATCGAGCTAAACGTGTGCTAGAACTCGGAGGTGCCGTAGTTTCGGTGCTTGATTGGTCGGGTCGTGGAGACGTACGACTACATCAACCAAGTTAACGCTTCCGTTGTCAATCTACAAGGGTACGTAGATCACACTCTCCCCCTCTCGTTGCTATGCATCACCATGATCTTGTGTGTGCGTAAGAAATTTTTTGAAATTACTACGAAACCCATCATCTACACCAACCTTGTTGCCCTTCCGATGATGCATGAGTAGTTTACCATGGACCTAAGGGTCAATAGCTAGTAGCTAGATGGCATCTTCTCTCTCTCTCTCTCTCTCTGATCTTCAATACAATGTTCTCCTCGATGTTCTTGGAGATCTATTCGATGTAGTCTTCTTTTGCGGTGCGTTTGTTGAGATCCGATGAATTGTGGATTTATGATCAGATTATCTATGAATATTATTTGAGTCTTTTATGAACTCTTTTATGCATGATTGAGATAGCTTAGTATTTCTCTCCGATCTATCGATTTGGTTTGGCCTACTAGAATGGTTTTTCTTGCAATGGGAGAGGTGCTTTGTGATGGGTTCAATCTTGCGGTGTCCTCACCCAGTGACAGAAGGGGTAGCGAGGCACGTATTGTATTGTTGCCACTAGGACAAAAAGATGGGATTTATATCATATTGCTTGAGTTTATCCCTCTACGTCATGTCATCTTGCTTAAGGTGTTACTCTGTTCTTATGAACTTAATACTCTAGATGGAGGCAGGAGTCGGTCGATGTGTGGAGTAATAGTAGTAGATGCAGGCAGGAGTTGGTCTACTTGTCACGGATGTGATGCCTATATTCATGACCATTGCCTTAGATATCATCATAACTTTGCGTTTTTTATCAATTGCTCAACAATAATTTGTTTACCTACCATATGCTTTCTTCGAGAGAGAAGCCTCTAGTGAAACCTATGCCCCCTGGGTCCATTTTTCATCATATATTTTCAGATCTATAAAATCAAAAACCCAAGCATACCTTTCTGCAATTTATTTGTGTTTACTTTATTTTGCCTTTTACTTATATTTTAGGTCTATCTCTATTAGATCTCACTCTTGCAAGTGACCGTGAACGGACTGACAACCCCTTTTTCACATTGTGTGCAAGTGTATGTTAGTTTGTGCAGGTGCATATGTTGGGGACTTGCTTGTGCCTCCTACCGGATTGATACATTGGTTCTTAAATGAGGGAAATACTTATCTCTACTTTGCTACATCACCCTTCCCTCTTCAAGGGAAAAATCAACACAAGCTCAAGAAGTAACAGCATCCAGGTTCCGCTATTGGTTATTTTCCACAGAGGTGTCTCAGTCATGTCTGCATGTTCCTGAACCCGTAGGGTCGCACACTTAACATTCAATAGTGCTAGGGTAGTAATGAGATATTAATAGTGGAAAGTCCGAAGGTTGTTCGGAGTCTCGGATGGGATCCGAGATATCATGAGGAGCTCCAGAATGGTCTGGAGGTCAAGATTTATATATGGCAAGTCATATTTTGGGTTCCATAAAAAGTTCAGGTTTTTCGCTATTGTACCGGGAAGTTTCCAGAAGGTTCCGGAGGATTTCGAAGGGGTCTAGAAGTCCATGGATGGTTCCACCATGTCGCAAGGGCCAACTTGAGCTGTAGGGGAGGCGTCCTAGCCCTGCTAAGCCATGTGCACCAACCCCTTGGGCCCATATGGGAAGAGTTCCAAGTGGAGAAGGCACCTTCCCCTTGCCTTGTGGGGAAGGGATTCCTCCCTTGGCCGGCCAGCCCCTCCTTGGAGGAGGGGCCAACGGGTTGTACGCCCCCTCCCTCACCCCTTTATATAGTGGGGAGGCATAGGGGGCAGCAACTCCTTCCAAACTTGCCCATTACCTTTCGCAACTCCTCCCATATTCCTTCGATACGCGCTTGGCGAAGCTCTGCCAGAATTCCTCTACTTCCACCACCACCATGCCATCATGATGGTTTCGATATCATCTACCTCCTCTCCCTCGCTTGATGGATCAAGAGGGAGAGGACGCCATTGAGCTGAACATGTGCTAATCTCTAAGGTGTCGTCTATTCGGCACTAGATCGGATTGGACCGCAATTGGATCATGAAGAGTACGACTACATCAACTGCGTTACAACGGTAATGCTTTCGATCTACAAGTGTATGTAGACACACTCCCCTCTCGTAGCTACGCATCTCCTAGATTGGATCTTGGGTGTTTTGTAAGAATTTTTTTGATTGTAATGCAATGTCCCCATCAGTTTTCCGCACCAAACCGTAGAGACAAGATTTTCTACACACATCCATAGAGCCTTCTTCACAAAATAGTATTTTGGGTCACCACTCACTAGTATAGAAATGCGCATTATAGGCGCCCACAAAGGCCATTCTGAGTGTTAAGATCAATACCCACCACTAATTGGTTGGAGGGAAAGAAACACCACCCCTAAGTTGCTTTCATAGATTTTTTTAGAAGGAGGAAAACCCCTGTCCTATGCATCAGAATAATGAATGATTTGCTTTCATAGAAGCATCCCCTAGACCCGCCCCTGTCAGGACACCCGAGATAAACGTGTGTGGGGGAGGGGAGGGGGTTGCGGGAGTCCGCATAATAGACACATAGAACTCCGATAGCCCGACCCACCCAAAACCCTTTCCGGACCAGTGTATCCATCCTCCCCATTTTCTCTCCTTACTTCTTTCTCTCTTGACTTCGCCGTCGCTCCACCATCCTGGCCTCTATGCCACACCCCTATTAGAATTGTATGTCTCTGTCACCTCCAGCATTCCAGCCAGGCTCCACCCCACTTCTCCTCCGTCGCCATTCAACCCATCTCATCCGATCGCCCCGCTAGGTACCATCCGCTACTGCTATACTCACCATGCCTGGCAACTGTTCGATGAATTGTCGGAGCTAAAAAGAGTTGTTCCTTCTTCCTTCAAGCAATGGATTCTGATCTGGAGTACATATATGAGCACTATGTTGAGTCAGCCGACGGCTTGTCCGACGAGGAGGACTGCATGGATAAGAAGGCAATGATGCAGGTAGTCCTTGAAGACGTGAAGCGTGCGGAGGAGGATGTTCTCAATTTCAAGGGATATATCAAGGGTCATCAGTGCTCAACCACAACAGGGCGCGCGACCATTTGACACTAATGGCCAACTACTTTGCCCCCAATGCACTCTTTGCCGACATCGCCAGTGTTTTCAGATGCACAAGAGTGTCTTCGATCTTTTGTAGCATGGTGTCTGGTCCTATGATGACTACTTCATCTTGAAGAAGGGCGCCCTAAGAATGATTAGGTTCTCTGGTTACCAGAAGTGCACGGCCACATTACAGATGCTTGCATATGACATGGACGATCGTGGACGAGTACCTACGGATGCCTGAGAGCACATGCGGAGATGCCATGGTCAGGTTTGCAACTGCCATGGTCGAGGTGTTTGGACCTCGGTACGTGAGTGAACCAACAGTGGCAGACACCGAGAGGGTCCTTACAATCTCAGAAGCAAGAGGGTGGCCAGGTTTTCTTGGATCTCTTGACTACATGCATTGGAAATGGAAGAACTACCCGAAGGTTTTACAAGGACAATATCAGGGTCATGTTAAGAATCCCACCATCATTCCTGAAGCAGTTGCATCATATGATCTTTGGATTAAGCATGCTTTTTTGGCATGCACGGGTCTCACAATGACATCAATGTGTTGCATCAATCACCATTGTTTGCGAAGCTGACTGAAGGAAAAGCTCCTCCTTGCCACTATATTGTCAATGGACATGAGTACAACATGGGCTACTATCTGGTTGACGGTATATATCCTCCATGGGCTACCTTTGTCAGCACCATCTCTAACTCAGGTGGCCAGAAAAAGTCTCACTTTGCCCAAAGAAAAGAAGTAGCTAGAAAGGACGTCAAGAGAGATTTTGGAGTTTTGCAGACATGTTTTGCAGTTGTTCATGGACCTACTAAACAATGGGATCTGAAGACCTTGTGGGGGGTGATGACATGTTGTGTGATCATGCACAACATGATCGTCGAGGATGAGGGTGAGGATGCTGCCGCAGCTCTAGAATTTGAGAACATGGGTGATACTATTGAACTTTCAGACCAGAATCCGACCACATTTGAAGAGTTTATTCAGACTCGTAGACAAATTCGGCATCGACCAACTCACCAGCAGCCGAAGGAAGATCTGATTGAGCATCAGTGGGTAGTAAAAGGGGACAACAATGTTGGAATGTAATATTCAAAGTTTTTAAAATTTAAACTACCATTCCATGCGGCAATTTAAACATATGTACTCTATGTATGCATCTATTTGAATGTCTCAACTCTTTATATGCGGCTATTTGAATGTACAGACTTAAAAAAATAGGGAGGCCAGATGTATACGGGCAACGTTGGATGACGGTCTCCCGCATCCATGTCCGTGGACTAGTCTCCCCCTGTTCTCGGATGGAAGTGGGAGGAAATTTGCAGCTTGGCTTTGGAAATGCCCTTACACAAAATTTAAACCGGTGAATCAAAGTTATATTATATTTACAATGTATATGTAGATTGCAGGACCCCTCTAAAATCAATTTGCTCAGAGGTCGTGTAATTGTACTGTAAAAAAACTCCTTCTAGTCGTGCGTTGTATACTGGTGTATACACTAACAGCACATACATTCCCGCAAAAAAAAAGAACACCACATACATCAGTGATATACTGAGAGTTCTACTAGTCTTCTTTGGGGTAAAACAAACATTTGTTCAACGGATAAAATAACCAATGTTCAAAGCACACAGAAAGTTTCCATGGGAATTACGAATTTATGGTGCAACCCCTCTTTCTCTATCATTTGTATGTGCAAGTGATGATTGACACTAAGAATTCTGACGATGATTAGGCCGCATGATTGCACTAAGATTTAGAAATTTTTTTAGTCTTTGTATGTGCTTTAGCGCTCAATTACCTTAGATGGCTCCGTGTGTGCAACTTTTGGCAGCTTCAACCATTCCATTTCCCATGCTTTTTCTTCCAACTTCTAAATTTGCATCTATTGTAACTTTGGAGCCGAAAGTCCAGTTTATATTTATTTTTTGCATATTCGTGTTCTTTGTGACAAGGGCTTTGAAACAAGACCACTCTTGAATACTTTTGACATGATTTAAAGACCTTCACCAAGTTTCAACTACTAAAACTAGATAGGAACGAATGATAAATTCACTAAGCTTCATAAACTAAAACTTATTCCGTAAACCCAAACCGCTAAACTCTAAAACACATGAAACTTGGTAAAACTTGATGAAAGTTCATAAAAACTTAATATTACAACTACTTTGTATCAGGTTTTAATATATGAAACTTACTAAACAAAGTTGTCATAATGTATTTAAGAGTGATCTTGTTTGAAAGTTCTTGTTGCAGCGAACACAAATAAGCGAAGGAAACTTAATTTGAGCCAATGTGTGATGGGTCGAGCATGCAACAGCTTTGCCAAAAACTATCAAAAGTTGCAAGCATGGACCCCAGCCAATACTGATTAAAAACTAAACACATGCAGATAATCAAATGAGTTTGTGGGTCACAAAGCAATCGTGCCGCCAACGAGGTGATTGCCCCGCACCTAGGAACCCTGCGAGTTCCCGCTCAAATTTCCTGCTTTTTCCCTGTAACGATTCCAATGAGGATAGTGTCGGGTGTTAGACGTTGGATCTTTAATCTAATGGCTTAGAAAATCTGTTTGCCCAAAATATATTTTCAGGCGACTTAAATGTAGCCAGTCCCTGGTTTTCCAACAAAAGAAAGTTGAATTAGTACCTCCGTCTAGGTGTACTAAAGTAATCTTTAGATTGTGCGTCGTGATCAAGGCGGGGAAAAACAAGAAAACTTAATGGCTATTTGCTAATTAATATCATTGCATGCAATGAATTGATCATTGCATATCGTGTTTGATAGTCTCAGGCCATTAAAAGCATATACGCCTCATATCTCTTATTAACTGATTCATTTATTTATGTCAAGAAACAAGAAACGAGATGAAAGTTAATGTATCGCATTTAGTAGTAAGTGCTTTGAGATTATTTGGTTTTCATTAGGTGACTTATACATATAACATATTACAAAGACCGGGTAGTTATTTGACATGATGAGAGGGGGAGGTTTTTTTAGCGCCCACATTAGCTTGCGAACGCAGGACAGAGAGTGAAAGGACAGAACGCAGGACAGAGTATTTGATTTTAGTTGACGCACAGTACGTCAGTGCCCACTTTTTTTATTTGCGTCAATTGGTTGGCCGCCTTGACGGTACACGTAAAGAGGGGAAGGTATTTGACGCGAATAGGCAACGCCCTCGAGAGTGATAGCTCAGCTTCTGCCTATTTAGTTGGCTGCTCCGTTTGACCCGATTTTGAGGCGCTTAAAGCTTGAACCGCACCGAAAGCCCCGTCCAACTGTCGTCGAGCAATCCATCCATCCTGGTTTCCGTCCCTTTCCCGTCACGTTTATACTGCTTCCGGCCTGTTGTTGGTCGTGGCGAGCCGCTGTGCCGTGACGACGTGGCAACTGAACTCCTGTGACGCGGGACTCTGGCGTGGCAAGGCATGGCTTCGAGTGGTGAGCGTCGAGCTTTTGTTGTGAAGTTCCGTCGTGAACTGCTTAGCTGATCGAGTTCCCGTCATGTGTTGAAATGGGACTGCTGTTTTGTTGTTAAATAATGCCAAAAAGGTCTAAAGGCAACAGACAACAGTGCATGCGAAGCAACGATCTAGAGGCCATGGCGATTGTTAGCGTGCAATCCCCGTTACAGAACGGTCCTACACTTCCTACTCCTACGGGCCGCGGCGTACGGATGACTAGGATACGTTGGACTTTGCACGTGTGCCATATGCCCAAGTGCTCTTGTCCTCCGGTACCGGCCTGTGGATCCATACGACCATACTTTCTGTTTCTCCAACTGTACTCAACTCAACATGATTGTTTTTTTTCTTTATGAGCGGAACTCTCAACATGATTTTTCTTTTCACGCGGGTACCTCAACATGATTGTTAAGCGGGGAGCGGCTATTCAACCCTCTCTGCGTCAAACAAGACCGTTGACTCACAGACCGGCCGCTAGGGCATTTATAATGCATAGTCTCAGGGTGATGCCTTGCATGCCATGTATGATCGGATATCAAGTAAAATATGTTCGGATAAGGAAGCGAGATTCTTTGCAGGAGACGGGTATTTGGAAAATAAAATATGGTCCATAGTCAAATGCTAAAAAGATCGAGTGAAAAATAGAGTTGCATGTGTACTAGAGTATTTATTTTCTACTCCCTCCATTCCTCAATATAAGGTGTATTATTTTTCCAAAAAGTCAAACTTCTCTAAGTTTGACCAAGTTTATAGACAAAAATATCAATATCTAGAATACCAAATCATTATCACTAGATCCATCATGAACTATATTTTTACATTTTATATATTTAGTATTATAAATCTTTATATATTTTGTTGTAAACTTGGTCAAACATAAAAAACAGTTGACTTTTTAAAAAACTAATACACCTTATATTTAGGAACGGAGGGAGTATTTCTTAATGAGGTCCACTAATTTTCTTTTTGAAACACTAATGAGGTCCACTAGTTGGAGCTTGCATTAGGGAAAAAATAATGTAGGTGCCTCAAACTACTTTTTTCACATGAAGCATGTGTATCCACATGTCACCATTGTACCCTCTATGTTTTTATTTACTCTGCATATTAGGATTGACTGAAGTCAAATTTTATAAAATTTGACCTAGTTTATAGAAAAGAATATAAATATTTACCATAACAAATTTATATGATGCGAAAGTACGTTCAATAACGAATCTAATGATATTGATTTGTTATCGTATATGTTAATATTTTTTCTATAAACTTCATCAAAGTTTATAAAGTTTAACTTTGACAAAAGCTAATGTACATAGTAAATAAAAACGGAGGAAGTACATGCCTTAGAGCAACTCTAGCACACCCCGTAAAACGCCCCGGCCCGTAAAATAACCGCCAAATTGCGGGTCGGGGCCAGAAAATCTGCACGAGCAGACCCCGCATCCCGCCTCGGCCCGCAAATTTTTTTGCAGGGTGCGGCAAATCTTCTTCCCCAACCTCTATCTTCACGGGCTGGGAGGCCGACCCGAGCTCAACCCTTATCCCGCGCGAGATTTGGCGGGAGGGACATTTCCGCGCGGCCCTTCCCGCTCCCCGCACCCTCGGCCACCATTGGCCCCACTCCGCAAGCTCCGGCTGGTCCTCCTCGGCCATCCGTCGCCGCCATGGACGACCCCCTGCTGTCCCCCGTCACCGTCGAGGTCGAGCACGCCCCTTCCGCTCGGGCGGATCTCGTCGCCGGCCATGTTGGCCCCGTCGCCGTCGCCCAAGCTCAGGCCGCGCCTGCCCACAAGCGGCAGGGCAACGTGGTCATGTAGGGCGGGAATTCGGCCACCCTCGCCGCGATGGCCCATGCTTCGGGCACCAACGCGGCAGCGCGATCCCGGCCGGCGGTGGAGAAGGTCGGCAAGGTCGCGGGCGTAAAGCGGAGGAAGGTTCCGGCTTCAAGGAAGTCATCTTCTTCAAGCTCTCGCTCCATCCCGCCGCAAGGAGGTGCTCCGGCGATGCCGTTCAACGGTGCCGCTCCCCCCTCGAGCGAGGTGTTCGACGAAATGGCCGGAAGGTATGCGCCTTCGGTCTTGGCGATTCCCTTTCATTTTTCGCCATTATTCTCGATAGTGTGTGACTTGTTATCGTTCGCTATAGCGGTGGTTCAAACAATACAACAACCGAGTTCGTGAACTTGTTGACCACGAACGCGGTTGACATTGATCAAGCCCCTTTCGAACCATTCGAGTACAATGAAACGGAGGGCGGCATGGATGATCATGGTTGTGCGGACGAATTGGAGGAGATCGAAGCAGAAGCATTTGAGCAATTGCAAGCAAAAACTGGGAAAAGCATAAGATCGAAGAACTACACGATCTTGGAAGATCAAGCTTTGATTCAAGCATGGAGTGCGGTGTCTCTTGATGCATGCACGGGTACATCTCAAACTTTCAAGAGATATTGGCAAAGGATCGAAGATCAATACTTCCGCATTATGGCAAAGTATCCTAATAGGACTCCACGCACATTTCGGTCGCTTCAAGGGCGTTGGGAGAATATCAAGCCTATGTGCAGCCGTTGGGCAGCTTGCTTGGAGCAAGTACGCAATGCACCTCCAAGTGGCACCGTGGAGTCCGACTATGTGAGTTTGTTTTTCCTTTGTTCAAATTGTGCGTCATCATATTGCATCATGAGAAATGATTGGATCACTTTGTTCACATTGTGTAGGACAAGATTGCTCAATATAGATACAAGGACATGGAAGCTTCACAAGGCAAAATTTTCAAACTAGACCATTGTTGGGAGTTGCTCCAAAAGTGCGAGAAGTGGAAGTTGATCGACAAAGAATCTGTTGGGGAACGTAGCAGAAATTCAAAATTTTCCTACGCGTCACCAAGATCTATCTATGGAGAGACCAGCTACGAGTAGAAGGAAGTGCATCTACATACCCTTGTAGATCGCTAAGCGGAAGCGTTCAAGTGAACGGGGTTGATGGAGTCGTACTCGTCGTGATTCAGATCACCGATGATCCTAGTGCCGAACGGACGGCACCTCCGCGTTCAACACACGTACAGCTCGACGATGTCTCCCACGCCTTGATCCAGCAAGGAGAGAGGGAGAGGTTGAGGAAGACTCCATCCAGCAGCAGCACAATGGCGTGGTGGTGATGGAGGAGCGTGGCAATCCTGCAGGGCTTCGCCAAGCACCTACGGGAGAGGAGGAGGTGTCACGGGAGGGAGGGAGGCGCCAAGGGCTCAGGTATGGATGCCCTCCCTCCCCTCCACTATATATAGGGGCAAGGGAGAGGGGGGAGGTGCAGCCTTGCCCCTTACTCCAAGAAAAGGGTGCGGCCAAGAGGGGGGGAGGAGTCCATCCTCCCCAAGGCACCTCGGAGGTGCCTTCCCCCTTGAGGACTCTTCCCTCTAGGGTTCCCTAGGCGCATGGGCCTCTTGGGGCTGGTGCCCTTGGCCCATGTAGGCCAAGGCGCACCCCCTACAGCCCATGTGGCCCCCGGGGGCAGGTGGCCCCACCCGGTGGGCCCCCGGGACCCTTCCGGTGGTCCCGGTACAATACCGATGACCCCGGAACTTGTCCCGATGGCCGAAACAGGACTTCCTATATATAAATCTTTACCTCCGGACCATTCCGGAGCTCCTCGTGACGTCCGGGATCTCATCCGGGACTCCGAAAAACATTCGGTAACCACATACAAGCTTCCTTTATAACCCTAGCGTCATCGAACCTTAAGTGTGTAGACCCTACGGGTTCGGGAGACATGCAGACATGACCGAGACGTTCTCCGGTCAATAACCAACAGCGGGATCTGGATACCCATGTTGGCTCCCACATGTTCCACGATGATCTCATCGGATGAACCACGATGTCAAGGACTCAATCGATCCCGTATACAATTCCCTTTGTCTAGCGGTATTTTACTTGCCCGAGATTCGATCGTCGGTATCCAATACCTTGTTCAATCTCGTTACCGGCAAGTCACTTTACTCGTTCCATAACACATCATCCCGTGATCAACTCCTTGGTCACATTGCGCATATGATGATGTCCTACCGAGTGGGCCCAGAGATACCTCTCTGTTTACACGGAGTGACAAATCCCAGTCTCGATCCGCATAAAACAATAGATACTTTCGGAGATACCTGTAGTGCACCTTTATAGTCACCCAGTTACGTTGTGACGTTTGATACACCCAAAGCACTCCTACGGTATCCAGGAGTTACACGATCTCATGGTCAAAGGAAGAGATACTTGACATTGGCAAAGCTCTAGCAAATGAACTACACGATCTTTTGTGCTAGTCTTAGGATTGGGTCTTGTCCATCACATCATTCTCCTAATGATGTGATCCCGTTATCAACGACATCCAATGTCCATAGCCAGGAAACCATGACTATCTTTTGATCACAACGAGCTAGTCAACTAGAGGCTCACTAGGGACATATTGTGGTCTATGTATTCACACGTGTATTACGATTTCCGGATAATACAGTTATAGCATGAATAAAAGACTATTATCATGAACAAAGAAATATAATAATAACACTTTTATTATTGCCTCTAGGGCATATTTCCAACAGTCTCCCACTTGCACTAGAGTCAATAATCTAGTTCACATCGCCATGTGATTAACACTCATAGGTCACATCGCCATGTGACTAATACCCAAGAGTTTACTAGAGTCAGTAGTCTAGTTCACATCACTATGTGATTAACACTCAATGAGTTCTATGTTTGATCATGCTGCTTGTGAGAGAGGTTTTAGTCAACGGGTCTGAACCTTTCAGATCCGTGTGTGCTTTACAAATCTCTATGTCATCTCCTAGATGCAGCTGCCACGCTCTATTTGGAGCTATTCCAAACAACTGTTCTACTTGGAGCTATTCTAAATTATTGCTCCATTATATGTATCCGGTCTCTCTACTCAGAGCTATCCGGATAGGTGTCAAGCTTGCATCGTCGTAACCTTTACGACGAACTCTTTTACCACCTCCATAATCGAGAAAATTCCTTAGTCCACTAGTTACTAAGGATAACTTTGACCGCTGTCCTGTGAGCCATTCTTGGATCACTCTTGTACCCCTTGACTGACTCATGGCAAGGCACACTTCAGGTGCGGTACACAGCATAGCATACTGAAGAGCCTACGTCTTAAGCATAGGGGACGACCTTCGTCCTTTCTCTCTATTCTGCCGTGGTCGAGCTTTAAGTCTTAACTTCGTACCTTACAACTCAGGCAAGAACTCCTTCTTTGACTGGTCCATCTTGAACACCTTCAAGATCATGTCAAGGTATGTGCTCATTTGAAAGTACCATTAAGCGTTTTGATCTATCCTTATAGATCTTGATGCTTAATGCTCAAGTAGCTTAATCCAGGTTTTCTACTGAAAAACACCTTTCAAATAACCCTATATGCTTTCTAGAAATTCTACATCATTTCTGATCATCAATATGTCAACAACATATACTCATCAGAAATTCTATAGTGCTCCCACTCACTTCTTTGGAAATACAAGTTTCTCATAAACTTTGTACAAACCCAAAATCTTTGATCATCATCAAAGCATACATTCCAACTCCGAGATGCTCACTCCAGTCCTTAGAAGGATTGCTGGAGCTTTGCATACTTATTAGCATCTTTCGGGATTGACAAAACCTTCCGGTTGTATCACATACAACCTTTCCTCATTAAAATCGTCGAGGAAACAATGTTATGACATCCTATCTGCAAGATTTCATAAATAATGCAGTAATCGCTAATATAATTCCAACAGACTCTTAGCATCGCTACGAGTGAGAAAATCTCATCGTAGTCAACTCCTTGAACTTGTCGGAAAACATCTTAACGACAAGTCGAGCTTTCTTAATGGTGACATTTACCATCATTGTCCGTCTTCCTTTTGAAATCCATCTGTACTCATCAGCCTTACGACCATCGAGCCGTTCTGCCAAAGTCTACACTTTGTTTTCATACATGGATCCTCTCTCGGATTTTATGGCCTCAAGCCATTTATCGGAATCCGGGCCCACCATCGCTTCTCCATAGCTCGTAGGTTTATTGTTGTCTAGCAACATGACCTTCAAGACAGGATTACATACCACTCTGAAGTAGTACGCATCCTTGTCATCCTACGAGGTTTGGGAGTGACTTGATCCGAAGTTTCATGATCAATATCATAAGCTTCCACTTCAATTGGTGTAGGTGCCACAGGAACAACTCCCTGTGCCCTGTCACACACTAGTTGAAGAGACGGTTCAATAACCTCATCAAGTCTCCACCATCCTCCCACTCAATTCTTTCGAGAGAAACTTTTCCTCGAGAAAGGACCCGATTCTAGAAACAATCCATATTGCTTTCGGATCTGAATTAGGAGGTATACCCAACTGTTTTGGGTTTCCTATGAAGATGCATTTTATCCGCTTTGGGTTCGAGCTTATCAACCTGAAACTTTTTCATATAAGCGTCGCAGCCCCAAACTTTTAAGAAAAGACAACTTAGGTTTCTCTAAACCATAATTCATACGGTGTCATCTCATCGGAATTACGTGGTGCCCTATTTAAAGTGAATGTGGTTGTCTCTAATGCCTAACCCATGAACGATAGTGGTAATTCGATAAGAGACATCATGGTACACACCATATCCAATAGGGTGCAACTATGATGTTCGGACACACCATCACATTATGGTGCTCCAGGCGGTATTAATTGCGAAACGATTTCCACAATGTCTTAATTGTGTGCCAAAACTCGTAACTCAGATATTCATCTCTATGATCATATCATAGACATTTTATCCTCTTGTCACAATGATCTTCTACTTCACTCTGAAATTACTTGAACCATTCAATAATTCAGACTTGTGTTTCATCAAGTAAATATTCTCAACATCTACTCGAATCATCTGTGAAGTAAGAACATAACGATATTCACTGCATGCCTCAGCACTCATTGGACTGCACACATCAAAATGTGTTACTTCCAATAAGTTGCTATCTTGTTCCATCTTACTGAAAACGAGGCTTTTCAGTCATCTTGCCCATGTGGTATGATTTGCATATCTCAAGTGATTCAAAATCAAGTGAGTCCGAACGATCCATTTGCATGGAGTTTCTTCATGCATATACACCAATAGACATGGTTCGCATGTCTCAAACTTTTCAAAATCGAGTGAGTCCAAAGATCCATCAACATGGAGCTTCTTCATGCGTTTTATACCATTATGACTTACATGGCAGTGCCACAAGTAAGTGGTACTATCATTACTATCTTATATCTTTTGGCATGAAAATGTGTATTACTACGACCGAGATTCAATAAACCATTCCTTTAGGTGCAAGACCATTGAAGGTATTATTCAAAAATAGAGTAACCATTATTTTCCTTAAATGAATAACCGTATTGCGATAGACATAATTCAATCATGTCTATGCTCAACGCAAACACCAATCTCGGTGGTAGAGGGAGCGTGCGATGCTTGATCATATCAACCTTGGAAACACTTCCAACATATATCGTCAGCTCACCTTTAGCTAGTCTCCGTTTATTCCGTAGCTTTTATTTCGAGTTACTAACATTTAGCAACCGAACCGGTATCCAATACCCTGGTGCTACTAGGAGTACTAGTAAAGTACACATTAACATAATGTATATCCAATATACTTCTATCGACCTTGCCAGCCTTCTCATCTACCAAGTATCTAGGGTAATGCTGCTCCAGTGGTTGTTCCCCTTATTACAGAAGCACTTAGTCTCGGGTTTGGGTTCAACCTTGGGTTTCTTCACTAGAGCAGCAGCTGAATTGCCGTTTCATGAAGTATCCCTTCTTGCCCTTGCCCTTCTTGAAACTAGTGGTTTCACCGACTATCAACAATTGATGCTCCTTCTTGATTTCTACTTTCGCGGTGTCAAACATCACGAATATCTCAAGGATCATCATATCTATCCCTGATTTGTTATAGTTCATCACGAAGCTCTAGCAGCTTGGTGGCAATGACTTTGAAGAAACATCACTATTTCATCTGGAAGATCAACTCCCACTCGATTCAAGTGATTGTTGTGCTCAGACAATCTGAGCACAAGCTCAACGATTGAGCTTTTCTCCCTTAGTTTGCAGGCTAAGAAAATCGTCGGAGGTCTCATACCTCTTGACGTGGGCACGAGCCTGAAATCCCAATTTCAGCCCTCGAAACATCTCATATGTTCCGTGACGTTTCGAAAACGTCTTTAGTGCCTCAGCTCTAAACCGTTTAACTGAACTATCACGTAGTTATCAAAACGTGTATGTCCGATGTTCGCAACATCCACAAACGACGTTTGGGGTTCAGCTCACTGAGCAGTGCATTAAGGACATAAGCTTTCAACTGATCGCATAAACGCTACTTACAACTTTCAACTATATTTTCTCTAGGAACATATCTAAAACAGTAGAACTAAAGCGCGAGCTACGACATAATTTGCAAAATCTTTTTGACTATGTTCAAGATAATTAAGTTCATCTTATGAACTCCCACTCAGATAGACATCCCTCTGGTCATCTAAGTGATCACATGATCCAAGTCAACTAGGCCGTGTCCGATCATCACGTGAGACGGACTAGTCATCATCGGTGAACATCTTCATGTTGATCGTATCTACTATACGACTCATGCTCGACCTTTCGGTCTCCGTGTTCCGAGGCCATGTCTGCACATGCTAGGCTCGTCAAGTTAACCCTAAGTGTTTTCGCTGTGTAAAACTGTCTTACACCCGTTGTATGTGAACGTAAGAATCCATCACACTCGATCATCACGTGGTGCTTAGAAGCGACGAACTGTAGCAACGGTGCACAGTTAGGGGAGAACACTTCTTGAAATTGTTGTAAGGGATCATCTTATTTACTACCGTCGTTCTAAGCAAACAAGATGCATAAACATGATAAACATCACATGCAATCAAATAGTGACATGATATGGCCAATATCATTTTGCTCCTTTTGATCTTCATCTTCGGGGCTCCATGATCATCATCGTCACCGGCATGACACCATGATCTCCATCATCGTGTCTTCATGAAGTTGTCACGCCAACGACTACTTCTACTTCTATGGCTAACGCGTTTAGCAATAAAGTAAAGTAAGTTACATGGCGTTCTTCAATGACACGCAGGTCATACAAAAAATAAAGACAACTCCTATGGCTCCTGCCGGTTGTCATACTCATCGACATGCAAGTCGTGAATCCTATTACAAGAACATGATCAAACTCATACATCACATATATCATTCATCACATCCTTTTGGCCATATCACATCACATAGCATACCCTGCAAAAACAAGTTAGACGTCCTCTAATTGTTGTTTGCATGTTTTACGTGGCTGCTATGGGTTTCTAGCAAGAACGTTTCTTACCTACGCAAAACCACAACGTGATATGCCAATTGCTATTTACCCTTCATAAGGACCCTTTTCATCGAATCCGTTCCGACTAAAGTGGGAGAGACTGGCACCCGCTAGCCACCTTATGCACCAAGTGCATGTCAATCGGTGGAACCTGTCTCACGTAAGAGTACGTGTAAGGTCGGTCCGGGCCGCTTCATCCCACAATACCGTCGAAACAAGATTGGACTAGTAACGGTAAGCATATTGAACAACATCAACGCCCACAACTACTTTGTGTTCTACTCGTGCAAAGAATCTACGCAATAGACCTAGCTCATGATGCCACTGTTGGGGAACGTAGCAGAAATTCAAAATTTTCCTACGCGTCACCAAGATCTATCTATGGAGAGACCAGCTACGAGTAGAAGGAAGTGCATCTACATACCCTTGTAGATCGCTAAGCGGAAGCGTTCAAGTGAACGGGGTTGATGGAGTCGTACTCGTCGTGATTCAGATCACCGATGATCCTAGTGCCGAACGGACGGCACCTCCGCGTTCAACACACGTACAGCTCGACGATGTCTCCCACGCCTTGATCCAGCAAGGAGAGAGGGAGAGGTTGAGGAAGACTCCATCCAGCAGCAGCACAACGGCATGGTGGTGATGGAGGAGCGTGGCAATCCTGCAGGGCTTCGCCAAGCACCTACGGGAGAGGAGGAGGTGTCACGGGAGGGAGGGAGGCGCCAAGGGCTCAGGTATGGATGCCCTCCCTCCCCTCCACTATATATAGGGGCAAGGGAGAGGGGGGAGGCGCAGCCTTGCCCCTTACTCCAAGAAAAGGGTGCGGCCAAGAGGGGGGGAGGAGTCCATCCTCCCCAAGGCACCTCGGAGGTGCCTTCCCCATTGAGGACTCTTCCCTCTAGGGTTCCCTAGGCGCATGGGCCTCTTGGGGCTGGTGCCCTTGGCCCATGTAGGCCAAGGCGCACCCCCTACAGTCCATGTGGCCCCCGGGGGCAGGTGGCCCCACCCGGTGGGCCCCCGGGACCCTTCCGGTGGTCCCGGTACAATACCGATGACCCCGAAACTTGTCCCGATGGCCGAAACAGGACTTCCTATATATAAATCTTTACCTCCGGACCATTCCGGAGCTCCTTGTGACGTCCGGGATCTCATCCGGGACTCCGAACAACATTCGGTAACCACATACAAGCTTCCTTTATAACCCTAGCGTCATCGAACCTTAAGTGTGTAGACCCTACGGGTTCAGGAGACATGCAGACATGACCGAGACGTTCTCCGGTCAATAACCAACAGCGGGATCTGGATACCCATGTTGGCTCCCACATGTTCCACGATGATCTCATCGGATGAACCACGATGTCAAGGACTCAATCGATCCCGTATACAATTCCCTTTGTCTAGCGGTATTTTACTTGCCCGAGATTCGATCGTCGGTATCCAATACCTTGTTCAATCTCGTTACCGGCAAGTCACTTTACTCGTTCCGTAACACATCATCCCGTGATCAACTCCTTGGTCACATTGCGCATATGATGATGTCCTACCGAGTGGGCCCAGAGATACCTCTCCGTTTACACGGAGTGACAAATCCCAGTCTCGATCCGCATAAAACAATAGATACTTTCGGAGATACCTGTAGTGCACCTTTATAGTCACCCAGTTACGTTGTGACGTTTGATACACCCAAAGCACTCCTACGGTATCCAGGAGTTACACGATCTCATGGTCAAAGGAAGAGATACTTGACATTGGCAAAGCTCTAGCAAATGAACTACACGATCTTTTGTGCTAGTCTTAGGATTGGGTCTTGTCCATCGCATCATTCTCCTAATGATGTGATCCCGTTATCAACGACATCCAATGTCCATAGCCAGGAAACCATGACTATCTTTTGATCACAACGAGCTAGTCAACTAGAGGCTCACTAGGGACATATTGTGGTCTATGTATTCACACGTGTATTACGATTTCCGGATAATACAGTTATAGCATGAATAAAAGACTATTATCATGAACAAAGAAATATAATAATAACACTTTTATTATTGCCTCTAGGGCATATTTCCAACAGAATCCCCACCAAAGAGAGGCTTACTTACAAACATGGATGAAGATGAGGATGATGAGGGCCCAAGAAATTTGCACAAGCCCGATGGTGACATGAAGACCAAGGAGAAGATAAAGAGAGAGCAAGAAGCATCAAGCTTGAGGAAGAAGATTGATGCCATGTTGCAATCCAACGAGTCGATGTTGTTAAAATCGTTGGAGATCAAGAAAGAGTTGGCCGAGAAGAAGGTGAAGGAGAAGTAAGAAAAGTGGCAGTTGCTCAAGGAAGAGGGGCTGCGCAGAGCTGTCATCGAGGAGAGAAGAGCACGTGCCGCCGAAAACAAATCTATGTCCATGTTGCTTGCCGAAGAGAACAAGATCATGTCAATGAACCGCAATGACATGGACGACCTCACCAAAACATGACATGATATGGCAAGGAGAGAAATCTTGAAGAGAAGAATGATGGCGTCGGCCGGTCCGTGCTACAGTTCTGGTGATGTTTTCTCCGCTCTATATGGTGGCAATATGGATGATTTCGGTGCGGGAGTTGGAACAAGCGCCGGAGGTGGATTCGGTGGCGCCGATGAACTTCAAGGTGGACTCGATGGCGCGGAGTGAAGATCGGTCCAGATGATGTCGGACATGGGCGCAAATTTTTTGCAGGGCCCTCTTTTGCGTTAGCCGTAATGAACTTGACTTCTAGCGTAAAACTGTTTATGTCGTTTGAATTTGAACTTGTTTATGAAATCCTATATGAAATGTGAGATTTGCAGTTTATCTGTTTGTGGATCGTCACAGTGGTGTTCAAGCAGAACCCGCATAGCCGACCCGTAAAAAAGCATATTCCGCGAATATACTTTTTTACGGATCCGTTTGGGGATCTGCATCTGTGCTAGTTTGCACCGGCCCGCAAAAGCTATTTTACGCAAGCTGCAAACGCGTTTTGCAGGGTCTGGTAACGGGCTGATCCTCTGACTCTTTTGTGTTCAAGCGAGTGGTCCCAATGAGCGGGTTTTCCTGCGCAACAGCTATGTGTTGTCTGTACCGATTTCTAGGGTTCGGCTCCTCTACAGTTGTGTTGTTACTGTACCGGTACAGTAGCTAGTAGAATCTGCCGTTCAAATCCAATCGGAAGGCTCTTCTTTCTTCCCCTCCATCCCGTAACAGCAATGCCTTCTTCCTCAGGAAGAGCTTGCCGGGCCAGGATGTTTAGCGCCGTTGTTGCTATCCGTCGATGCTCAGTCGCGCACCGACCACCAATCCTCTCGAGTACTCGACCTCCATGGTCGTGTGTACTCAACGCGCTCCGGCTAGGGCTTCCACTTGCACTGCGTGTGTGCCACTCTATTGAGCCAGTGCGCACCTGGTGCAGGCCGCACCGGCGAGAGCTTCATGGGTTACCCTCTGCACATCGTCGAGGTCACTCCATGGTTTCCTTGACGCCAGCGCCTTCTCTTTCTCGCCTTGGCCGGCAGGCCCTCGTTTTCACGCTTTAGCGGAGGGCGACGCTCCGCCTCATCCCGCCTCCGTGATGCTTGCTCCTCATCTCTACTGTCCAACACCACCAGTGTGCACAAACACCCCGCACTGCTGTCGCTGCTGCTGCACGGCTTTGCTGCTCAAGCTCAACCGCAAACATCATGCTGAGCACAGCCAGCGCATCGCCCCGGAGCACCCACGCGAGGCTTCCAGCCAGCACAGTAGCACGCATGCACACATCATGCACCCATCGGCCATCACCGTAGCAAGGACACATCACACGCTAGCACATGCACGGACGCACGCACGCGCAAGCAGCAGCCGTTCGCCATGGCATACATCCTCCAGGCCTCCAGGGCACGACAAGAGGGCCTCGCCTCTGGGTCCAGCTACCGCACGAGGCATGAGCCCATGGCGAGGGCCAACGAGTGAGGTGAGCGAGTGCGGCAACGATGATGCACACGTACAGTGGTGGAGCTGCGGAAGACGGCGGGGAGCCCTGCGCGTCGCAGCGCCAACATCGTGCCCTGGAAGATCTTCCTGGGGAAGAAGGCATGGAAGAAAGAAGAGCCTTCCGATTTGATTTGAACGGCAGATTCTAATACCTACTGTACTTGTACAGTAACAACACGACTGTAGAGGAGCCGAACCCCGATTTCTAATAGAAATCCCCCGCGGAAGACTACTAGTGGGCTGGAGTAATTAACGCGATAGTCCCTGCCGCTCGTGGTGGTGTGTCGTTGTAGGGGGGGCGCCTAACGAGCGCCTTCAGCGCCGGTTCCCATTCTGGCGCCCACACGCGCGCGAACTGGGCCGGCCCAGCTTGCATAGTTCGCTTGTTCCACTTCTGCTCGTTCGCTCCCTCGCTCCCTCGTTCATTCTCCCTTGATCGCCTAGTTCGCTCCCCTGAATCGGTCAAGTATTGACTTTTGATGAACCAAAAAAACAAAAAATCGAAAATTTTGAAATATTTCGTGAATTCAAGAATTTTCATAAAACTTGAAAGAAAGTCCAGGAACTTACAAAAAAGTTCACAAATTTGAAAAAAAGTTCATAAATAAAGAAAAATCAATTTCGAAAAAAAGTTCATTAAAAATGAAAAAGAGTTCATCGATTTTGAAAAGTTTCATCGAATTTGAGTTCATCGATTTTGAAAAAAGTTTATCAAATTTGAAAAAAATTCATCAAATTTAAAGAAAATCACAAGTTTTGAAAAAGTTCATTGAATTTGAAAAAGAGTTCATTAATTTTGAAAAAGCTCATCGAATTTGAACAGAGCTCATCGATTTTGAAAAAAGTTCATCAAATTTAAAAAAAGTTCATCGATTTTGAAAAAGAGTTCATCAATATTGAAAAAGAGTTCATCGATTTTCAAAAACTTTCATCAAATTCAAAAAAGTTCATAAAATTTGAAAAGAGTTCATCGATTTTGAAAAAAGTTCACTGAATTTTAAAAAAGTTCATCGATTTATAAAATTTCACTAAATTTTAAAAAAGTTCATCAATTTAAAAAAAAGTTCACTGAATTTTAAAAAAAGTTCATCGATTTAAAAAATTTCACAGAATTTAAAAAAAGTTCATAGATTTTGAAAAACTTTCATCAAATTCAAAAAAATCATCAATTTTGAAATTTTTTCCTGAAATTTGAAAGAAGTTCACCGATTTTAACAAAAGTTAATTCAACTTGAAAAAAGTTTACGACTTTGAAAAAACGTTCATGCATTTAAGAAAATAAAAGGAAAAGGAAAAAAGGAACCAGAAAAAAACGCCTAGAAATCACGAAGCCGTGGAAAATTGGTTTGGGGGGCTCCCGCGGCCTATGTAATAAAAACAACGGGAAGAAATCAATAGACACTTGCGGTAGGATGTCCTGCTGGTCAGTTCGCTGCTTTATCAACTGAGAGATCGCGAGTTTGATACCACGCTTAGGAAATTCGAGGGGTATGCGCCCGTTTGCGGTTACTGAAGAAACGGGCGCTTAAGGCGCCCGTTAGGAAATGCCCGTTGTAGGTTCGCTCGGTCTGGTTTTCTTTGTTTTTCTTTTGTTTTTATTTATTTTTAACAGTTTTCTTTAGGCATTTTCTTTGTTTCTCCTTGGATTTCCTTTCTTTATATGTTATACTTTTGGTTTTCTTTGCTTCTTTCTTGGGTTTATTCACTTTCTTTTTTTTGTTTCTTTGTGGTTTTTATCTGTTTTCTTTTTCAGAACCCATCTCTACATTTTTCTTGGTATACAACTCATGAAACGTTTTTCTCATAAACGTTGGACATTTTCAAGTACATGATATACATTTTCTTAAATACATGTTTTCGAATACACGGTAAAAAATATGAAATACAAGTTGTACGTTTTTTCAATGCCAATAAACATTTTCCAAAATTCTGCAAACATTTTTTTACATTCTATAAACAATTTTATTTTTTTACTGATATGAAACATGTGATTGTTTCTTTAAAATTTCACATACATTTTTTTTAGTGGAAATCAACATTTTTTTAACCTATGCAGACATTTTTCACATTGTATCTAAACATTTTAACTATCATGAACATTTGTTTTAAAGGGAAAGTATTTCCGCAATATGTTACATATATTTTTGAATGGTATGAAACAATTGTTTACACTACATTTATTTATTACATTGTAAAAAGCATTTTCCAAAACAATTTGCATACGTTTTTACGAAATGTGGGAACATTTTTTCTTTGTCACGATTTTTTTAAGTTACCAACATTAGAAAAATTGCACAAAAAATATTTTTACACTATTGTAACATTTTTCCAAATTCTTGATTTTAAATTTATTAAGTAAATTTAAGGTTTGTAATTTAAAAATAAAAGAAATATAATCTAGTGACGTCAGCTTCACGTGCACTCCTATTGGGCCGGCCAACGAGCAGCGCCCTGTAGGCGAGGCGGGCTTCTGCCTCGGAACAGGCGGCACATAGCGCACCCATTTTCCTGTGCGACAGAGCAGGTTCCAGGGAGCAGATTTTTCTTTTCTTTTTCTAGCGAGCAGTCCTAGCTAACAGGTTTTTAGGCTGTGTTTGGTAGGGTTCATGGAGAATGCATGAGCTTAAAAGTTCCTTACAAAACCCACTTTTGAGTGTTTGGTAGGGTGTATAGGCTCATCTTGACTATGCCCATTCCATGCAAAAGACCTCTCAGCCATGCTGAGTTGAGCACGCCCAGACATGTTGCATGGAGGCAGCTATGCTCGTCCCCAACCCTAGAAAAATGTTCAAAATTACAAAATTTGTTTAAATTCTCAAAACATGTTCAAAATTACAAAAAAATCTCAAAAAATGTTCTTAATTTTGAATACTGTTTAAAACCTCAAAAGATGTTCAGAATTTCAAATTTTATTTAAATATTCAAGAAATATTCAGAATTTAAAAAAAACTAAATTCTCAAGAAATGTTCAGAATTTGAAATTTTGTTTAAATTTAGAAAAACATAATTCATAATTTCTTTAAAATTTTAAAATAAACAGAATTTAAAATGTGCTAAAATTTTCAAAAATTTCAGAATTTCAAATTTTGTTTAACTTTTGAAAAATGTTTGAAATTTTTAAATTTTTATTTTTTTAAAAAGTTCAGAATTTCCAAATTTTTTAAGTTTTAAAAATCATTTTATTTTTTTTATGAAAAATTCATAATTCCAAAATATATTTAAATTTTTCTTTACATTTTGCAAATTTTGTTCACATTAAAAAATCGGAATTAAAAATTGTTCAACATGTCTGAACACATGCAGGCTACCAAACAAAGACTTATCTCAGCATGTCCGAGCACATACACCGCTACAAAACAACATCAAATGTTTGTACTCACCATATCTAGAGCTAGCATGTCTGAAAGGGAAACAACAATAATATGATGGGAACTTCTACCAAACACACCCTTAGTGTTTTTTCTATTGTGTTTTAGTCCTTTGTTCATTTTTATTTCAAACTAAATAATGTTTATTTATTTCAAAAGCCGATCAACTTTAAAATTTTAGAACGTTTTCTATAAAAGGTGCACAGTTTTTGAAATAACTGGACAGTTTTTGAAACTCTGAACAATTTTTCAATACACGAACATTATGTGAAAAATTCAAAATGACTTTCAAAGTGTGAACATTTTTGTTGAAACCGCAAACATTATTTAGATTTTTTTGTGAAATTATGTTTTTTAAACATGATTTTTTTGAAATTTGAACATCTTTAGGAAAGCGCTATTGTTTTTTAATTTTTTAACAAAATTTTGAAACTTGAACCCTTTTTGAAGAACTGGGAGCAATTTTTCACCCCATGATTTTTCTTGATTTTTTTTTTGCTTTAAAATATTTTTTTGAAAGCACAAGCATTTTGAAACGTGACCAATTTATTGAACCATGAAATTTTTTGAATACATGTAGCGATCCGACCTCAGACGGTCAAATCTCTGTGCATAATAGTCATCCGTGGATCGGTAATGTCGACACACACAATACTTGAAGGATTTACAATAGAGTTCAATCACACACTTATTACATCGAATATCTCAAAAGAGAGTACTTATTACAATAATATGGCTGAAGGCCATCTAATGAAGATAACATCGGAAGCTTCGAAGGTAAAATGAGTCCATAAACTCCAAAAGCATAGCTGAGTGCACGACAACGACCTAGCGCACCTTACTCTTCATCTGAAAACTTTGCAATATACTACATTGCAGCCCGTGTAAGTCGACACATGGAATATGCTGGCAAGATAACACTATAGAGTAATGAACAAAATAACAGCTATAACTATATGCATATATGGCTGATGGAGGCTCTATGGTTATTTTTGCAGAAAGCTAGTATTTCTGTACAACAAAGGAATAGATTTTATTTAACTACAAAGTTTGTTGAAAACATTGAGAAGGTTCCTCCAACTCAATCCCAAATTAATATTCATCAACCCAACAAATTAATTAAGTACAGTGATGAGATCAAATCAATAATTAAAATACCAGATACTCAAGATGTCCATAACCGGGGACACGGCTAACCATTAGTTTATATACTTTACAGAGGTTTGCGCACTTTTCCCCACAAGACTCGATCTCCTCCATTGAATTTCTCGCACTACATGATGTTTGAGTAATGGATGACCGAGACACGGTCTTTCAGAAGCATTAACGCTTCACTCTAGGTAGACAGTACCACCTACATCCCCTACATCTGCTAGCCTACCACTGAAAGAGGTCACACAACATACTCAACTATGCCAGAGCCCATAATGGCTTATGGCTGCACACGGAAGTTTCCAGCATGAATAATCTTATGATCCCTTTGAGCCTGGATGGAAAACTGTAGGATGATCACACGGGTACTATGGGATATCCCAGGACAACACTGGATTGCTCCAGGTGCCCAGACAACCACTGGGTGCTCCAGGGTGCCTCAACCAATCCACCCAGATGTGTTTTAAAGTAGCAACCTGAAGTTTAACCATTAATTAAAACGCTCACATCTGTCATGGATCACTCAAACCAAACCACGTCTACGAGCATAGCATAGCAGTATAAGCATACGTAGAAGTGACTCCCAAGGTTAAAAATAAGGGCGATAGGTACTACCTCATAACTACTTCCCAGTACCCACAAGTATTCAAGTCCTAATCATGCAGTGTTTGAGGATTGAAACTAATGCATAAAAACTGGGCAATAAGGGATATGATCAAAGTGTTCCTAGTGACTCGTAGTAGCACGCTTCGCACTCCGGAAACTCTATCGTAAAAAAACAATAACATACATAAGCAATCAAGCATAGTATGCAAGGGTAAAACTCGAATAAAAAGATCCAAACTGAAAATTCAACTGAAGAGCTTCGATTTCCAAAAAGAATCAATCAAATCGGAGCTACGAAACTCAAACTACGATCAAAACAAATTCGAACTCAAATCTGCTTGAAACCAAATTTTAAGTTGTCAAAACCATGTTCAAGTTGATTATCTGGAAAGAGGGGAACAATACGAAGATTTTGGCGTTGGTTTCACTGGATTTGGACTAGTGACCAAAAAGTTGTGAGGGTTTGAATATCAGGGGCTAATCTGCGATAAAAATAATCGTGGATAGGTCCCTGGCTGAAAATAAAATAAAAAAAAGGCTAACGAATGAACGTTCGCTAACAGAACCAAACGAACGAACGTGTTCGTTAAAAGGAACAGAACAGAGAACGTTCACCAAATAGATTCGTTCGGAAAAACCCGAGAAAACCCTAACCCTAAACCAATCTAAACCAAGAACCGAAAAAACAGGAATAAGCCAGCGAACCAGGGCGGTTTTGTACCGGTTCACGGTGAAGGCGAAAACGGCAGCGGCGAGGCAAAGTGGCGGGGTGGCGCTGGCAGCGCAAGCGGGCGGCAGCGGCGGCGGCGGCGAGCGGCGGCGCAAAAGCGGCGGTGGCGCGGC
>NC_041388.1:297774491-297821132 GCF_002162155.2 Triticum dicoccoides | reverse complement strand
GGTGGCGCGGCTCGGCGGCGGTGGTGCGGCGGCTCGGGGTGAGGAACGGGCGGTGGGGGCGATGACTTATAAAGAGGGGAGGGGGAGGGGGAGGGCGGCTTGGGGAGGGGGCAAGGCGGCGGCGAGTCGGAGTCGGAGCCGGTCTTCGACTCGGGCACGACGGCGGTGATGGAAGGCAGTGGCGGCGTGGGCTGCTGGGCCGCTCGGCTGGGCCTTTGGCCCAGTCGGGCGAGGGAAAAGATTTTTTTAGAAAATAAAGTTCCGCCCGAATAAAATCCTAGTAAAATATTAAAAAAAAATAAAAATGCCAAAAACAATTTTCACCGCCTAAACCTATTATTTAGAACAAAGTGAAATTTTCTGGCCTAAGAATGCAATTTTTTTAAAATGCAATTTTTTCTAATTCAAATAAAATAACAAATAAAGTCCAAATGAAATATAAATTTGATTTTAAAATTTTCTTCTCCAATATTCCTCCTCTTTTGAAGAAGTCATATTATTTTCTCTCTTTTATTTTTAATATTGAAAATATTTCGGGAGAAAAATGTTAAAACCAAATTGATCCTCTTTTCAAATTTGAGAAAATTCAAATATGAAAATAATTGAAATCCACAACTCTCTCCTTGGGTCCTTGAGTTGCTTAGGATTTCTAGGATCACCAACAAAATGCAAATAAAATATGATATGCACATGATGACCTATGTATAACATCCAAATTGAAAATTGGGATGTTACAAACCTACCCCCCTTAAGATGAATCTCGCCCTCGAGATTCGAGTTGGCTAGAAAATAGGTGTGGGTGGTCTTTCCATAGGTCTCCTTCTCGCTCCCAGGTGGCTTCATCCTTGGTATGGTGGCTCCACTGAATTTTGCAAAACTTGATAACCTTGTTGCGGGTAACTCTGCTGGTAAACTCAAGAATCTTGACGGGTTTCTCCTCATAGGTCAGATCACTCTCCAATTGAATTCTTCAAGGGGCACTATATCTCTTAGAGGAATATCAGCCATCTCAGCATGGCACTTCTTCAACTGGGAAACGTGAAACACACCATGACCTCCTGACTATCCTTCAGGTAACTCCAATTTGTAGGCCACCTCTCCCATACGTTCCAGAACACGGTATGGTCCTAAAAATCTCGGGGCTAACTTTCCCTTAACTCCAAATCGTTTAATTCCTTAGAGTGGTGACACACAAAGATATGCACTATCTCCAATTTCATAAACTACCTCCTTGCGTTTAGTATCGGCATAACTCTTCTGCCTAGATTGAGCTACCTTCAGTCTATCTCGAATCAACTTAACCTTCTCTTCGGACTCTTTGATAAAATCCGGTCCAAACAACTGACAGTCTCCGACTTCATCCCACATTAACGGTGCCGTGCATCTCCCTCCATATAAGGCTTCAAAAGGCGCCATCTTCAAACTAGCCTGATAACTGTTGTTGTATGAGAACTCTGCGTAAGGCAAATTGTCATCCCAACTAGATCCATAATCTAGCACACAAGCTCTCAACATGTCCTCCAGAATCTGATTGACTCTCTCGGTCTGTCCATCTGTCTGCAGATGAAAGGTCGTACTGAACTCTAGCCTAGTACCCAAAGTCTGGTACAGCTGATTCCAAAGCTTCAAGGTAAACTGTGTCCCTCTATCTGATACGATGGTCCTCGGAACTCCATGCAGACATACGATCCTGGTCATATATATCTTGGCCAACTTTGCGCTTGTATAGGTGGTTTTCACTGGGATAAAGTGAGCTACCTTGGACAAGCGATCAACTACTACCCAGATAGAATCATATCCTGATCGGGTCCTGGGTAACCCGGTGATGAAATCCATGCCAAGTTTATCCCACTTCCAATCGGGTATCGGCATAGGCTGTAATAATCCGGCTGGCTTATGATGTTCTACCTTCACTCTCTGACATACATCGCATACTGCTACATACTTGGCAATATCCTTATTCATTCCTATCCACCAGAAACGTCCCTTCAAATCCAAATACATCTTGGTGTTTCCGGGGTGAATCGAGTATCACGAGTCATGAGCTTCCTGAAGTATTAACTTCCTCATCTCCGCATTATTGGGCATGTATACACGATCCTCAAACCATAAAGTCTCGTGCTCATCCTCGCAAAAACCTTTGGCTTTTCCTTTGCTCATCTTCTCCTTAATCTCAGCAATTTCCTTATCATCCTTCTGAGCTTCTCGAACCTTTCCCAATAATGTAGACTGAACCTCCATTGTTGCAACAAAACCTCTTGGAACTATCTCCAAACGAAGTTCCTTGAGATCTTCAACTAACTCCTGCGGCAATCCTCCGCTTATGAGGGTATTGGCATAACTCTTTCGGCTCAAAGCGTCTGCTACGACATTGGCCTTTCCTGGGTGATAATGCAACTTCATATCGTAATCCTTTATGAGCTCCAACCATCTCCTTTGCCTGAGATTCAACTTCTTCTGCATGAAAATGTACTTCAAACTCTTGTGATCCATGTACACATCACATCTATTTCCAATCAGAAAATGTCTCCAGGTCTTGAGCACATGCACTACGGCTGCTAACTCCAAATCATGGGTGACATAGTTCCACTCGTGAGGTCGAAGCTGCCGTGATGCATATGAAACAACTCTTCCGTCCTGTATAAGTACACCTCCAAGTCCTAAGCGAGAGGCGTCGCAATACACATGGAAATCCTTGCGTATATCTGGAAGAATCAGCACTGGGGCTGTAACCAAACGTTTCTTCAACTCCTGAAATCTGGCCTCACAATCTTCGGTCCATTTGAACTTGGTGTCCTTCTTCAACAACTCTGTCATGGGTTTCGCAATCTTGGAGAAATTCTCAATGAACCTCCTGTAATATCCTGCAAGTCCCAGAAAACTGCGGATCTCTCCAACTGAGGTGGGTGCCAACCATTCAGTGACAGACTAAACCTTGGTAGGGTCTACTGCTATGCCTTCTCCTGATATAACATGTCCAATAAATCCAACTTCCTTCAACCAAAACTCACACTTGCTGAACTTGACATATAGCTGGTGTTCCGTAAGCTTCTCGAGAACTAAGCGCAAGTGTTCCTTGTGTTCCTCTTCATTCTTCGAGTACACCAAAATATCATCAATGAACACCACAACAAACTTATCCAAAAACTCCATGAATACCTTGTTCATCATACTCATAAAATAAGCAGGGGCATTAGTCACTCCAAACGACATGACCATGTACTCGTATATCCCGTATCTTGTGGTAAAAGTTGTCTTAGGTATATCCTGTTCTCGGATCTTCAACTGGTGGTATCCTGATCGAAGATAGATCTTGGAGAATAATTTAGCTCCTTGCAGCTGGTCAAACAAATCATTGATCATCGGTAGTGGGTATTTGTTCTTGATATTCACTTCATTCAATGCTCGATAATCAACAACCATTCTCAAAGATCCATCCTTCTTCTCAACTAAGAGCACTGGGGCTCCCCATGGTGATGAACTTGGTTGGATATAACCTTTCTCCAATAACTCCTTAATCTTCTCCTTAATTTCCTCCAGATCATTTGCGGGCATCCGATACGGTCTCTTCGATATTGGTCCGGTGCCTGGCAACAGCTCTATCAAAAACTCAATGTCTCGATCTAACGGCATGCCTGGTAGTTCCTCTGGAAATGCATTCGTTAATCCTTCACAACATGCACTTCTTCCTGAACACTCCCGAGTGAGAATTTACTTGGGTCCTCTTTGGCGCATGCCTAGACACATACTTGGTCCTTTTTCCCTCCGGGGTGGTAAGTAAAATTGACTTACTAGCACAATTGATATTTCCTCCATACTTCGATAACCAATCCATGCCTAATATTATATCCAATCCTTGGGACTCCAAAATTATTAGGTCTGAAGGGAAAACGTGGCTACCAATGGTTAGGGGTAACCGGTCACACCATCGGCTGGCCATATACTCTGCTCCTGGCGAGCTTACTAACATGGGTGACCTAAGGGCTAAGGTTGGCAACTTAAACTTGTCCACAAATCCCCTTGATATGTATGAATGCGATGCACCAGTGTCAAAAAGAACGAGAGCGATAAACGACTTAACCAAAAACTTACCGATCACTGCATCGCTATTCTTCAACCTCCTCCACGTTGATGTGGTTCACCCGACCTCTGGTGAAAGGGTTTGGCTTCTTCACTGAGCTTCCATTGCCATTTCCATTCTTTGCTTAAGGACATTCTGTGGCGTAATGTCCAGTCTTCCCGCACTTGAAACAAGTAATGTGACTTAGATCCTTCCTGGCGGGTGTTGCTGGGTTGGAACGATTCTGTCTGTTGCTTCCTCCATTCCCATTCCCATTCTTGGGGCCACTGTGGTTATGCGAACTCCCTCCATTGTGAGTATGTCCTCCATGGTTATGAGTGTGTCCTCCCGAGTTCGGGGTAAAACGAGGCTTCTGCTGAGCTCCAGAATTGTACTTCCCCTGTCCATACTTCCGTTTGCGGCTCTCTATTTCTTGCTGCTTGCCTTTAATCATAATGGCCCTATCTACCAAATCTTGGTAGTTATTGAATGTTGCCACCATCAACTGCATGCTCAGCTCATCATTCAGCCCTTCCATAAACTTCTCCTGCTTCTGTGGCCACATCATCCGGGGCATAACGAGCTAACTTACTAAACTCATCCATGTACTGACCTACAGTACGATTCCCCTGGCGTAAGTTGCGAAACTCACGCTTCTTCATACTCATTGCTCCAGTGGAGACATGGGATGTACGGAAAGCTTGCTGAAACTGATCCCATGTGACATTGGTTATGGAAAAGTGGATATGTAATTCTCCCAACATGAGGCTGCTGGTCCATCTAATTGATGTGCGGCTAAGTGCACCTTCTCAGCCTCTGTGCAACCTGCAGTGGTCAGCTCCCATACAATCCTGCGGAGTGAGTCATCAGCAACAATCGGCTCGGTGCTACTGGAAAATACCGGCAGATTCAACCTCAGAAAATGGGCTAAGTTGTCTACTGATATGCATATGGAGAAAAATCACTACCAATATGCACATGACACAAACACATTCATATCACACCAATCAATTCAAACAAGGGCATACAATCGATCTAGCTACCGTTACAAAATACTCGGACTACTATATACATGGGGGAATGCTACTGATAATATGGTGGTCGACTATAAATTTTGATTGGAAGAAGACTCCATGATATCTACTCCAACTTTGTCTTCATAGTCATCATCACTGTCAGGGTCGGAGTCGGTGTCGTCGATGATGATGTAATCTTTGGGATGGTCATCACCTCCTAGTGCAGGGTCTCCCATGAATATTCCTAACTTCTTCTTCAGATCTTCATTCCTCTCCAGTAGCACCGCAATTTCCTCTTCATATCGATCGCGTGTATACTTGAGTTCCTCTTCTAGCTCCATATTCCTGGTCATCACCTTCTTCAGGTCTATCATGCTGGTGCACATCTGGTTCTCCTGGCGATGAATGTGTTGGTTTAACTCCTAGATGTAGGTTGCAATGGACTTGTCCCTCCTGGTGCAAATCATCTCCCATTGCTCATATCGGCGCCCACATATCTGGTAGATGGTGTCCTTAAGATCCTTTTGGTATACTTCGTCAATGCGTCCCATGGCGATGTGGGCTGCCATGCTCTTCCTAGACTCCAGGTTGGTGCATCAAAGGAAAACTCTATGGGCTCAGTAACCAGTGTGAATGTCCTTCCTAGAACATGCACTCGAACTGTCCATTGCTCTTCTTCCGATAGAGTGGCGGTGTAGGTCTCGGTGAAGCTTGGTATTCCGATGTTCAGGTATCCAATGGCCTCCTTCAAGTGTCGTCCAAAAGGGGTGTCTTCATCCGGTTGAGCAAACTTGTTCCTTGGGTCCGCCATCTATAGAGTGGAAAGTGGAGAAGAGTCAGAAATGAGTAGAGAAGAGTATCCTATGGCTCATCTTAGTGACCTCGTCCTACAGTCAGCGTGTGCTCTCATACCATCTTGTAGCGATCTGACCTCAAACGGTCAAACCTCTGTGCATAAGTGTCATCCCTGGATCGGTAATGCTGACACACACAGTACTTGAAGGATTTATAACAGAGTTCAATCACATACTTATTACATCGAATATCTCAAAAGAGAGTACTTATTACAATAATATGGCTGAAGGCCATTTAATGAAGATAACAGTGGAAGCTTCAAAGGTAAAATGAGTCCATCAACTCCAACGGCATAGCTGAGTGCAAGACAACGACCTAGCGCACCTCACTCTTTATCTAGAAACTCTGCAACATAATATGTTGCAGCCTGTATAGGTCAGCACATGGAATATGCTGGCAAGATAACACTATAGAGCAATGAACAAAATAACAGCTATAACTATATGCATATATGGTTGGTGGAGGCTCTATGGTTATTGTTGCACAAAGCTAGTTTTTCCCTACAACAAAGGAATAGATTTTATTTAACTACAAAGTTTGTTGAAAACATTGAGAAGGTTCCTCCAACTCAATCCCAAATTAATATTCATCAACCCAACAAATTAATTAAGTAGAGTGATGAGATCAAATCAATAATTCAAGTACTAGATACTCAAGATGCCCATAACCGGGACACGGCTAACCATGATTTATTTGTACACTCTGTAGGGGTTTGCGCACTTTTCCCCACAAGACTCAATCTCCTTTGTTGAATTTCTCGCACTACATGATGTTTGACAAATGGATGACCGAGACACAGTCTTTCAGAAGCATTAACTCTTTACTCTGGGTAGACAGTACCACCTACACCCCCTACATCTGCTAGCCTACCACTGAAAGAGGTCACACAAGATACTCAACTATGCCAGAGCCCATAATGGCTTGTGGGTACACACGGAAGTTTCCAGCATGAATAATCTTATGATCCCTTTGAGGCTGGGTGGCAAACCATAGGATGATCACATGGGTCCTTCAGGATATCCCAGGACAACACTGGATTGCTCCAGGTGCCCAGACAACCACTGGGTGCTCCAGGGTGCCTCAACCAATCCACCCAGATGTGTTTTAGAGTAGCCACCTTAAGTTTAACCATTAATTAAAACACTCACATCTGTCATGGATCACTCAAACCAAACCACGTCTACGAGCATAGCATAGCAGTATAAGCATACGTAGAAGTAACTCCCACTGTTAAAAATAAGGGCAATAGGTACTACCTCATCACTACTTCCTAGTACCCAAAAGTATTCAAGTCCTAATCATGCAGTGTTTGAGGATTGAAACTAATGCATAAACACTTGGTAATAAGGGATATGATCAAAGTGTTAGTTGCCTTGCTGACGATCTGAAAACCCTAGTGACTCGTAGTAGCATGCTTCACACTGCGGAAACTCTATCAAAAACAAACAATAACATACATAAGCAATCAAGCATAGGATGCAAGGGTAAAACTCGAATAAAAATATCCAAACTGAAAGTTCAACTGAAGAGCTTCGATTTGCAAAAAGAATCAATCAAATCGGAGCTACGAAACTCAAACTATGATCAAAAGAAGTTCGAATTCAAATATGCTTGAAACCAAATTTTAAATTATCAAAACCATGCTCAAGTTGATTATCTGGAAAGAGGGGAACAAGATGAAGATTTTGGCGTTGGTTTCACTAGATTTGGACTAGCAAGCAAAAAGTTGCGAGGGTTTGAAGATCAGGGGCTAATCTGCGATAAAAATAATCGCAGATAGGTCCCTGGCCAAAAATAAAATAAAAAGAAAAGGCTAACGAATGAACATTCGCTAATAGAACCAAACAAACGAACGTGTTCATTAAAACGAACAAAACAGATAATGTTCGCTAAATAGATTTGTTCAGAAAAACCCGAGAAAACCCTAACCCGAAACCGAGAACCGAAAAAAAACCCAGGAATAAACCGGCGAACCGGGGCGGTTTTGTACCGGTTCACAGCGACGGCGAAAACGGTGGTGGCGGAACTCCGGCAGGGCGGCGAGGCAAAGCGGCGGCGCGGGCGCGGGCGGCTGCGGCGGTGAGTGGCAACGGCGGCGACGCGGCTCGGCGGCGGTGGTGCAGCGACTAGGGGTGAGGAGAGGGCGGCAGGTGCGGCGGCTTATAAAGAGGGAAGGGGGAAGGCGGCTTGGGGAGGGGGCAAGGCGGCGGCGAGGCGGAGTCGGAGCCGGTCTTCGACTCAGGCACGACGAGACGCAGGAAGGCGGTGGCGGCGCGGGCTGCTCGGCCGCTCGGCTGGGCCTTCGACCTAGTCGGGCGAGGGAAAATATTTTTTTTAAAAAATAAAGTTCCGCCCGAATAAAATCCTAATAAAATATTAAAAAAATTCTAAAAATGCTAAAAACAATTTTCACTGTCTAAACCTATTATTTATAACAAAGTGAACATTTTTTGGCCTAAGAATGCAATTTTCAAAATTTCAATATTTTTCTAATTCAAATAAAATAGCAAATAAAGTCCAAATGAAATATAAGTTTGATTTTAATTTTTCTTCTCCAATATTCCTCCTCTTTTGAAGAAGTCATATTATCTTCTCTTTTATTTTTAATATTGAAAATATTTGGAGAGAAAAATATTAAAACCAAATTGATCATCTTTTCAAATTTGAGAAAATTCAAATATGAAAATAGTTGAAATCCCCAACTCTCTCCTTGGGTCCTTGAGTTGCTTAGGATTTCTAGGATCACCAACAAAATGCAAAAAAAATATGATATGCATATGATGACCTATGTATAACATCCAAATTGAAAATTGAGATGTTACAATACATGAGCAATTTTTTAAACCATGAACCTTTGAAATTCCGATTTTTTAGAAAAAGTGAACATGTTTGGAAAAAGTCTGAACATTTACTGATAAAATGTAGACAAGTTTTGAAAGCGCAAGCATTTTTTCAACTTGTGAATATCTTTTTCATAAAACTTGAACAATTATATAAATTTGTGAACATTATTCAAAAGAAAAAAGAATAAGAAAGTTCGACTCTAATAAAAGGCGAAACATAAAATATTAGGGGATAAAAACTGTTAGAGAAAAAACAAAATAAGTTCGACTTGAATATTCTAGAATTTCGGTGTGAAGCGCGACACGATCATGGAACAACTCAAAAAGGGGTCGCTGCATGGATGCATATGATTGATTCCACACCTAAGACGCTCACTGAGTCGGTGTCGCTTCTACAAGTTCATGCGAAGGATGCCACCACAAGTTTTGAGGTGCTCGAGTCACCCACACCACATTCCCAGGGTCCAGCCGGCACCAGTGTGACTCCTCCGACAATCGAAGTGTGTGTGGACTATGTGCATCAGCCCAGCAGGCATATTTGGCACCACCATCCTCGGGGGTTTAGCTATGGGGGGCCTAGATCCTCTGGTCTGCCTCCATCAAACAGTTTGCCCTCCCTTGCACCTCACCTATTTGATCATGAGTCTCTGTGTGAGGAGCGTCGCTCTACAAACAATTCACAAGTACACAAAAGTGGATTTCCCTAAGTTTGATGGGGAATATAAACAAGTGTGGCTAGATAATTGTGAATTGTATTTTGAAATTTATGGGGGTGTTGGAGACAAGAAAGTTAAATTTGCATCGTTGAACTATGCGGTGTTACTCTCCAGGAGTCGTTTGGTTTCCCCAAAGAGGAAGGGTGAAGTAGATAACAACAAAGTTTTCCCTCAGTTAAGAACCAAAGTTTATCAAACCAGTAGAAGCTTCTAAGCTAGCAATATAAGCGGTATCTACACACAAAAAAAATAAAATACTTGCAGCCAATGCGACAAGAGGGTTGTCAAACCCCTTTGTCTTGCTAGTTACAAGGCTAAAATAAAATAATAGATAGATAGTGGTAAAGTGAGATGGCAAATAAAAAAGAAATTTTGTAGAAGATTTTTTTTAATGGAGAATGGAAAGGGGGGCCATAGGTTCACTAGTGGCATCTCTCTCTCTCTCTCTCAATAACGGGCGAATGACATAGTAAACATATTACAGTTGAGCAATTGAAAAGATTGCAATATTCATGACTATGATCATTCATGATAATCTCATATAGGCATTACGTCCGGGATAAGTAGGCCGTTAATCCAACTGCATCTACTACTAATACTCCATCCCAAAATCACTATCCAGCATGCATTTCAAGGTATTAAGTTTACAAGAAACAGAGTATCGCAACAAGCAAGATGACATAATATAGACAGCAAGAAGTCAATTAATATGAAAAAATCCCATCATTTTATCCTTAGTGGCAACAATACAATATGTGTCTTGGCCTTTATTGTCACTGGGTTAGAGCACTACAAGATTGAACCCACTACTAAGCACTACTCCCACTGAAAATCGAACTTGGACAAATACGATAGATAGATCAAAGAGCATTATGGGAGCCATAGGTTCACTAGTGGCATATCTCTCTCTGTCTCAAAAATAGGCGACTGGCATGGTAAACAAATTATAGTTGAGCAACTGAAAAGATTGCAACATTCATGACTATGATCATTCATGGCATAATCTCATATAGGCATTACGTCTAGGATAAGTAGACCGTTAATCCAATTTCATCTACTACTAATACTCCACCCCAAAATCGCTATCTAGCATGCATCTCAAGGTATTAAGTTTACAAGAAACAGAGTATCCCAATAAGCAAGATGACATAATATAGACAGGAAGAAGTCAATCAATATGACAAAACCCCGTCATTTTACCCTTAGTGGCAACAATACAATACATGTCTTGGCCTTTATTGTCCCTGGGTTAGAGAACTGCAAGATTGAACCCACTACTAAGCACTACTCCCACTGAAAATCGAACTTTGACAAATAAGATAGATAGATCAAAGAGCATTACAAAGCTATTTAATTATGCAGCAAGGAAACACAAATAGATTCAATTAAAAAATCAGTGAACAATCTGATCATAAAGTGACAATTCATCATGTCCCAACAAACACACCACCGATTATATCGAATTGACCTCGACAAGTATGAGAACATGGTATTGAAGACCCAAGAGAGAGAGAGATTTAAAAACCCGTAGGTCCTAAAAGAACTACTCACACGTGGTCATGGAGGCAGCAAGCACTATAAAAAAATACACATCTATGACATTTTGGCCCGAACAGTTTTTTTTCCTATCATGCTTATGACACTTCTATGACGTTAATTATGAAAAAACCCAGTATCATCATAGATGTGGTGGGCTCCTACTTCTATGACAAAAAATCATGATGGAAAATGGGCTTTTTGTCCTGGAAGGGCCGGAGACGCACCTGCATGACATTCTTTGGGCCATCGATGATGGAGAAAATCATGGTAGAAGTGAGGGCGAGGAAAATATCAGGAGTTCCCGGTTACGGTGGGTGGTCGAGGCTGAGTGATGCAGTGTGGTTTGCGCGTTTCTCTCGTACGCGCGCGTGGTGCGAGCCGTGTCGCTATAACTGAACCCGAGAGATCTCCTGCTGCTACATACTGAAGCCGATCGATCGATCCCTTTTCTCCTAACGGAACCCAACCGAGACTCCTACTCTGCTAACTGAACCCGATCGATCGCTGCTGCTGCATGCTTACTGAAGCCGTTTGAACCCCCGTGTGAGACGTAGCTAGCCGGTTGGGTTGCCTCTGGATGAACAATGCTCGTTGCTGCCATGCACGCGATACGTAGAACGAGTCGAGACGTGGTGTGAGTCGAGCCGGTTGGGTTGGCTGTGGATGAACAGTTCCCGGTGGGGGTTGGATGAACAGGTCCCCGGCCGTGTGTATAGGCGGTTGCCGCTGGATGAACAGGACCCCATGGTATATAGTACGCGGTTGCCGCTGGATGAAAAGGAGCCCAAGGAGGCCGCCACACACCCCAGCCGGTTGGGGGTGGATGAATAGGACCCCGTGTAGGCTGGTTGAACTAAAGCCGGTGGAGGCTGGATGAACAGTAGCACTTGGATGAACAGTGTCTGGTGGAGGCTGGAGACGGTGGATGAACAATAGCAGGTGGAGGCTGGAGGAAGTCGATGGTGGATGAACAGTAGCCCGTGGAGTCCCGTTTTGCAGTACGCCACACCCCTCCCGATGAATAGGACCACCGTTTTGACCGTAGGAGGTCGAAGAGAAGTCTGTTTCCTCCGTTTTGCGGTATGCCACACCCCTCCCGATCAACATGACCCTGTGTCGACCTAGGAGCTCAAACAGAAGTCCGTTTCCACCATTGCCAGACCCTTCCCCATGAACAGGACCCTGTTTCAACCATACGCGGTCGAACAGAAGGCCCGTTTCCTCCGTTCTGCGGTACGCCATACCTCGTTTCGGCTGTTCCCTCCTAGCCGTTTGGCTCCCGATGAATGCTACCTCTTGAGCAATTGCGTTGGTTTTGCCTTGAAGAGGAAAGGGTGGTGCAGCAAAGTAGCGTAAGTATTTCCCTCAGTTTTTGAGAACCAAGGTATCAATCCAGTGGGAGGCTACGCGCAAGTCCCTCGCACCTACACAAAACAAATAAATCCTCGCAACCAACGCGATAAGGGGTTGTCAATCCCTACACGGTCACTTACGAGAGTGAGATCTGATAGATATGATAAGATAATATTTTTGGCATTTTTATGATAAAGATGCAAAGTAAAATAAAAGCAATGAAAATAACTAAGTATTGGAAGATTTTATATGACGAAGATAGACCCGGGGGCCATAGGTTTCACTAGTGGCTTCTCTCAAGAGCATAAGTATTTTACGGTGGGTGAACAAATTACTGTTGAGCAATTGACAAAATTGAGCATAGTTATGAGACTATTTAGGTATGATCATGTATATAGGCATCACGTCCAAGACAAGTAGACCGACTCCTGCCTACATCTACTACTATTACTCCACACATCGACCGCTATCCAGCATGCATCTAGAGTATTAAGTTCAAGAGAACAGAGTAACGCTTTAAGCAAGATGACATGATGTAGAGGGATAAACTCATGCAATATGATGAAAACCCCATCTTGTTATCCTCGATGGCAACAATACAGTACGTGCCTTGCTGCCCCTACTGTCGCTGGGAAAGGACACCGCAAGATTGAACCCAAAGCTAAGCACTTCTCCCATTGCAAGAAAGATCAATCTAGTAGGCCAAACCAAACTGATAATTTGAAGAGACTTGCAAAGATAACCAATCATACATAAAAGAATTCAGAGAAGATTCAAATATTGTTCATAGATAAACTTGATCATAAACCCACAATTCATCGGTCTCAACAAACACACCGCAAAAGAAGATTACATCGAATAGATCTCCGCAAGAGAGGGGGAGAACTTTGTATTGAGATCCAAAAAGAGAGAAGAAGCCATCTAGCTAATAACTATGGACCTGAAGGTCTGAGGTAAACTACTCACACTTCATCGGAGAGGCTATGGTGTTGATGTAGAAGCCCTCCGTGATCGATGCCCCCTCCGACGGAGCTCCGGAACAGGCCCCAAGATGGGATCTCGTGGATACAAAAAGTTACGGCGGTGGAATTAGGGTTTTGGCTTCAAATCTGATCGTTTGGGGGTACGTAGGTATATATAGGAGGAAGAAGTACATCGGTGGAGCAACAGGGGACCCACGAGGGTGGAGGGCGCATCTGGGGGGGAGGGTAGGCGCGCCCCCTACCTCGTGGCCTCCCTGTTGGTTGCTTGATGTAGGGTCCAAGTCTCCTGGATCATGTTCGGTGAGAAAATCACGTTCCCGAAGGTTTCATTCCGTTTGGACTCTATTTGATATTCCTTTTCTTCGAAACCCTAAAATAGCCAAAAAACAGCAATTCTAGGCTGGGCCTCCGGTTAGTAATTTAGTCCCAAAAATAATATAAAAGTGGATAATAAAGCCCAATAATGTCCAAAACAGTAGATAATATAGCATGGAGCAATCAAAAATTATAGATACGTTGGAGACGTATCAAGCATCCCCAAGCTTAATTTCTACTCGTCCTCGAGTAGGTAAATGATAAAAACAGAATTTTTGATGTGGAATGCTACTTGGCATATTTTCAATGTAATTCTTCTTAATTGTGGTATGAATATTCAGATCCGAAAGATTGAAGACAAAAGTTTAATATTGACATAGAAATAATAATACTTCAAGCATACTAACTAAGCAATTATGTCTCTTCAAAATAACATGGCCAAAGAAAGTTATCCCTACAAAATCATATTGTCTGGCTATGCTCTATATTCACCACACAAAGTATTTAAATCATGCACAACCCCGATGACAAGCCAAGCAATTGTTTCATACTTTTGATGTTCTCAAACTTTTTCAATCTTCACATAATACATGAGCGTGAGCCATGGACATATCACTATAGGTGGAATAGAATGGTGGTTGTGGAGAAGACAAAAAGGGAGAAGATAGTCTCACATCAACTAGGCGTATCAACGGGCTATGGAGATGCCCATCAATAGATATCAATGTGAGTGAGTAGGGAGTGCCATGCAACGGATGCACTAGAGCTATTAGTATATGAAAGCTCAAAAATAAACTAAGTGGGTGTGCATCCAACTTGCTTGCTCACGAAGACCTAGGGCATTTTGAGGAAGCCCATCATTGGAATATGCAAGACAAGTTCTATAACGAAAAATTCCCACTAGTATATGAAAGTGATAACATAGGAGACTCTCTACTATGAAGATCATGGTGCTACTTTGAAGCACAAGTGTGGTAAAAGGATAGTAGCATTGTCCCTTCTCTTTTTTTATTTGGGCCTTTTCTATTTTTTTATGGCCTCTTTTTTTCGTCCGGAGTCTCATCCTGACTTGTGGGGGAATCATAGTCTCCATCATCCTTTCCTCACTTGGAACAATGCTCTAATAATGATGATCATCATACTTTTATTTTCTTACAACTCAAGAATTACAACTCGATACTTGGAACAATATATGACTCTATATGAATGCCTCCGGCGGTGTACCGGGATATGCAATGACTCATGAGTGACATGTATGAAAGAATTATGAACGGTGGCTTTGCCACAAGTACAATGTCAACTACATAATCATGCAAAGCAATATGACAATGATGGAGCGTGTCATAATAAACGGAACGGTGGAAAGTTGCAGGGCAATATATCTTGGAATGGCTATGGAAATGCCATGATAGGTAGGTATGGTGGCTGTTTTGAGGCAGGTATATGGTGGGTGTATGATACTGGCGAAAAGTGCGCGGTATTAGAGAGGGTAGCAATGGTAGAAGGGTGAGAGTGCGTATGATCCATGGACTCAACATTAGTCATAAAAACTCATATACTTACTGCAAAAATCTACAAGTTATCAAAGCAAAGTATTACGCGCATGCTCCTAGGGGGATAGATTGGTAGGAAAAGACCATCGCTCGTCCCCGACCGCCACTCATAAGGAAGACAATCAATAAATAAATCATGCTCCGACTTCATCACATAACGGTTCACCATACATGCATGCTAAGGGAATCAAAAACGTTAACACAAGTATTTCTCAAATTCACAACTACTCAACTAGCAATACTCTAATATCACCATCTCCGTATCTCAAAATAATTATCAAGTATCAAATTTCTCATAGTATTCAACACACTCATAAGAGAATTTTATTATTAATCTTGTATACCTAGCATATAGGATTATTTAAGAAAATTACCATGCTATTTAAGACTCTCAAAATAATCTAAGTGAAGCATGAGAGATCAATAGTTTCTATAAAACAAATCCACCACCGTGCTCTAAAAGGTATAAGTGAAGCACTAGAGCAAAACTATATAACTCAAAAGATATAAGTGAAGCACATAGAGTATTCCAATAATTTCCGAATCATGTGTGTCTCTATCAAAAGGTGTGTACAGAAAATATGATTGTGGTAAACTAACAAATAAATACTCAAATCATACAAGACGCTCCAAGCAAAACACATATTATGTGGTGAATAAAAATATAGCTCCAAGTAAAGTTACCAATGGAAGTAGACGAAAGAGGGGATGCCATCCGGGGCATCCCCAAGCTTTGGCTTTTAGGTGTCCTTAGATTATCAGCTTAGGCTCTTGCCACTCCTTTTTCCATAATCCATCAAATCTTTACCCAAAACTTGAAAACTTCACAACACAAAACTCAAAGTAGAAAATCTCGTGAGCTCCGTTAGCGAAAGAAAAAAAAAGACCACTTCAAGGTACTGTAATGAACTCATTCTTTATTTATATTGGTGTTAAACCTACTTTATTCCAACTTTTCTATGGTTTATAAACTATTTTACTAGCCATAGATTCATCAAAATAAGCAAACAACACACGAAAAAAAGAATCTGTTTAAAACAGAACAATCTGTAGGAATCTGTAGCTAGCGCAAGATCTGGAACCCCAAAAATTCTAAAATAAATTTCTGGACGTGAGGAATTTATCTATTAATCGTCTGCAAAAATAATTAACTAAATATCACTTTCCAAATAAAAATGGCAGCAGTTCTTGTGAGCGCTAAAGTTTCTATTTTTTACAGCAAGATTAACAAGACTTTCCCCAAGTCTTCCCAACGGTTCTACTTGGCACAAACACTAATTTAACACAAAAAACACAACCAAAACAGAGGCTAGATAAATTATTTATTACTAAACATGAGCAAAAAGCAAGGAATAAAAATAAAATTGGGTTGCCTCCCAACAAGCGCTATCCTTTAACGCCCCTAGCTAGGCCTAAAAAGCAAGGATAGATCTAGGTATTGCCATCTTTCGTAGGAAATTCTTCAATGAGGCATCTACCGTCCTTAGGAATTTATTTCTTTTTATTGATTATCAAACTTTTAGGCACAAGATCGAAAAAATCATTAGCAGCAAATGGTTTCTTAATGATAGCAAAAAGATTAGGATGAACACTTATAGATTTGAGATCCGCTGTTTCTTTGCTAGAGTATTCACCTTTATTTTGAGGAACATACATAAGCTTAGCAATTTTAGTCGGAGGACTTGGAGTATTCTTTATGGAATAAAAAGCGGTTCCCAAGTTGGTAATGATTCCCTCAAGTTTATCGATTCTAGTGGAATCATGATTTATTCTTTCATTAACTATAGGTTCCTTCTCCTTAATATTTTTCAAAGTTACTCCTACTTTAGATCCATATTGGGTAATTTGGTTGTGGATCTTTTTATCGAAATTTTCAATTTACTCAACGGTAGCAACTTTATTTTCAATAATTTCAAGTTTTTGCATTACGTGCTCCAAAGTTAACATAGTTCCATTAACCAAAAGAGGTGGTGAGCCAAACAAATCTATCATAGCATTGTAAGAATCAAAAGTATGGCTACCCAAGAAGTCCCCTCCGGTAATGTTATCAAGGATATATCTATGCCAAGTAGTAACGCCTACATAAAAATTGCAAAGAAGAAAAGAAGTAGATTGCTTCCTGGTAGATCTATTTTGAGCATTGCAAATTCTATACCAAGCATCTTTTAGATTTTCTCCCTCCCTTTGCTTAAAATTTAGAACTTCATTCTCGGGAGACAACAGAGAAGATAGAGGACTCGCCAGAACGACAAGCAAATAGGGAATGGGCAAAAAGAGACAAATAGAGAAAGAGAGGTAGGATAGAGAGAGAGAGAGAGGGCAAATAAAACGGCAAGGGTGAAGTTGGGGGGGGGAGGAAAACGAGAGGCAAATGGCAAATAATGTAATGCGGGAGATAAGGGTTTGTGATGGGTACTTGGTATGTTGACTTTTGCGTAGACCTCCCCGGCAACAGCGCCAGAAATCCTTCTTGCTACCTCTTGAGCACTTGCATTGGTTTTTCAATGAAGAGGAAAGGGTGGTGCATGTCACATCCTAGCTAGTTCGTGCATTAGAGTGTTGCATCATGTTTACTTTTCCAGAAACTTGAAATGGGGATGACAGAACCCCCAACACCCCTCTGAAAACAACTAGGGTTTACTAAAATCATTTTCAATGAACCTGAAAGCCCTTCCAAAAAGTCCACCCTTTTTGTCTTGGGTTAGAACCTCTGACAAAATGGGTTCACAATTTTCTAGGTCATCACAAGATCATTGAATTAAATCATATGTAACTTGCATTTGGGCATTTAAATGCTAGTAAATATTTTACATGTCCAAATAATCCCAAACTAAAATGTTCCATGTTGGATATGTTCCATACAGTGAGCATGTGCAGTTTGGTGAATTTTGGAAATGCCTAGTTATTTTTAGAAATGCCACAAACTTGCAGAAATAATGGAAAACAGAAAATAAAGGAAAAACCACTTACCTGGCCGCAACCCACCGCCCAACCCACCTGGCGGCCCAGCAGTGTGCTGGCCCGTGCCAGCCAGCTGCTTCTTCCCCGCCAGGCAGGCAGGGAGGTGACGCCGGTGTGCGCAAGCTCGCCACGGCGCCACCTGCTTGCCGCTTCGCCTCTGGACGCGCTGGACGATCTCCACGTCGCCTCCCCGAACCCCTGGACACATCCACACGCCCCTGCCTCTCTCCCTCGCCCTCTCCCGCCATGGCCGACGCACCTGCCGCTGCACCGCCGATGTAGCCACGCTCTCCGTCGTCCCCGCGCTGCGCCACCGTGTCCAGAAGCTCCACCGCCCTCCTCTCCTTCGAGCAGGCCGAGCCCCGAGCGCTCGCTTGCCCCGAAGCCACTGCAACGACCTTGCCGACTCCGCCACCGCCGGAGATCCCTTCCGCCGTCCCCACCGCACCAGCTCGTCCCCGACCTTGCCGTTTGCTCCGACGTGATCGCCGTGAGCTCAGCCACCTCTCCATCCTTCCTGTTCTCTCTCTCGAGCACCATAGCAACCGCACGAAGCTTCACCGCAACGCGCCGCCGCCGAGCTCGTTGCCGACGACGCTCCGGCCGCCCAACGGCCACACCACCTTGTCCACTACACTCACCGCATCGCCAGGAACCCGTAGCACCACCGCACGCCCCTTGCCGTGCCCCCTAGCGACGAGCCCGAGTTCACCCGAGCTCCGACCACCGCCACGCTCGTCGCTGGCATTGTTTTCGATGACCCCGAGCCCAACCACCACCACCACTCGACGTGGCTCACTCCCCGCATCACGTAGATGTGCTCCGCCGTTGTTTTGGTCACTGGAGCACGAAACCCGCATCGCCCTGCCGCGTCTGGCCTCGCCGGCGGCTAAATGCCAGCGAGTTTGACCCCACTGACCTAGTTTGACCTCGGGTGGGTCCAGTTTGACCCCCTGGGTCCATGACAAGTGGGGCCCGCCCTGCTAATTAACCCAGGTTTAGCGCTAACTAAATTTAGTTAGTTTAACTAACTACTGACAGACGGGACCCACTGGTCAGTTTGACCTAGACCGGCTCCGTTGACCGCCGACGTCACCATGACGCACTGCTGACGCAATAAGTATTTTCTGGATGTACTTTTATACAGGGAATTCCAGAAAATACTACAAACTTCAAAAATTCATAGAAATTGATATGTAACTCCAAATGCAAAGATTTATATATGAAAAATGATCAGAAAAATCCAATGTTTCCATCTGTAATGGTTTCATGCATGTCAGAATACTTTAACCTTGCTGTTTAAGTGAAACAAGCTAATGCACTTATATGATTTAATATCATGAGTTTTCATTTGAATCTTTGAATCAAATGGACTCAAACCAACCTGTTTACAATGCATTAGCCAAGACACACCATATTGCCATGTCATAGCATGCATCATATTGTTGCATATTGCCATGTGATGATTGTGTTCTGTAGTGTCTTTCGTGGTAGGTTGTGCCTCCGAGGATACCTTCGAATATCCGGCTGAAGGGCAGTACCCTACTACTACTCCATCAGGCAAGCAGCCCCATTGATCATATCGATACAATCCCATGTTCTCGCTCCTTCTCTCATTTACTGCATTTAAGACAATAACGTTTCAAACTGCTGTGTGCTGTGGTAGTTGAACCCTTTTCCTCTGCATGACCTGTCATTGCCACAGTAACTAGGTGAAACCCACTAGCATGTGTAGGAGTTGATTGAGCCATGTCTGTATTTCCTACCTTGCTATGCCTGCTATGCTTAGAGTTGTGTCAGGTCTGGTTCATCTGGGTGATGGGCTAGAGTGAAATGAATACGTCAGTAATGCGAGTGATGTGTTGAACACGATTTGCTAAAGGTATCGATGAGAGGCCATGTAGGAGTTCATGGTGGGTTGTTTCGTTGGAACCGTCCTTAAGCACCGAGATCTGTATGTGTGATTTAAGAACCAGCTACTACCATGCATTGGACCCGAAACCAATGGACCCTCTCGGCTTCTTAACCACCCTAGCTCTCTCACCAGGTGTTGCAACTAGTTTCTGGTGTTTATAGGATATGTGTTGGCGGCCGTGCGTAGCGCTGACCCTAGGGGTGGGCTATGATGCGGTAGATACACCGTGACCGGGTATGCCGGGCGCCCGTTTGGCATCTCGGGACCCTGTACACATTGTTCGGGGCCGTATGTGGAAACCTCAGCCGGACTCCCTGCGGATGGAACCTGAATAGGCGATAGACCTGGACTAGAGACTTGAGTGTTTAGGTAGGCCGTGGCCGACACCCTCGTTGGGCTTCCACTTGAAGGTTGCCGAGTACATGTCGTGTAAACGATGATAAGTGGTGAGAGCGTGTATGAAGAAGTACACCCCTGCAGGGTTAACATCATCTATTTGAATAGCCACGTCCGCGATAAAGGACTACTTGGTTGCCTATATAGTTCATAGACAAGTTAATGGTTACTACTAAAAGACTCAAGATAAGTGTGAGTACCGCGGATGGCCCTCTCGTAGGATGACGAGGGAGGATCCACGGTGGAGTATTGTGATGGTGATTAGTGGACTCGTGTGCGAAAACTATTTTACAAGTGGTGTCTCGTAGGATAGCTTAGCTAAGAGTCGAAGCTGGCTTGCTGCTATAACTCCACTACCTTCTTGAGAATGAGCATGTATAGTAGGATCTGTTGTAAGACTTGCTGAGTACCTTTGTACTCATGTTGCTTTAATTACTATTTCAGACGACAACACCGCCCCCTCCGACGGGTTTTACGTAGATCTCGATGTCGATGAGTGACTTGCCACCCAGTTGGTGATTCCGAGCCATGGAGGCCCCTATGTAGATAGACAGGCTTCGTCAAGCCTTCTTTCTTTCTAGTGTCTGTACTTAGACTAGTTTGCTTCCACATGTGCTTGTATGTTTGTATGACTTGAGTGTCGGGTCATGTGACCCCTACTTGTATGAACATGTTATGTATGGCTCTCCGGAGCCTTTAAATAAAGTACTTTGAGTTGTAGAGTTTTGTTGTGATGCCATGTTGTATTTACACATATCGAGCTTATTGTGTGTATGATTGAAATGCTTGGTATGTGTGGGATCCGACAATCTAGTTGTTTATCCTTGGCAGCCTATCTTATGGGGAAATGTAGTCTAGTGCTTCCATGAGCCATAGTAGTCCGCTACAGCCCGGTTCACCGGAGTCCTGCTAGCCCAGCACTACTGCTCCGGAACACTTGACTGGCCGTCATGTGTTTCAGTTCGTTCCCGTGTCTTTCCCTTCAAAGAAATGTCACGCGGTGACACCTGGAGTCCTGCCTAGCCTGCTACAGCCCGGGTTCCCAGAGTCATGTGAGCCTAGTGCTACAGCCCGGATTCACACGCTGCTGACCGACATGCTCGATGTTGATTCATGTATGCGTGTCCCCGTAAGTTTGTGCCGCTTTGGGTTCATGACTAGCCATGTCGGCCCAGGTTCTCTGTCATATGGATGCTAGCGGCACTATCATATACGTGAGCCAAAAGGCGCAAACGGTCCCGAGCCATGGTAAGGCGACACCCGTGGGAGTATCGTGCGTGAGGCTGCAAAGGGATATGAGGTGTTACAGGATAGGTCGGTGTGACTTAGAATCGGGGTCCTGATAGTGCAGCAAAGTAGCGTAAGTATTTCCCTCAGTTTTTGAGAACCAAGGTATCAATCCAGTAGGAGGCTACGCGCGAGTCCCTCGCCTTACACAAAACAAATAAATCCTCGCAACCAATGCGATAAGGGGTTGTCAATCCCTACACGGTCACTTACGAGAGTGAGATCGGATAGATATGATAAGGTAATATTTTTGGTATTTTTATGATAAAGATGCAAAGTAAAATAAAAGCAATGAAAATAACTAAGTATTGGAAGATTTTATATGATGAAGATAGACCCGGGGGGCATAGGTTTCACTAGTGGCTTCTCTCAAGAGCATACGTATTTTACGGTGGGTGAACAAATTACTGTTGAGCAATTGACAGAATTGGGCATAGTTATGAGAATATCTAGGTATGATCATGTATATAGGCATCACATCCAAGACAAGTAGACCGACTCCTGCCTGCATCTACTACTATTACTCCACACATTGACCGCTATCCAGCATGCATCTAGAGTATTAAGTTTAAGAGAACATAGTAACGCTTTAAGCAAGATGACATGATGTAGAGGGATAAACTCATGCAATACGATGAAAACCCCATCTTGTTATCCTCGATGGCAATAATACAATACGCGCCTTGCTGCCCCTACTATCACTGGGAAAGGACACCGCAAGATTGAACCCAAAGCTAAGCACTTCTCCCATTGCAAAAAAGATCAATTTAGTAGGCCAAACCAAACTGATAATTCGAAGAGACTTGCAAAGATAACCAATCATACATAAAGGAATTCAAAGAAGATTCAAATATTGTTCATAGATAAACTTGATCATAAACCCACAATTCATCGGTCTCAACAAACACACCGCAAAAGAAGATTACATCAAATATATCTCCACAAGAGAGGGGGAGAACTTTGTATTGAGATCCAAAAAGAGAGAAGAAGCCATCTAGCTAATAACTATGGACACAAAGGTCTGAGGTAAACTACTCACACTTCATCGGAGATGCTATGGTGTTGATGTAGAAGCCCTCCATGATCGATGCCCCCTCCGGCGGAGCTCCGGTACAGGCCCCAAGATGGGATCTCGTGGATACAGAAAGTTACGGCGGTGGAATTAGGGTTCTAGCTCCGTATTTGATCGTTTGGGGTACGTAGGTATATATAGGAGGAAGAAGTACGTCGGTGGAGCAATAAGGGGCCCACGAGGGTGGAGGGCGCGCCTGGGGGGGTAGGCGTGCCCCCTACCTCGTGGCCTCCCTGTTGGTTGCTTGACGTAGGGTCCAAGTCTCCTGGATCATGTTCGGTGAGAAAATCACATTCCCGAAGGTTTCATTCCGTTTGGACTCCGTTTGATATTCCTTTTCTTCGAAACCCTAAAATAGGGAAAAAACAACAATTCTGGGCTGGGCCTCCAGTTAGTAGGTTAGTCCCAAAAATAATATAAAAGTGGATAATGAAGCCCAATAATGTCTAAAACAGTAGATAATATAGCATGGAGCAGTAAAAAATTATAGATACGTTGGAGACGTATCAATGAACAGGATGCATTCCGACCCAGTGGCTTCGCTCCCGATGAACATGACGTGTTCCGACCCAGTCACTTGGCTCTCGGTGAATATGACATTGTTTCCTCCATTCCGACCCAGCCGGTTAGCTGCCGATGAACAGGACGACGTCACTGCCGTCCGTTGCCTCTCCATGTACACGAGCCCTGGTCGTACGTATGCACGAGTACGCGTTCGAGACCCCGCCCTTATGTACGTACGTAGCCGTATTTAATTTCTTGCAGCATGGCTGTAGGTATGTGTACACGATATATATAGACGGGACTGCCTGACATGCTACATCCGCGTGCTCTACTACAACACGTGCATTTCCTTACTCGGACACGGCTCATCATTGCAGAGAGACCGATCGACCAGTATGTACATACACAATCGCGACCAGACAGACAACCCGGCGTACGGTTTGACCCGGTGGGTCCCACCTGACAGGGAGGATAAGGAGGCACTTCCTTCTGTGCGAAGATATAGCTGATGGGTCCCATCCATCAGGGATGATAACGAGGCACTTCCTTCTGTGCGAAGATATAGCTGGTGGGTCCTAGCTGTCTGGGGGAAGAATCATTTTTTGCCCGTAATACGGACGCACTTCCTTGCATACGAATATGTAGCTGGTGAGTCCCAGCTGTCGGGGGAAACATTTTTTTCGAGGCCCTTCCGGTAGGTCCCACTGTCTGGTGGAGGAATCATTATTTTGTGCGTAATAAGGAGGCACTTCCCTGCTGCTGCCATGGACCATGCTGCCAGCCGCTCCACGTACAGTCCTTTTTTGATGGAAGGCGTTCCTTTGCCATGTTGACCACACCGTGCCGAGAGCACCAAGACGGTGGACGACAGCGAGGCCTAAGTGAGAACGATCTAGAGTCATGGAACAAGGGGCACTAGAGTCCCTGGTGGAGGGGAGTACGAGGGACTGGTTCGGCTGCCGGGTGAGGCTGCCTTCGTCGGAGAATAACAGAAGGTGTGGGTGAGTACAAGTATGACCTGGCCATCGTTGGGAGTAGAGTGGGGCGGCGAGGCCTGCGTGGCAGCACAGCCGGCCACGGGGGGCAGATGCAGGCGCTCCAGCTGGCGGTGGTTTTGGCAGCTGGAGCAAGAGAACTAGATCAGAGATTGAAGAAGCAGGATCGCCGTTGGATGTCAATCTAACGACTACAGATGTCAGAATAATTTGTTGACTCTTTGTTTTAGACCATATAATCATTTTGTTCACTAAATGGACAACACCTTGCGCAAGCTTTGTCTAGTGGGCCAACAAAGTCAGCTTTGAAAGCTGTGGCAGAATGTAGCCCAATTATTTAGGTTTTACAGCCCATTTCATTTTGTTTGCCAATACATCTATTTCCCGGGCTTTGACTCAAAAAATAATCTATTTCCTGGGCTACTTAAAAAAAATAGTCGATTTACTATTTATGATAATTGTTTCTAAAAAAATACTATTTATGATAACTTACAACGCATTTGATTATTTATTCAAATACACCTATTTACTAAGCTGGGTCAAAAATAATATTGCGTACATGCAATGCATTTATCATTTCTGATAATTTACAAGCCATTTGATTTTAGTAGAAATGGACCCATTTTCTTGGATGGGTGAAAAAACAATGATGGTCTGGACTGAGCATTTCATATAAAAATAATATTGAGATACAAATATTATTAAAAAATTAAGTTGGGCTTGGTAACCTTATTATATATAAAATGAACTGGGTTGTGCATTTTATTAAAAGAAAGATAGGCTAGGCTGCGCTTATTTTAGGATATTGTGTATAACCGTCGGCCCAGTTGCATTGCTGATGTTCAAAAAAGGCATGTGTAGTACAATACAACTTTACATGGCTACTCAGCCCACATTCAACGATGCCGGAAAGGCCCAAACAAGGCTTCTGTACAACTTTTTGAAGACACTGAGCTCAATTAATAACTTAAGAAAAAATTTAGAGTACAGTGGAACCTAATTAAAAGATATCACAAGCGAAGAAATAATTCAATGGGTCCCACTTGTGTGTGTGAGAGAGAGAGACCCATCAGTCGATGCTCGTAAATACATCTTTCAGCCATATGCATTGCTGACGCTCAGTAAAAACTTATATAGTTGACACAATCATATAGAACATCATAACACAGTGAACTTGCATACAAAAATTTCACGCAGGCGGCACAATCAGGGTGAAGCAGTGGATCGCCACAGGTAGGGCTATGTTGAAACCAACGAACTCGTACACAACGGTTCATCGTCTTTATCAATGACGGGGAAATATCTTGAATGATGTTCAAAGAAAATGGACAGACGACACAAAGTTCAGGTACAGAAATAGAACTGGTCACAATCAAATGTAGTGGCACATCAGTGCTTCACACCAATAGCTCAGATTTGACTAGTATCTGACAAGATTTAGTTGTTACCTCAAATTAGAGCACATCCAGGCAGCCAGCCCTGCCTCTTCTCCCAAAGAAGCAGTGGCCTCCGTCGCGCGATGGAGTAGGCCCTGTGCCATCCATCGTTCCGAGCAACACAGGGAAAGTCTGACGTTGACTCCTGTAATGGACATCATCGACGGACCCTGGCACCAGCGGCAGCAGCAGGACTTCGATTGATGGACTGACCACTTCTTCGACATGCATGAACACTCGATACAAGTACATTCCTAACATGGTCCGCGGTGGCCTTGGTGGCGACGAATAGTACAACCCCGGTTCCTGCACTAGGATTGCAACACCAATCACCTTCGGTATGGTGGACGGCATCTTCATCCACGCCATAACCGTGAGAGCCCAACTGTCTGGAGGAACAAACATACTTACGAGCTCACCTCCAAAGTCGTTGATAAGCTCATTCAGGGACTTGTTGTTCCAAGCACATCGAGGCATGCCATGGAAGGTAAGCTTTCTTAAAAATTCAAGCCCCGAGGGCACGGAGCCCCATCCTGGGTGCCACCAATCAAAGCTCACCAGCGCACCATCGCAGAACAAACGCCGGGAAGATTCGAACACACGACTGAAGTCAAAAGTTGTCCGGAACCTGACGAAGAAATCAATAGGTGGTGGACAGACTTCGACGAGCAAGTCACTTATTTGGATGCCATGCGCAATACCAAGAGCTTTGACAAGGTCGTCTGGCGAGACGGGAGGCCGGTCTCCGTTGATGGTTACCATCAGCACTTTGCCGGCAAACTTGTCGTCAAGTGTCGCCATGCCACTATTGAGCGACAGCACACAGCGCCCGAAGGCAGGACGAACCTTAGGATCTCCGGCTTGGAGATCCGCGTTGACCGGCGACATGATAGTGCACTTGAGTATAGGGACTACAGGAGGGGGATTTGTGGGAACTGGAGTAGGAATCGAGATTCCAGAGGTGGGGGAGGGGCGGGAGATCGGGGATGAAAAGGTAGCATGAATTTCGAACACGCGCCAATATGCTCTCGGCGTGCAAGCGCACGAAAACACCGGTGGCACCCACATGTCGGCCTAAGAGTCCTTTTTCTTTCTTTTTTTGAGAGCCCGACCTTTTTTTTGAGGATCTTTTGAGAGCCGACCTAAGAGTCATAATTGACATGTTTGGCATTGCGTTACTACTCGGCCCATATTCAACGACACCTCACTGGCCCAAACAAGTGTACATCATCAAAAACACACTAAGCTGAAATTATAACTTGAAAAAAAGGAGATATACTCCGAACACTGGAGAATGGTGATGCCCTCATTTAGCCCACCAGTAGTTCGAGACAATAAATAGTTTGAAACAACGATATATACAACATTCAAACACTGACTAGTGACTACTACTGACATAAACAACAAGACATGATAGTTCATAAGAAGTCTTGCTACACCACCAAAACGCACCCATCTGCAGCACTCAAACTCTCGTGATCCAGACGAGAATGACATTCTAAATAGAGGCAACTATTACATAGTAAGAGGGACATAGACGAGGATGACCAAATGACAAGGAATATGCATAACAAAAGAGAGAAGTACCCATCCAGAACAAGCAGCAAAAACAACAAGGCATTCGAAGAGGCATGATTGATACATCCATTTTGCATCATGTTTACCTATTGTTATTTATAATGTTTTTATGCAAAATAATGCTTTTTGTAGTAATTCTAATGCCTTTTCTATCATAATATGCAAGGTTCACACAAAGAGGGAGAGTTCCGACAGTTGGAAATCTGGACCCGAAAAAGCAACGGCAGGCCACCTATTCTACACAACTCCAAACAAGCTGAAACTTCACGAGGATTTTTTATGGAATATATAAGAAATATTGGAGCAAATAACCATCGGAGGGGGCCACCCGGTGAATACAAGAAACCAAGGCGCGCCTGGCCCCCCAGGCGCACCCTGGTGGGTTGTGCTCAGCCCGACCCACCTTCTGGTATATAAGTCATTTTGACCTAGAAAAAAAATAAGGAGAGGGCTTTCGAGACGGAGCGCCACCGTCTCGAGGCGGAACTTGCGCAGGAGCACTTTTGCCCTCCGGTGGAGCGATTCCGCCGGGGGGACTTCCCTGTCGGAGGGGGAAATCATCGGCATCATCATCACCAACAACTCTCCCATCTCGGGGAGGGCAATCTCCATCAACATCTTTAACAGAACCATCTCCTCTCAAACCCTAGTTCATCTCTTGTGTTCAATCTTTGTACCGAAACTATAGATTGGTGCTTGTGGGTGACTAGTAGTGTTGATTAGATCTTGTAGTTGATTACTATATGGTTTATTTGGTGGAAGTTTATATGTTCAGATCCAATATTCTATTTAATACCCCTCTGATCTTGAGCATGATCATCATTTGTGAGTAGTTACTTTTGTTCTTGAGGTCACGGGAGAAATCTATTGCAAGTAATCATGTGAACTTGATATGTGTTCGATATTTTGATAGTATGTATGTTGTGATTCCCTTAGTGGTTCATGTGAACGTCGACTACATGACACTTCACCATATTTGGGCCTAAGGGAATGCATTATGGAGTAGTAATTAGATGATGGGTTGCGAGAGTGACAGAAGCTTAAATCGTAGTTTATGCGCGATTCCGTAAGGGACCGATTGGATCCAAAAGTTTAATGCTATGGTTAGAATTTATTCTTAATACTTTTCTCGTAGTTGCGGATGCTTACGAGGGGGTTAATCATAAGTAGGACGTTTGTTCGAGGAAGAACAACACCTAAGCACCAGTCCACCCACATATCAAATACTCAAAGTAGCGAACATGAATCGAACCAACATGATGAAAGTGACTAGATGAAATTTGTTGGGGAACGTAGTAATTTCAAAAAAATTCCTACGCACACGCAAGATCATGGTGATACATAGCAACGAGAGGGGAGAGTGTGATCTACGTACCCTTTTAGACCAACAACGGAAGCGTTAGCAACGCGGTTGATGTAGTCATACGTCTTCATGGCCCGACCGATCAAGCACCGAAACTACGACACCTCCGAGTTCTAGCACACGTTCAGCTCGATGACGATCCCCGGACTCCGATCCAGCAAAGTGTCGTGGAAGAGTTCCGTCAGCACGACGGCGTGGTGATGATCTTGATGTACTACCGTCGCAGGGCTTCGTCTAAGCACCGCTACAATATTATCGAGGATTATGGTGGAAGGGGGCACCGCACATGGCTAAGAATATGATCACGTGGATCAACTTGTGTTTCTAGGGGTGCCTCCTGCCCCCGTATATAAAGGAGCAGGGGAAGGTGCGGCCGGCCAGGAGGAGGGCGTGCCAGGAGGAATCCTACTCCCAGGATTCCTCCCCTTTCCTAGTTGGAATAGGATTCGGGAGGGGGAAAGAGGAGAGAGAGAAGGAAGGGTGGGGGGGCGCCGCCCCCCTCTCCTTGTCCTATTCGGACTAGGGGGAGGGGCGCGCGGCCCAGCCCTGGCCACCTCTCCTCACTTCCACTAAAGCCCACTAAGGCCCATATACCCCCCGGGGGGTTCCGGTAACCTCCCGGTACGCCGGTAAAATCCCGATTTCACCCGGAACACTTCCGATATCCAAATATAGGCTTCCAATATATCAATCTTTATGTCTCGACCATTTCGAGACTCCTCGTCATGTCCGTGATCACATCCGGGACTCCGAACAAACTTTGGTACATCAAAATGCATAAACTCATAATATAACTGTCATCAAAACCTTAAGCGTGCGGACCCTACGGGTTCGAGAACAATGTAGACATGACCGAGACACGTCTCCGGTCAATAACCAATAGCGGAACCTGGATGCTCATATTGGCTCCCACATATTCTACGAAGATCTTTATCGGTCAGACCGCATAACAACATACATTGTTCCCTTTGTCATCGGTACGTTACTTGCCCGAGATTCGATCGTCGGTATCTCAATACCTAGTTCAATCTCGTTACCGGCAAGTCTCTTTACTCGTTTCGTAATACATCATCTTGCAACTAACTCATTAGTTGTAATGCTTGCAAGGCTTATGTGATGTGCATTACCGAGAGGGCCCAGAGATACCTCTCCGACAATCGGAGTGACAAATCCTAATCTCGAAATACGCCAACCCAACATGTACCTTTGGAGACACCTATAGAGCTCCTTTATAATCACCCAGTTACGTTGCGACGTTTGGTAGCACACAAAGTGTTCCTCCGGCAAACGGGAGTTGCATAATCTCATAGTCATAGTAACATGTATAAGTCATGAAGAAAGCAATAGCAACATACTAAACGATCGGGTGCTAAGCTAATGGAATGGGTCATGTCAATCACATCATTCTCCTAATGATGTGATCCCGTTAATCAAATAACAACTCTTTTTCTATGGTTAGGAAACATAACCATCTTTGATTAACGAGCTAGTCAAGTAGAGGCATACTAGTGACACTCTGTTTGTCTATGTATTCACACATGTATTATGTTTCCGGTTAATACAATTCTAGCATGAATAATAAACATTTATCATTAAATAAGGAAATAAATAATAACTTTATTATTGCCTCTAGGGCATATTTCCTTCAGTCTCCCACTTGCACTAGAGTCAATAATCTAGATCACATTGCCATGTGATTCAACACTAATAGTTCACATTACCATGTGATTAACACCCATAGTTCACATCGGCATGTGACCAACACTCAAAGGGTTTACTAGATTCAGTAATGTAGTTCACATCTGTATGTGAGTAATACCCAAAGAGTACTAAGGTGTGATCATGTTTTGCTTGTGAGAGAAGCTTAGTCAACGAGTCTGCCAAAATTCAGATCCGTATGTATTTTGCAAATTTCTATGTCTACAATGCTCTGCACGGAGCTACTTTAGCTAATTGCTCCCACTTTTAATATGTATCCAGATGAAGACTTAGAGTCATCCGGACCAGTGCCAAAAACTTGTATCGACGTAATCCTTTTACGACGAACCTTTTGTCACCTCCATAATCGAGAAACGTTTCCTTATTCCACTAAGGATAATTTTGACCGCTGTCCAGTGATCTACTTCCTAGATCACTATTGTATTCCCTCGCTTAACACAGTGTAGGGTATACAACAGATCTGGTACACAGCATGGCATACTTTAGAATCTATGGCTGAGGCATAGGGAATGACTTTCATTCTCTTTCTATCTTCTGCCGTGGTCGGGCTTTGAGTCTTACTCAATTTCACACCTTGCAACACAGGCAAGAACTCTTTCTTTGACTTTTCCATTTTGAACTACTTCAAAATCTTGTCAAGGTATGTAGTTTTTGAAAAAACTTATAAAGCGTCTTGATCTATCTCTATAGATCTTGATGCTCAATATGTAAGCAGCTTCACCGAGGTCTTTCTTTGAAAAACTCCTTTCAAATATTCCTTTATGCTTTCCAGAAAATTATACATTATTTTTGATCAACAATATGTCGTTCACATATACTTATCAGAAATGCTGTAGTGCTCCCACTCACTTTCTTGTAAATACAGGCTTCACCGCAAGTCTGTATAAAACTATATGCTTTGATCAACTTATCAAAGCGTATATTCCAACTCCGAGATGCTTGCACCAGTCCATAGATGGATCGCTGGAGCTTGCATATTTAGTTAACACCTTTAGGATCGACAAAACCTTCTAGTTGCATCGTATACAACTCTTCTTTAATAAATCCATTAAGGAATGCAGTTTTGTTTATCCATTTGCCAGATTTCATAAAATGCGGCAATTGCTAACATGATTCGGACAGACTTAAGCATAGATACGAGTGAGAAACTCTCATCGTAGTCAACACCTTGAACTTGTCGAAAACCTTTTGCGACAATTCTAGCTTTGTAGATAGTAACACTACTATCAGCGTCCGTCTTCCTCTTGAAGATCCATTTATTTTCTATGGCTTGCCGATCATCGGGCAAATCCATCAAAGTCCATACTTTGTTCTCATACATGGATCATATCTCAGATTTCATGGCCTCAAACCATTTCGCGGAATCTGGGCTCATCATCGCTTCCTCATAGTTCGCAAGTTCGTCATGGTCTAGTAACATGACTTCCAGAACAGGATTACCGTACTACTCTGGTGCGGATCTCACTCTGGTTTACCTACGAGATTCGGTATTAACTTGATCTGAAGTTACATGATCATCATCATTAGCTTCCTCACTAATTGGTGTAGTAGTCACAGGAACAGATTTCTGTGATGAACTACTTTTCAATAAGGGAGAAGGTACAATTACCTTATCAAGTTCTACTTTCCTCCAACTCACTTCTTTCAAGAGAAACTCCTTCTCTAGAAAGGATCCATTCTTAGCAACGAATGTCTTGCCTTCGGATCTGTGATAGAAGGTGTACCCAACAGTTTCCTTTGGGTATCCTATGAAGACATATTTCTCCGATTTGGGTTTGAGCTTATCAGGATGAAACTTTTTCATATAAGCATCACAAACCCAAACTTTAAGAAATGGCAACTTTGGTTTCTTGCCAAACCACAGTTCAAATTGTGTCGTCTCAACGGACTTAGATGGTGCCCCTTTTTAACGTGAATGCAGCTGTCTCTAATGCATGATACCAAAACGATATTGGTAAATCAGTAAGAAACATCATAGATTGCACTATATCCAATAAAGTATGGTTATGACGTTCGGACACACCATTATGCTGGTGTTCCAGGTGGCACGAATTTGTGAAACTATTCCACATTGTTTTAATTAAAGACCAAACTCGTAACTCAAATATTTGTCTCTGCGATCAGGTCGTAGAAACCATATTTTTCTTGTTACGATGATTTTCCACTTCACTCTGAAATTCTTTGAACTTTTCAAATGTTTCAGACTTATGTTTCATCAAGTAGATATACCCATATCTGCTCAAATCATATGTGAAGGTCATAAAATAACGATACCTGCCACGAGCTTCAACACTCAACGGATCGCATACATCAGTATGTATTATTTCCAATAAGTCAGTTGCTCGCTCCATTGTTCCGGAGAACGGAGTTTTTAGTCATCTTGCCCATAAGGCATGGTTCGCAAGCACCAAGTGATTCATAATCAAGTGATTCCAAAATCCCATCAGCATGGAGTTTCTTCATGTGCTTTACACCAATATGACCTAAACGGCAGTGCCACAAATAAGTTGCACTATCATTATTAACTTCGCATCTTTTGGTTTCAATATTATGAATATGTGTATCACTACGATCGAGATCCAATGAACCATTTTCATTGGGTGTGTAACCATATAAGGTTTTATTCATGTAAACAGAACAAAAATTTATTCTCTTACTTAAATGAATAACCGTATTACAATAAACATGATCAAATCATATACATGCTCAACGCAAACACCAAATAACACTTATTTAGGTTCAACATTAATCCCGAAAGTATAGGGAGTGTGCGATGATGATCATATCAATCTTGGAAGCACTTCCAACACACATCGTCACTTCACCCTTAACTAGTCTCTGTTTATTCTGCAACTCCCGTTTCGAGTTACTAATCTTAGCAACTGAACTAGTATCAAATACTGAGGGGTTGCTATAAACACTAGTAAAATACACATCAATAACATGTATATCAAATATACTTATGTTCACTTTGCCATCCTTCTTATCCACCAATCACTTGGGGTAGTTCCGCTTCTAGTGACCAGTCCCTTTGCAGTAGAAACACTTAGTCTCAGGCTTAGGACCAGACTTGGGCTTCTTCACTTGAGCAGCAACTTGCTTGCTGTTCTTCTTGAAGTTCCCCTTCTTCCCTCTGCCCTTTTCTTGAAACTAGTGGTCTTGTATACCATCAACACTTGATGTTTTTCTTGATTTCTACCTTCGTCAATTTCAGCATTACGAAGAGCTTGGGAATCGTTTCCGTTATCCCTTGCATATCATAGTTCATCACGAAGTTCTACTAACTTGGTGATGGTGACTAGAGAATTCTGTCAATCACTATCTTATCTGGAAGATTAACTCCCACTTGATTCAAGCGATTGTAGTACCCAAACAATCTGAGCACATGCTCACTAGTTGAGCGATTCTCCTCCATCTTTTAGCTATAGAACTTGTTGGAGACTTCATATCTCTCAACTCGGGTATTTGCTTGAAATATTAACTTCAACTCCTGGAACATCTCATATGGTCCATGACGTTCAAAACGTCTTTGAAGTCCCGATTCTAAGCCGTTTAAGCATGGTGCACTAAACTATCAAGTAGTCATCATATTGAGCTAGCCAAATGTTCATAACATCTGCATCTGCTCCTGCAATAGGTTTTCACCTAGCGGTGCATCAAAGACATGATTTTTCTGTGCAGCAATGAGGATAAACCTCAGATCACGGATCCAATCCGCATCATTGCTACTAACATCTTTCAAAACAATTTTCTCTAGGAACATATCAAAATAAACACAGGGAAGCAACAACGCGAGCTATTGATCTACAACATGATTTGCAAAATACTACCAAGACTAAGTTCATGATAAATTTAAGTTCAATTCATCATATTACTTAAGAACTCCCACTTAGATAGACATCCCTCTAATCTTCTAAGTGATCACGTGATCCAAATCAACTAAACCATGTCCGATCATCACGTGAGATGGAGTAGCTTCATTGGTGAACATCACTATGTTGATCATATCTACTATATGATTCACGCTCGACCTTTCGGTGTCCGTGTTCCGAGGCCATATCTGTATATGCTTGGCTCGTCAAGTATAACCTGAGTATTCTGCGTGTGCAACTGTTTTGCACCCGTTGTATTTGAACGTAGAGCCTATCACACCCGATCATCACGTGGTGTCTCAGCACGAAGAACTTTCGCAACGGTGCATACTCAGGGAGAACACTTCTTGATAATTAGTGAGAGATCATCTTAAAATGCTACCGTCAATCAAAGCAAGATAAGATGCATAAAAGATAAACATCACATGCAATCAATATAAGTGATATGATATGGCCATCATCATCTTGTGCTTGTGATCTCCATCTTCGAAGCACCGTCGTGATCACCATCGTCACCGGCGCGACACCTTGATCTCCATCGTAGCATCGTTGTCGTCTCGCCAATCTTATGCTTCCACGACTATCGCTACCGCTTAGTGATAAAGTAAAGCATTACAGCGCGATTGCATTGCATACAATAAAGCGACAACCATATGGCTCCTGCCAGTTGCCGATAACTTGGTTACAAAACATGATCATCTCATACAATAAAATTTAGCATCATGTCTTGACCATATCACATCACAACATGCCCTGCAAAAACAAGTTAGACGTCCTCTACTTTGTTGTTGCAAGTTTTACGTGGCTCCTACGGGCTTAAGCAAGAACCAATCTTACCTACGCATCAAAACCACAACGATAGTTTGTCAAGTTGGTGCTGTTTTAACCTTCGGAAGGACCGGGCGTAGCCACACTCGGTTCAACTAAAGTTGGAGAAACTGTCACCCGCTAGCCACCTTTGTGCAAAGCACGTCGGGAGAACCGGTCTCGCATAAGCGTACGCGTAATGTAGGTCTGGGCCGCTTCGTCCAACAATACCGCCGAACCAAAGTATGACATGCTGGTAAGTAGTATGACTTATATCGCCCACAACTCACTTGTGTTCTACTTGTGCATATAACATCAACACATAAAACCTAGGCTCGGATGCCACTGTTGGGGAACGTAGTAATTTCAAAAAATTTCCTACACACACGCAAGATCATGGTGATGCATAGCAACGAGAGGGGAGAGTGTGATCTACGTACCCTTGTACACCGATAGCGGAAGCGCTAGCACAACGCGGTTGATGTAGTCGTACGTCTTCAGGGCCCGACCGATCAAGCACCGAAACTACGACACCTCCGAGTTCTAGCACACGTTCAGCTCGATGACGATCCCCGGACTCCGATCCAGCAAACTGTCGGGGAAGAGTTCCGTCAGCACGACGGCGTGGTGACGATCTTGATGTACTACCGTCGCAGGGCTTCGCCTAAGCACCGCTACAATATTATCGAGGATTATGGTGGAAGGGGGCACCGCACACGGCTAAGAATATGATCACGTGGATCAACTTGTGTTTCTAGGGGTGCCTCCTGCCCCCGTATATAAAGGAGCAGGGGAAGGTGCGGCCGGCCAGGAGGAGGGCGCGCCAGGAGGAATCCTACTCCCAGGATTCCTCCCCTTTCCTAGTTGGAATAGGATTCGGGAGGGGGAAAGAGGAGAGAGAGAAGGAAGGGTGGGGGGGCGCCGCCCCCCTCTCCTTGTCCTATTCGGACTAGGGGAGGGGCGCGCGGCCCAACCCTGGCCACCTCTCCTCTCTTCCACTAAAGCGCACTAAGGCCCATATACCTCCCGGGGGGTTCCGGTAACCTTCCGGTACTCCGGTAAAATCCCGATTTCACCCGGAACACTTCCGATATCCAAATATAGGCTTCCAATATATCAATCTTTATGTCTCGACCATTTCGAGACTCCTCGTCATGTCCGTGATCACATCCGGGACTCCGAACAAACTTCGGTACATCAAAATGCATAAACGCATAATATAACTGTCATCAAAACCTTAAGCGTGCGGACCCTACGGGTTCGAGAACAATGTAGACATGACCGAGACACGTCTCCGGTCAATAACCAATAGCGGAACCTGGATGCTCATATTGGCTCCCACATATTCTACGAAGATCTTTATCGGTCAGATCGCATAACAACATACGTTGTTCCCTTTGTCATCGGTATGTTACTTGCCCGAGATTCGATCGTCGGTATCTCAATACCTAGTTCAATCTCGTTACCGGCAAGTCTCTTTACTCGTTTCGTAATACATCATCTTGCAACTAACTCATTAGTTGTAATGCTTGCAAGGCTTATGTGATGTGCATTACCGAGAGGGCCCAGAGATATCTCTCCGACAATCGGAGTGACAAATCCTAATCTCGAAATACGCCAACCCAACATGTACCTTTGGAGACACCTGTAGAGCTCCTTTATAATCACCCAGTTACGTTGTGACGTTTGGTAGCACACAAAGTGTTCCTCCGGCATACGGGAGTTGCATAATCTCATAGTCATAGGAACATGTATAAGTCATGAAGAAAGCAATAGCAACGTACTAAATGATCGGGTGCTAAGCTAATGGAATGGGTCATGTCAATCACATCATTCTCCTAATGATGTGATCCCGTTAATCAAATAACAACTCTTTGTCTATGGTTAGGAAACATAACCATCTTTGATTAACGAGCTAGTCAAGTAGAGGCATAGTAGTGACACTCTGTTTGTCTATGTATTCACACATGTATTATGTTTCCGGTTAATACAATTCTAGCATGAATAATAAACATTTATCATCAAATAAGGAAATAAATAATAACTTTATTATTGCCTCTAGGGCATATTTCCTTCAAAATTCCCGTGTACCCTCAAGAACGCTTTGCTTATTATATGAGACCATTTTGGCCTGTCCTTTGCCTCAAAATGATTGGGCTATCTTGCTGCCCTTTTGTTACTATTACCGTTACTTGCTCGTTACAAATTATCTTGCTATCAAACTACTCTATTACTTACAATTTTGGCACTTGCAGATATTACCTTGCTGAAAACCACTTGTCATTTCCTTCTGCTCCTTGTTGGGTTCGACACTCTTACTTATCGAAAAGGCTACAATTGATCCCATATACTTGTGGGTCATCAAGGCTATTTTCTGGCGCCGTTGCCGGGGAGTGAAGCGCTCTTGGTAAGTGGAAATCGGTAAAGAAAAACTTATTACTACGTGCTAAAATTTATTGTCACTTGTTACTATGGAAAACAATCCTTTGAGGGGTTTGTTCGTGGTATCTTCACCTCGAGCAAAACCACAATTAGTTACCCCTCAACCTACTGCACCTACTAAAAATATTGAATATGAAATTCCTCCGGGTATGATAGAACAACCGGTAGCTAATTCTTATGCAGGAGATGGAACCGAACATCCTGATATGCACTTGATATATGTGGAAGAAATTTGTGGATTGTTTAAGCTTGCAGGTTTACCCAGAGATGAAGTTAATAGGAAGGTTTTCCCTTTATATTTGAAGGGATAAGCATTGGCATGGTATAGTCTATGCGGTGATATTGGATCTTGGAATTGGAATTGATTGAAATTGGAGTTTCACCAAAAAGATTATCCTATGCACACTGGTACCCGTCGGTCCTAAACAAACGATTTTTAACCCCTTTCCACGACGGTATTCAGAATCGTCGCCAAGTGAGTGTGGGCGATGGGGGGGTCCTGCCCACACGACCCAGAAACCGTTGGGGATATGCCCTCCTGGCACACATGCTCGGCAAAATGGGGTCGTGTGCGACCGCCGAGCGCTCAAATACAGAAATATGTACAGTAGTGCTAAAAATACAATTATACGGTGAAATTGTTTCCGGTCGCAAGTACATCCCACACAGTCAATCCCCGCTAAATGTTTCCGTTCGTATATACATCCCACACAGTCGCTACAAGGAAAACGTTTGCGCAAGGTGGCGTAACGCAAACAGTTTTAAAAAGAATGTCGTGTGTGATTGTTCATTGATCCAACACGGTTTATTCCTAGAAACTGTGTGCGTTGCCTCAGGTCATCGCCCATGGTGTTTTCTCATTAACTGTTTGCAATAGGAAAACCCAATTAGCGGGCTAATTGCCCTATTATTAATAATCCATTTACTAATCTAATTGACATTCATATTAAGCACATAATATATTCCATTTCCATATTAAGGAAGCAGGATTTGATAATTGAAATACATCGGAGTACAACATGATATAGCTTCAGCACTCAGCTACCCCATTACACAACTGCACCAGCAGCAAGTTTCACATGCAACATCTAGAACCTTTCGAAATTAGCATCATAGACGGTACATAGAGAGATGCATCTCATCTGGAAAACTGCTGAAGCGGAAGGCGAATATTGAGCCTTCATTCATGTTGAAGGTCTTTGCAACTTTAGGCCAGTGCCTGTGGATGATTGACCGTCCATCCTTCGACCTCTTCAGGAACACTTCAATATTGAACCGTGGGTGTTGTATGAAAGCTTTCCTCACCTCCTGACCATAGAGGTGGTTTGAGAGGTAATCATCAGTGAACACTGAAAATAAGGATGTGCATAAATATCTTCTCTATATTGGAAACGGGGCAAAGAAATAAAAAAAGGCAAGGTATAATAGTTTGTACCATCTTGTAAACCTCAGTGCTTCCCATTGTTTGCTTGCAACACATATAAGGTAGTTAGTCATCAGGTTAAGTAAGGGTTCACATGCTATCAGTAAAATATGTTGATGAAAAATAAGCACATTGTAGATTCATCAGAGTAATTCAAGCCACGTGGAAAACCCATTTATCCAAACCAAGCATGATTAAGAACTAGGAAGTATAGCACTTGTATATGTTTCTCATGTATTAAGTACAGCCAAATTCGATTTATTCCTCACATGTTATACAATAACAGAATACAACCACAACAATTGAACATCGCATTGCAGAATTGAACCAAGCAGTTAACTAAACACCACAACAAATGAACCAAACGTTAACTGAGCACCACATTGCATAATATAACATACTCCTAATAGAAGATTGGACAGTTAACCAAACCAAGTAAGCTTAACACTTGGAAATATAGCAATTATATTTGTTTCTCATGTATTTAGTACAACCACATTCAATTTATTCCTCACATGGTATACAATAACAAAATGCAGCCACAACAATTGAACATCGCATTGCAGAATTGAACCAAGCAGTTAACTAAACACCACAACAAGTGAACCAAGCCACAACAAATGAACCAAGCAGTTAACTAAACACCAATTGAACAATATAACATACTCCTAATATAATATCAAACAGTTAACCAAACCAAGCATGCTTAACAACTTGGAAATATTGCACCCTGAAGAATTGAACATCACATTTGCAGAATTGAACCAAGCAGTTAATTGAACACCACATTGCATGACATATAGAACATATACACTATAGCAGAAGATTGCATGGTAAAAGTAGATAGCACAATTCACTAGAATTTGTTAAGGAAAGGCAGTAGCTAGCAAACTGCACATGGGTCTTTATAGTGAGATAATATGACAAGCTACTCCTCATTGTTGGAGATATCGATGACGATTGGCTCCTTGGACATCGAAGAGGGCGAGGCCTCCACATCGTGGGTGCCCTCATTGTAGTGGTGAGTTGCCTAAGCCGCTCCGGGCACCAACCTGCTGGCTCTCGAGATGAGGTAAGCATGTGCACGCTGAGAAAACACCTCGCAATCTTCGTCGAAGGCACCGATGGTGGACTCAAGAAAACACCATGAACATCAGCCAACCGCGTCGCGACATCGGCGCCAGAGGCATCAATGGTGGCCTCGACAACGAGGTGCTCCTCCAAGATCTAGGGATCAGCATGAATGGCAGCCATCGCGACCTCATCCGCGCGTTCGGCCGCGATTTGCTTCTCCGCTGCCAAATGTTCCTTGAGGTCCTGACTATACTACATGCACCATGGCTTAGGCCGACGCTTATTTGGTGGAGGGGTCGGGGATTTGGGTGGAAGGTGTCATGCTCACGCCGGCGGTCGGGGCATGTGGGATGTGGAAGGAGGAGGAGGATGGGGGTCGGGTGTGGATTATCTGCCTGGATAGGCGAGGCTGAGCAGCGTGAAGGAGGGTCGCCGGCGAGGAGGCGGTTGCGCTGCAAGCAAGGAGTGAAGGTTTCAGCTTGGAAAGGAAGGCGGAAACAGGGGAAATGTGGCTTTTGGTAAGGGGGAGGGGGTGGGGACGTAGATATTTCCGTGGAAGTCGAAAATTTGGAATAGCTTCAGCCAAAAAACTAGCATGCAAAGTGTCATCAGACACGGTCCCTTATTCAGGCACGGTCCGAAGATATTTTGCGCTGCATCTCACACGGTTGGGTATAATAAACTTTGTGGGATCTACTTGATTTTTCGTCTTGATTTGAATTACATAATGGGGTCACAACGGCCATGGACGGTGTTTGAATTGCTAGACCTTTTACCTGAAGTGATCATGCAACTATACATGTGTCATAAAAGAATTGGAATTATTCAAGGTTAGTTTGGACATTTTTATGCATTAAGTGATTTTTCAATGCATTTATGTGCATAATTCAAATTTGAACTACATGCACATGCTCCAGTGCATATAAATTGGTTGAAAAATCAAATCTTTGTCCTTGGGTGCATGCTTATGTCCCATGCAACAAATGGAATGAATTTCATACACTAGGGCACCGTTGATTGCCGGCAAAACATTGAGATGCCTGGTTTTTAAATTCTCGTAAATCCAAAACTCGTCTGAAATTCATGAAACTTGGCATGCTATCATGGAGCGGCATCAACATGCCGTGGTAATTTTTTTGTCCCATTTGGGGCAGGATTGGGTATATGCTTCTCACAAACCAGAGCTTCTCACAACAAGCATGATGGTTCCGGTAGGGAACGCCCCACCTTTGGGGACGAAACGATATCCATTGCCTCTTATTGCTTTCAAAAAATTTCTCGTGTCAACATAGAACAACATGATTGTTGTGTTATTTTTGTGATTTTTCGGGGTTCGTTTGGACATTTTTATGCATTAAGTGAGTTTTCAATGCATTTATGTGCATAATTCAAATTTGAACTACATGCACATGCTCCGGTGCATATAAATTGGTTGAAAAATCAAATCTTTGTCCTTGGGTGCATGCTTAGGTCCCATGCAAGAAATGGGAATGAATTTCAAACACCAGGGCACTGTTGATTGCCGGAAAAACATTGAGATGCCTGGTTTTTAAATTCTAGTAAATCCAAAACTCGTCTGAAATTCATGAAACTTGGCATGCTATCATGGAGCGGCATCAACATGCCATGGTAAATTTTTTGTCCCATTTGGGGCAGGTTTGGGTATATGCTTCTCACAAACCAGAGCTTCTCACAACAAGCATGATGGTTTCGGTAGGGAACGCCCCACCTTTGGGGACGAAACTATATCCATTGCCTCTTATTGCTTCCAAATTTTTTCTCATGTCAATATAGAACAACATGAGTGTTGTGTTATTTTTTGTGATTTTTCGGGGGTCGTTTGGACATTTTTATGCATTAACTGAGTTTTCAATGCATTTATGTGCATAATTCAAATTTGAACTACATGCACATGCTCCAGTGCATATAAATTGGTTGAAAAATCAAATCTTTGTCCTTGGGTGCATGCTTAGGTCCCATGCAAGAAACGAGAATGAATTTCAAACACTAGGGCACCGTTGATTGCCGGGAAAACATTGAGATGCTTGATTTTTAAATTCTAGTAAATCCAAAACTCGTCTGAAATTCATAAAACTTGGCATGCTATCACGGAGCGACATCAACATGCGGTGGTACATTTTTTTGTCCCATTTGGGGCAGGTTTGGGTATATGCTTCTCCCAAACCAGAGCTTCTCACAACAAGCATGATGATTTCGGTAGGGAACGCCCCAACTTTGGGGGCGAAACGATATCCATTGCCTCTTATCGCTTTCAAACTTTTTCTCATGTCAACATAGAACAACACGAGTGTTGTGTTATTTTTTGTGATTTTTCGGGGTTCGTTTGGACATTTTCATGCATTAAGTGAGTTTTCAATGCATTTATGTGAATAATTCAAATTTGAATTACATGCACATGCTCCGATGCATATAAATTGGTTGAAAAATCAAATCTTTTGTCCTTGGGTGCATGCTTAGGTCCCATGCAAGCAATGGGAATGAATGTGAAACACCCTGCCACCGTCACTCAACCGCAAACATTGAGATGCCTGGTTTTTAAATTCTAGTAAATCCAAAACTCATCTGAAATTCATGAAACTTGGCATGCTATCATGGAGCGGCATCAACATGCCATGGTAAATTTTTTGTCCCATTTGGGGCAGGTTTGTGCATCTCTTGAACACTAACTGTTCTTTTGGATGACCCGTGTGAACCACTTACAAACAATTTGGTGCGATTTGCATCTGTCATATTGGGTATGTTGCCATTTGTCAAACTAGAAAGATTGACATTTGTTGATCTAGTAACATTGCCATTTGCCAACCTTGCAACACTGTGATTTGTCAAAATATGAAGCTAAAAATCACTAGCAGTATCTAATTTTTGCAACTAAAATTAAGTAATTAAGCATAGATGGAGGCGAGGAGGCGTGTTCAGCCAGGCGTGCAGTGGGCGGTGCAGTACTATTCGATTTGACAGTGGGTGGCGTAGTTCCCGATACGGCTTTAATGCAGACGAGGGAAAGGGTAGCTGTTCCCGAAATGTTGAACGGCCAATGATGGATCCTCCTTCAATTAGCATCGTGTGAATGCATGAGGGAAGTAATGGGAGGACTGGGAAAAGAGAGGCATCACGATGTGAATGCACCACAGTTTGCACTCACATAAAGGCGCCCCTCCATACCAATGCATCTACCACATCGTACGCACCTAAGCATTTGCCTAAGCACCTGCACTAATAAGTGCAAATGTGCCCACTCCAGACTCATGGCGGTGATGCGCGCAAGCAGCCAGCGGCTGTACCAGATAGTCCACGACGCCGGCCTCCAGCATGGTATCATGGATCGTCTCCATATGGTGTTGGCGACCGGCTGGTGGATGGCCGCCGTCGACACTAGCTATGACTCTCAGTTGGACCAGATGATCATTCGCACCACCAATAGGTTCACCGTCGTCAGGAAGCTCGCGGACGACATCGCCGTAATCCTCCAGCCCGCGCGCCCGAACTCCTCATTGCCTGCCACCCTAATCGGCCTCCATGGTCGAAACCTCTTTCAAGCACTGGTGGCCCTGCGACTGCCCGTTGACGCCTCGAAGAATGTCCATCTGGAGGTCGCGCTCGCCGCGAGGCACCTCCCCTGCAAGAAACCGTCGACCTACACATCCATGTGTATGAGCAAATCATGTACATAGGTATATACGAGGCCAGTGAGGACGCTACGACGTTGGACTTCTTCAGCCGGCTGGAAGCCTCGGATGCCTTTGTTGAGAAGCACCTTGACCTTGCCACAAAAGTCGCCGCTCCTTAGCCGCCGGTCGGTAGCCCAGCCGGCGCACTGAGTTGAGGGGGAGGAGGTCGTACGGTGATGGATGCATCTTTCTTCTCGCCTCCTATAACCACCACTGCGATCGCATCATCGTGGCCTTAATTCTTATTTTGCTATTGCATTCTCGTTCCAGTCAATACAGACATGTGCGACCCCTTTGCTCAATACAGACATGTCCGTTCCAGTCTTATTTTGATTGGCTTGAATGAAGGTCTATCCCTCCGTTAGGCGCCGCAGAGCACTATGCTCGCCGTTAGGTGCCGCAGCGCGCTCTTCTCGCGTCTGTTGGCGTGCTCTGCTCGCGTCCCTTGGCGCGCTCCACTCGCGTCCATCGGCGTACTCGGCTTGTGGACAGCTTTTCCTTGCGCGTTCAACTTCTATATGCGGAGCGCTCTCCTCGCATCCCTCCGCACGCGCTCTGCCAACGGTTGGGCATGCACACGATCACGTCAGGGGCCCCGTATACATGCGGTTGCACCGCGCGCGTTGCCACACGATGCAGTTACGTGTGGCACGATGGAGTTACGCGCTACAAATTAGAATTGCCATCAGGGCCTGCCGATATTCCTGGTTGTCCGGCTTCCCCTTTAATTACCACGGCCATTATAACCTTAGTCTCTTCAACCTTTTGATCGTGCCCCACAACACAACAAGCACACCCACGACGACACATAGAGAGGGGATGTCCCGCGACACTCCAATGGAGTTCGGCGAGCATAGAGTGGAGACCCACATGAGGGAGATGGATCTCTTGGTGGTGTACACCATTGACCAGGCCGTGGTGGACGACTACATCAACAGTGTTGAGCAGTTGCTTATTGGAGACAAGTACAAGGTGGTCGGCATCGACCTCCAGTACACCACCGGTCGTCTCGGCATAGATCAGAAGGTTGTCGTCGCCCAGTTGTGCGTGTGCCATCATGTCCTCATCTACCACTACTGCATGGCCACAGAGTCTTGCGACAGTTTCAACAGGTTTGTCAACAACACTGACTACAAGTTCACGACGGTGGAAACCACCAACGATGTAAAAGTGCTTAGTGTTACGGGCTTGGCCTGCAAGAACCTTGTCGAAATCCTTGACCACTACAGGGTCTGAGGCAGCACGGAGAAGGACTCCCTGGTCGAACTCGATCGCCTCGGCCATCATCGACCCCTACCACGAAAAGATGAAGTAGGATGCCCAGAGAACAAGTCCCGTATCCTGGCACGGGGCCTGGATGCGGCAACTGGATGAACCTCACCTCAGGTTTGCGGCCAAGAGCGTGTACACATGCTACGAGATGCACACACGGATAATTGACACGAGGAAGTGCCTTGTTACCAAAATCGATGAGCCCGGATCGAGCCACAAGTAGAGCAAGCATCACAAAGAAGTAGATGATGATCAGATGACCGTTTATTCTAGTTAATTATGCATGTAATATATAGTTTACTTTATTGGTGTGTGGAAATGTCATGTGTGTAGTAGTGCTACCTATTGAGCACTGCGTTGGTTTTCCCTGAAGAGGAAGGGATGATGCAGCAAAGTAGCGTAAGTATTTCCCTCAGTTTTTGAGAACCAAGGTATCAATCTAGTAGGAGGCTACGCGCGAGTCCCTCGTACCTGCACAAAACAAATAAATCCTTGCAACCAACGCGAATAGGGGTTGGCAATCCCTACACGGCCACTTACGAGAGTGAGATCTGATAGATATGATAAAATAATATTTTTGGTATTTTGGTGATAAAGATGCAAAGTAAAATAAAGACAAAGTAAAATGCAAAGGAAATAACTAAGTAGTAGGAGATTAATATGATAAAGATAGACCCAGGGGCCATAGGTTTCACTAGTGGCTTCTCTCGAGAGCATAAGTATTCTACGGTGGGTGAACAAATTACTGTTGAGCAATTGACAGAATTGAGCATAGTTATGAGAATATCTAGGTATGATCATGTATATAGGCATCACGTACGAGACAAGTAGACCGACTACTGCCTGCATCTACTACTATTACTCCACTCATCGACCGCTATCCAGCATGCATCTAGAGTATTAAGTTAAAAACAGAGTAACGCCTTAAGCAAGATGACATGATGTAGAGGGATAGACTCATGCAATATGATGAAAACCCCATCTTGTTATCCTCGATGGAAACAATACAATATGTGCCTTGCTGCCCCTACTGTCACTGGGAAAGGACACCGCAAGATTGAACCCGAAGCTAAGCACTTCTCCCATTGCAAGAAAGATCAATCTCGTAGGCCAAACCAAACTGATAATTCAAAGAGACTTGCAAAGATAACCAATCATACATAAAAGAATTCAGAGAATATTCAAATATTATTCATAGATAGACTTGATCATAAACCCACAATTCATCGGTCTCAACAAACACACCGCAAAAAGAAGATTACACCGAATAGTTCTCCACAAGAGAGAGGGAGAACATTGTATTGAGATCCAAAAAGAGAGAAGAAGCCATCTAGCTAATGACTATGGACCCGTAGGTCTGAGGTGAACTACTCACACTTCATCGGAGAGGCTATGGTGTTGATGTAGAAGCCCTCCATGATCGATGCCCCCTCCGGCGGAGCTCCGGAACAGGCCCCAAGATGGGATCTCGTGGATACAGAAAGTTGCGTCGGTGGAATTATGTTTTTGGCTCCGTATCTGATCGTTTGGGGGTACGTAGGTATATATAGGAGGAAGGAGTATGTCGGTGGAGCAACAGGGGGTCCACGAGGGTGGAGGGCGT
>NC_041388.1:297647455-297774066 GCF_002162155.2 Triticum dicoccoides | reverse complement strand
ATGGCCTCCTCTTTTGTGTCTTGACGTAGGGTACAAGTCTCTCGGGTCTTGTTTGTTGAGAAAATCACGTTCCCGAAGGTTTCATTCTGTTTGGACTCCGTTTGATATTCCTTTTCTTCGAAACCCTAAAACAGGCAAAAAACAGCAATTCTGGGCTGGGCCTCCAGTTAATAGGTTAGTCCCAAAAATAATATAACAGTGGATAATAAAGCCCAATAATGTCCAAAATAGTAGATAATATAGCATGGAGCAATCAAAAATTATAGATACGTTGGAGACGTATCAAGCATCCCCAAGCTTAATTCCTGCTCGTCCTCGAGTAGGTAAATGATAAAAATAGAATTTTTGATGCGGAGTGCTACTTGGCATAATTTTTAATGTAATTCTTCTTAATTGTGGTATGAATATTCAGATCCGAAAGATTCAAGACAAAAGTTTAATATTGACATAAAAATAATAATACTTCAAGCATACTAATAAAGCAATTATGTCTCCTCAAAATAACATGGCCAAAGAAAGTTATCCCTACAAAATCATATAGTTTGGCTATGCTCCATCTTCACCACAGAAAATATTTAAATCATGCACATCCCCGATGACAAGCCAAGCAATTGTTTCATACTTTTGACATTCTCAAAAGTTTTTCAATTTTCACGCAATACATGAGCGTGAGCCATGGACATAGCACTATAGGTGGAATAGTACGGTGGTTGCGGAGAAGACAAAAGAGGGAAAGATAGTCTCACATCAACTAGGCATATCAACGGGCTATGGAGATGCCCATCAATAGATATCAATGTGAGTGAGTAGGGATTGCCATGCAACGGATGCACTAGAGCTATGAGTATATGAAAGCTCAAAAAGAAACTAAGTGGGTGTGCATCCAACTTGCTTGCTCATGAAGACCTAGGGCTATTTGAGGAAGCCCATCATTGGAATATACAAGCCAAGTTCCATAAAAAATTCCCACTAGTATATGAAAGTGATAACATGAGAGACTCTCTACTATGAATATCATGGTGCTACTTTGAAGCACAAGTGTGGTAAAAGGATAATAACATTGTCCCTTCTCTCTTTTTCTCTCATTTTTTTATTTGGGCCTTTTCTCTTTTTTATGACCTCTTTTCTTTCTCTTTTTTTATTATTTTACGCCCGGAGTCTCATCCCGACTTGTGTGGGAATCATAGTCTCCATCATCCTTTCCTCACTTGGAACAATGCTCTAATAATGATGATCATCACACTTTTATTTTTCTTACAACTCAAGAATTACAACTCGATACTTAGAACAAAATATGACTCTATATGAATGCCTCCGGCGGTGTACCGGGATATGCAATGAATCAAGAGTGACACGTATGAGAGAATTATGGATGGTGGCTTTGCCACAAATACGATGTCAACTACATGATCATGCTAAGCAATATGACAACGATGGAGTGTGTCATAATAAATGGAACGGTGGAAAGTTGCATGGCAATATATCTTGGAATGGCTATGGAAATGCCATAATAGGTAGGTATGGTGGCTGTTTTGAGGAAGGTATGGTGGATGTATGATACCGGCGAAAGTGCGCGGTATTAGAGAGGCTAGCAAAGGTGGAAGGGTGAGAGTGCGTATAATCCATGGACTCAACATTAGTCATAAAGAACTCATATACTTATTGCAAAAATTTACAAGTTATCAAAGCAAAGTATTACGCACATGCTCCTAGGGGGATAGATTGGTAGGAAAAGACCATCGCTCGTCCCCGACCGCCACTCATAAGGAAGACAATAAATAAATAAATCATGCTCCGACTTCATCACATAACGGTTCACCATACGTGCATGCTACGGGAATCACAAACTTTAACACAAGTATTTCTCAAATTCACAACTACTCAACTAGCACAACTTTAATATCACCATCTTCATATCTCAAAACAATTATCAAGCATCGAACTTCTCATAGTATTCAACACACTCATAAGAAAGTTTTATTATTAATCTTGTATACCAAGCATATTAGGATTTTAAGAAAATTACCATGCTATTTAAGGCTCTCAAAATAATATAAGTGAAGCATGAGAGGTCAATAGTTTCTATAAAACAAATCCACCACCGTTCTCTAAAAGATATAAGTGAAGCACTAGAGCAAAACTATATAACTCAAAAGATATAAGAGAAGCACATAGAGTATTCTAACAAATTTAAAATCAAGTATGGCTCTCTCAAAAGGTGTGTACAGCAAGGATGATTGTGGTAAACTAACAAATAAAGACTCAAATCATACAAGACGCTCCAAGGAAAACACATATCATGTGGCGAATAAAAATATAGCTCCAAGTAAAGTTACCGATAGAAGTAGACGAAAGAGGGGATGCCTTCCGGGGCATCCCCAAGCTTTGGCTTTTAGGTGTCCTTAGATTATCTTGGGGGTTCCATGGGAATCTCCAATCTTAGGCTCTTGCCACTCCTTGTTCCATAATCCATCAAATCTTTACCCAAAACTTGAAAACTTCACAACACAAAACTTAAAGTAGAAAATCTCGGTAGCTCCGTTAGCGAAAGAAAACAAAAGACCACTTCAAGGTACTGTAATGAACTCATTCCTTATTTATATTGGTGTTATACCTACTGTATTCCGACTTCTCTATGGTTTATAAACTATTTTACTAGCCATAGATTCATCAAAATAAGCAAACAACACACAAAAACAGAATCTGTCAAAAACAGAAAAGTCTGTAGTAATCTGTAGCTAGAGCAAGATCTGGAACCCCAAAAATTCTAAAATAAATTTCTGGACGTGAGGAATTTATATATTCATCATCTTCAAAAATAATTAACTAAATATAACTTTCCAAATAAAAATTACAGCAGTTCTCGTGAGCGCTAAAGTTTCTGTTTTTTTACAGCAAGTGTAACAAGACTTTCCCCAAGTCTTCCCAACGGTTCTACTTGGCACAAACACTAATTAAACACAAAAAACACAAACAAAACAGAGGCTAGATAAATTATTTATTACTAAACAGTAGAAAAAAAGCAAGGAATAAAAATAAAATTGGGTTGCCTCCCAACAAGCGCTATTGTTTAACGCCCCTAGCTAGGCATAACAAGCAAGGATAGATCTAGGTATTGCCATAATAGTAAGATAGATTATTAAAACTCATTTCATATTCTCTATGTTCGGCAACAAGTTTTCTTTGAGGCAAGCAAAAGTAATCAAAAGGGCTAAATTTAATGGGACAAAAGTCCCCAAGATCAACCTTGGGAGGTATAGGTTCCTCCTTTGGTCCTTCATATTGCACAACCAATTCATCATTATAAGCATTCTTTTGACAGAACTTTGTGAGCCTATATCCAAGAGAATATCCTAGTTCATTATTTAGAATAGCCAAATCATCATTAAGTTTAGAGATTCTGTCAACTAATACATTGGTAGGAACCCTTTTTCTAAGATTTTCATTGAAAGCAACATAGTCTAGAGATTGAAAACACATTATTTGTTCTTGATCAAAGAGGATAGACTCTATGGGAGGACGACAAGCGTCCACCCTATAATGTGAAAAGATTTCTTTGGCCTCTTTTATTATGAATCTAAACCCATGAGCCAAAAATATAGTAGCGGCACACTTAACAGAAGAATGCTCAATATTAGAAAATTCCAGGAAAATCCTTTGTATGCAAGGATGCATGTGCATGAATTGTCTTTCAAGTTCAACTTCAAGCATGGAAATAACATCCGCAAGACTACTAGTTCTATGAAGGATAGAACTACCCATAGAAGGTAAAGCACCGGCACAAGTAAAGAAATCTTGAATAACTCCTTTTCCAATAATATTACCACTACCAAGACAGAATTTTTTTGTTTGTAAGATGGGTGGTTCTTTAGCAGGAGCATCAGAATTTTTCATGATATTATTATTGTCCATATCGACAATAATTTCCCCAATTTCAGACATAGAGGCAGAAGGTAAAGTACTAGCCATAACGACAAGCAAACGAACTAACACACAAGCAAACAAAAAGCAAGCGGCCAAAAAGAGGCAAATAGAGAAAGAGATGGAGGATAGAGAGAGAGGGCGAATAAAACGGCAAGGGTGAAGTGGGGGAGAGGAAAACGAGAGGCAAATGGCAAATAATGTAATGTGGGAGATAAGGGTATGTGATGGGTACTTGGTATGTTGACTTTTGCGTAGACCTCCCCGGCAACGGCGCCAGAAATCCTTCTTGCTACCTCTTGAGCAGTGCGTTGGTTTTCCCCGAAGAGGAAGGGATGATGTAGCAAAGTAGCGTAAGTATTTCCCTCAGTTTTTGAGAACCAAGGTATCAATCCAGTAGGAGGCTATGTGTGAGTCCCTCGTACCTGCACAAAACAAATAAATCCTTGCAACCAACGCGAATAGGGGTTGTCAATCCCTACACGGCCACTTACGAGAGTGAGATCTGATAGATATGATAAAATAATATTTTTGGTATTTTGGTGATAAAGATGCAAAGTAAAATAAAGGCAAAGTAAAAAGCAAAGGAAATTACTAAGTAGTAGGAGATTAATATTATAAAGATAGACCCGGGGGCCATAGGTTTCACTAGTGGCTTCTCTCGAGAGCATAAGTATTCTACGGTGGGTGAACAAATTACTGTTGAGCAATTGACAGAATTGAGCATAGTTATGAGAATATCTAGGTATGATCATGTATATAGGCATCACGTCCGAGACAAGTAGACCGACTCATGCCTGCATCTACTACTATTACTCCACTCATCGACCGCTATCCAGCATGCATCTAGAGTATTAATTTAAAAACAGAGTAACGCCTTAAGCAAGATAACATGATGTAGAGGGATAGACTCATGCAATATGATGAAAACCCCATCTTGTTATCCTCGATGGCAACAATACAATACGTGCCTTGCTTCCCCTACTGTCACTGGGAAAGGACACCGCAAGATTGAACCCAAAGCTAAGCACTTCTCCCATTGCAAGAAAGATCAATATAGTAGGCCAAACCAAACTGATAATTCGAAGAGACTTGCAAAGATAACCAATCATACATAAAAGAATTCAGAGAAGATTCAAATATTATTCATAGATAGACTTGATCATAAACCCACAATTCATCGATCTCAACAAACACACCGCAAAAAGAAGATTACATCGAATAGTTCTCCACAAGAGAGGGGGAGAACATTGTATTGAGATCCAAAAAGAGAGAAGAAGCCATCTAGCTAGTAACTATGGACCTGTAGGTCTGAGGTGAACTACTCACACTTCATTGGAGAGGCTATGGTGTTGATGTAGAAGCCCTCCGTGATCAATGCCCCCTCCGGTGGAGCTCCGGAACAGGCCCCAAGATGGATCTCGTGGATACAGAAAGTTGCGGTGGTGGAATTTGGTTTTTGGCTCTGTATCTGATCGTTTGGGGGTACGTCTGTATATATAGGAGGAAGGAGTACGTCGGTGGAGCAACAGGGGGCCCACGAGGGTGGAGGGCGCGCTTGGGGGGGGGGGTAGGCGCGCCCCTACCTCGTGGCCTCCTCTTTTGTGTCTTGACGTAGGTTCCAAGTCTCCCGGGTCTTGTTTGTTGAGAAAACCACGTTCCCGAAGGTTTCATTCCGTTTGGACTCCGTTTGATATTCCTTTTCTTCGAAACCCTAAAATAGGCAAAGAAAGCAATTCTGGGCTGGGCCTCCGGTTAATAGGTTAGTCCCAAAAATAATATAAAAGTGGATAATAAAGCCCAATAATGTCCAAAACAGTAGATAATATAGCATGGAGCAATCAAAAATTATAGATATGTTGGAGACGTATCAAGTAGCCACCTATGTAATTATGCATGCAATGGTTTACTTTGGTGTGTGCAAATGCCATGGTTGTAGTAGCCACCTATGTAAGTGGATGTTTAATTTGGTTATGCAGACATGTCCTTATAAGTGTGTATATATATATATGTATATGTTGTTTTTCTGTATGCAATCCCATTGCACAACACACACATCTTATTAGCAGTAATCGTCTATGTTATTATTGGTATTCACACACATTTCTGATGACAGACCTGTTTGCCGCGTATCACACACATCTTGTTCATTTGAACCGTTTCTGTTCTCATGTCTCAATGCAAACAGTTCATCCGAGTGAACCGCATGCCGTATATCGTACACACCTTTGATTTGGCTGACCGTTTCCATTGTGTTGCTTAATCACAAACAGTTCATCCGAGTGAACCGTACGCTGTACATCGCACACACCTTCATCTGGCTGCCCATTTCTTTTGTTCCTCCTCATCGTAAAATAGTTAATTCAGATGAACTGTATGCCCTGCATCGCACACGCAACTAAAATCTGAACCGTGTTTGATGCATCCTCCATCGCAAATGTTTTGCACCTTTTTTGATAGTTTTTTACACCACCGTTTGCGATCATGGCATTGCACACAATTTTGTCGAAGGGTCTCTGATTGTAGTGTCGCGTTAGCAGCATCCTGCAGTAGTGGCATCTAGTTCATCGTGGTCGGAATTACATATATAATTTTTGGCCTTGTGAAGGAGAAAGTATCGCTCTAGCTTGGGAGAGGCTTAAGTCAATGTTATAAGCATGCCCCAATCACGAGCTCCTGATAACCCACAAGTACAGGGGATCACAATAGTTTTCGAGGGCAGAGTATTCAACCCAAATTTATTGATTCGACACAAGGGGAGCCAAAGAATATTCTCAAGTATTAGCAGCCGAGTTGTCAATTCAACCACACCTGGAAACTTAATATCTGTAGCAAAGTATTTAGTAGCAAAGTAATATGATAGTAGTGGTAACAGTAACAAAAGGTAACAGTAGCAAAAGTAATGTTTTTGGTATTTTGTAGTGATTGTAACAATAGCAACGGAAAAGTAAATAAGCGAAGAACAATATATGGAAAGCTCGTAGGCAATGGATCGGCGATGGAGAATTATGCCGGATGCAGTTCATCATGTAACAGTCATAACCTAGGGTGACACAGAACTAGCTCCAATTCATCAATGTAATGTAGGCATGTATTCCGAATATAGTCATACATGCTTATGGAAAAGAACTTGCATGACATCTTTTGTCCTACCCTCCCGTGGCAGCGGGGTCCTAGCGGAAACTAAGGGATATTAAGGCCTCCTTTTAATGGAGTACCGGACCAAAGCATTAACACATAGTGAATACATGAACTCCTCAAACTATGGTCATCACCGGTAAGTATCCCGATTATTGTCACTTTGGGGTTAACGGATCATAACACATAATAGGTGACTATAGACTTGCAAGATAGGATCAATAACTCTCATATATTGATGAAAACATAATAGGTTCAGATCTGAAATCATGGCACTCGGGCCCTAGTGACAAGCATTAAGCATAGCAAAGTCATAGCAACATCAAACTCAGAACATAGTGGATACTAGGGATCAAACCCTAACAAAACTAACTCGATTACATGATAGATCTCATCCAACCCATCACCGTCCAGCAAGCCTACAATGGAATTACTCACGCACGGCGGTGAGCATCATGAAATTGGTGACGGAGGATGGTTGATGATGACGATGGCGACGGATTCCCCTCTCCGGAGCGCCGAACGGACTCCAGATCAGCCCTCCCAAGAGCTTTTATGGCTTGGCGGCGGCTCCGTATCATAAAACACGATGAATCCTTCTCTCTGATTTTTTTTCTCCCCGAAAGCAAATATATAGAGTTGGAGTTGAGGTCGGAGGAGCTCCAGTGGGCCCACGAGGTAGGGGGCGCACCCTAGGGGGGCAGGCACGCCCCCACCCTCGTGGACAGGTGGTGGCCCCCTGGTCTTCATCTTTTGCAAGGATTTTTTTATTATTTCCGAATAGATGTTCCGTGAAGTTTCAGGTCATTCCGAGAACTTTTGTTTCTGCACATAAATAACACCATAGCAATTCTGCTGAAAACAGCGTCAGTCCGGGTTAGTTCCATTCAAATCATGCAAGTTAGAGTCCAAAACAAGGGGAAAAGTGTTTGGAAAAGTAGATATGATGGAGACGTATCAACTCCCCCAAGCTTAAACCTTTGCTTGTCCTCAAGCAATTCAGTTGATAAACTGAAAGTGATAAAGAAAAACTTTTACAAACTCTCTTTGCTCTTGTTGTTGTAAATATGTAAAGCCAGCATTCAAGTTTTCAGCAAAGATTATGACTAACCACATTCACAATAATGCTTAGGTCTTAAGTTTACTCATATGAATGGCATAATCAACTAGCGATCAATAATAATAAATCTCGGATGACAACACTTTCTCAAAACAATCATAATATGATATAACAAGATGGTATCTCGCTAGCCCTTTGTGAGACCGCAAAACATAAATGCAAATCACCTTTAAAGATCAAGGACTGACTAGACATTGTAATTCATGGTAAAAGAGATCTAGTCAAGTCATACTCAATGTAAAATAGCAATAATGAATGCAAATGATAGCGGTGCTCTCCAACTAGTGCTTTTTAATAAGAAGATGATGACTCAACATGAAAGTAAATAGATAGGCCCTTCGCAGAGGGAAGCAGGGATTTGTAGAGGTGCCAGAGCTCGGTTTTGAAATAGAGATGAATACTATTTTGAGCGGTATACTTTCATTGTCAACATAACAACCAAGAGATGGTGATATCTTCCATGCTACACACATTATAGGCGGTTCCCAAACAGAATGGTAAAGTTTATACTCCCCTCCACCAACAAGCATCAATCCATGGCTTGCTCGAAACAACGAGTGCCTCCAACTAACAAGAGTCCCAGGGGGAGTTTTGTTTGCAATTATTTTGATTTAGTTTGCATAAAGCATGGGACTGGGCATCCCGGTGACCAGCCATTTTCTCGTGAGTGAGGAGCGAAGTCCACTCCTCTTGAGAATAACCCGCCTAACATGGAAGATACGGACAGCCCTAGTTGATACATGAGCTATTCGAGCATACAAAACAGGATATTTATTTGAAGGTTTAGAGTTTGGCACATACAAATTTACTTGGAACGGCAGGTAGATACCATATATAGGTAGGTATGGTGGACTCATATGGAATAACTTTGGGGTTTATGGAGTTGGGTGCACAAGCAGTATTCCCGCTTAGTACAGATGAAGGCTAGCAAAAGACTGGGAAGCGACCGACTAGAGAGCGACAATAGTCATGAACATGCATTAAAATTAATCAACACCGAATGCAAGCATGAGTAGGATATAATCCACCATGAACATAAGTATCGTGAAGGCTATGTTGATTTTGTTTCAACTACATGCATGAACATGCGCCAAGTCAAGTCACTTAAATCATTCATAGGAGGATACCACCCTATCATACCACATCACAACCATTTTAATAGCATGTTGGCACGCAAGGTAAACCATTATAAGCTCCTAGCTAATCAAGCATGGCACAAGAAACTATGATCTCTAGTTGTCATTGCAAACATGTTTATTCATAATAGGCCGAATCAGGAACGATGAACTAATCATATTTACAAAAACAAAAGAGGTCGAGTTCATACCAGCTTTTCTCTTCTCAGTCAGTCCATCATATATCGTCGTAATTGCCTTTCACTTGCACGACCGAATAGTGTGAATAATAATAATAGTGCACGTGCATTGGACTAAGCTGGAATCTGCAATCATTCAATAAACAGGAGAAGACAAGGCAATATGGGCTCTTTTGTCAGATCAACAATAATGCATATAAGAGCCACTCCAACAATTTAATCATGGTCTTCTCCTATCGACCCCCAAAGAAAAGAAAAGAAATAAAATTATTTACACGGGAAATCTCCCAACAAGCAAAAGAAGAACAGGAAATCTTTTTGGGTTTTCTTTTAGTTACTACTACAAGCATGGAAATTAAACTAATTAAAAGCTAAAACTAATTTTTTTGGTTTTTCTTAAGGTTTATTAAACACACAAGAAGAAAGCATAAAAAAGGGGAATAAACTAGCATGGATGATACAATGAAAAAGTATGAGCACGGACATCTAGCAATGAGTGTGTGAACATAAATGTAATGTCGGTGGGAAATACGTACTCCCCCAAGCTTAGGCTTTTGGCCTAAGTTGGTCTATGGCCATGGTTGGCCTGGCGGATATCCATAATAATAGTTGGGGTCGTACTGCGATGAAGAAGACTCTGATTGCCATTGGTTGGCAATCATCTCCGGATCCCACTGGTAATTAGACTGTCGTGGAGGATCAACTGGTGGTTTTGACTCTGGCTCTTTGGCTGGTGCAGGGTTCCGGTAGGCGTGAATATGCTCGGGCGAGATGAGGTACTGGCCTGCAGATAAATCAAACAAGGAGGGAGCAGGCAGGGTAATAGTCTTCGGATGACGTTTATCAAAGAACAATTTGTATTTAAGTTCCCCTTCCCTATTCTTTTAATGAAATCATGTGCTACCATACTCTTATAATCTAAATAAACACGAGGCAGCAATTTTTCTTCCTTCTCATAATGCCTAATAGGCATGTTAAAATGTGCAGCTAGGCATGATGCATAGATACCACCAACGATGGGACCTTTTGTATGGTTCAGACTTAACCGTTTAGCAATAATACTGCCCATACTCACAGAGTTATCACAGAATAAACCTTGGAACAAAATAATAATATCAGGAACACTAAGGTTTCCATAGTTTCCGCGACCAATTAAGCAACGACTAGCAAATATTGCAAAGTAGCGTAAAATAGGAAAATGTATGCTAGTGATTCGTGCATCGGAAACCTTCCTCGTTTCCCCTACAGTGATGGTATCAATAAACCCATCCACGTCGTCATGATGTGGTTCCTCTATTTTGCCCTAGAAAGGGATCAAACAAACCCGACAAAAAACATAAAGTGACATCTTCTTAACCACATCATATAAATGAAACTCTACTAACGGAGGTGATTCCCTTGGATAATAGTAGAAGTTTTGCACAAAAGTATTGGTGAGTAAGAGATACTGTTAGCGTTGGTCGTGGAGGAAGTCTGTGAGGCCTGCATTCTTAGCCAATTCATAAAAATCCTCATAAATCCCGGTTGCTCTCAAGAAATCATCGGAGGGCCATTCACATGGCCTAACCTCTGCGGTGCGAGGCAAATTATATTTGGGCTTCATTGCTTCTTCATTTTGCTTTTCCTTCGAGCTTTGGCTCGATGAGCCCCTCAAAAATCTCTTCATTATTCTCTGAAAAATTCTGAAATTTTTAGTAGCTTCAAAATAAAAGTAAGCCAAACTCAATAATATTGATAGCAACTACTCATACAAGTGCCTAGAGCCTATATCATGCATCAAAACTACTTGGAACCATATAAATTTGACATGCAAGCTCAAGAACATGGTCACCTAGGAAGCACAAATTTGCAATGAATAAAGCACTAGAACAAAAACTAATTGGACCAATGGAGGAGTCACATACGAAGGAACAATCTCCCAAGCAGTTTTGTGAGAGGTGCTTTGAGCAAGGAGATCGAAAATGGCAGCAAAACGAGCTTGGACTCGGGTTTGAGCTGGATATTCGTGTCTGTGGGAGGAAGAAGGAGTGTGTGGGTGAAAGGATAAGTGGAGGAGGGCCACCGTGGGCCCCCGAGGCAAGGGGTGCGCCCCTGAACCTCATGGCCAGGTGCCAGCTCCCCCTGCTGTGTTCTTAGTGCCAAATATTCTAAAATATTCCAGAAAAAAATCATATTTAAATTTCAGGGCATTTGGAGAACTTTTATTTTCGGGGTATTTTTATATTGCACGGATAATTGAGATAACAGACAGAAAAATACTATTTTTATTTTATTTAATATAAATAACAGAAAGTAAAAGTAGGGTACAGAAGGTTGTGCCTTCTAGTTTCATCCATCTCATGCTCATCAAAAGGAATCCACTAACAAGGTTGATCAAGTCTTGTTAACGAACTCATTCCGAATAACATGGAACCGGAGAAATTTCGAATAACACTATGTTACCTCAATGGGGATATGCACATCCCCAATAATAAGAATATCATATTTCTTCTTGACAGTAGGAAGAGGAAATTCAAAACCTCCAAATTTAATCGATGGAATTTTTCCAATAGAGTTGATACTATGAACTTGAGGTTGTTTCCTCGGAAAGTGTACCATATGCTCATTACCATTAACATGAAAAGTGACATTGCCTTTAGTGCAATCAATAACAGGCCCTGCAGTATTCAAAAAGGGTCTTCCAAGAATAATAGACATACTATCATCCTCGGGAATATCAAGAATAACAAAGTCCGTTAAAATAGTAACGTTTGCAACTACAACAGGCACATCCTCACAAATACCGATAGGTATAGCAGTTGATTTATCAGCCATTTGCAAAGATATTTCAGTAGGTGTCAACTTATTCAAATCAAGTCTATGATATAAAGAGAGGGGCATAACACTAACACCGGCTCCAAGATCACATAAAGCAGTTTTAACATAATTTCTTTTAATGGAGCATGGTGTAGTGGGTACTCCTGGATCTCCAAGTTTCTTTGGTATTCCACCCTCAAAAGTATAATTAGCAAGCATGGTAGAAATTTCAGCTTCCGGTATCTTTCTTTTATTTTTAACAATATCTTTCATATACTTAGCATAAGGATTCATTTTGAGCATATCAGTTAATCGCATACGCAAAAGGATAAGTCTAATCATTTCAGAAAATCACTCAAAATCCTCATCATCCTTTTTGTTGGATGGTTTGGGAGGAAAAGGCATGGGTTTCTGAACCCAAGGCTCTCTTTCCTTATCGTGTTTCCTAGCAACAAAGTCTTTCTTATCATAACGTTGATTCTTTGATTGTGGGTTATCAAGATCAACAGTAGGTTCAATTTCTATATCATTATCATTACTAGGTCGAGCATCATCATGAACAATTTTATTAACATTATCACTAGTTTCGGGTTCATTACCAGATTGTGTTTCAGCATCAGAAATAGAAATATCATTTGGATTCTCAGGTGTATCAATAACTGGTTCACTAGAAGTATGCAAAGTCCTATCATTTTTCTTTTTCTTCCTTTTAGAAGGACTAGGTGCATCTATATTATTTCTCTGAGAATCTTGCTCAATTCTCTTAGGGTGGCCTTCAGGATACAAAGGTTCCTGAGTCATTCTACCAGTTCTAGTAGCCACTCTAACAGCATAATCATTATTCTTACTATTCAATTCATTGAGCAAATCATTTTGAGCTTTAAGTACTTGTTCTACTTGAGTGGTAACCATAGAAGCATGTTTACTAATAAGTTTAAGTTCACCTTTAACATTAGCCATATAATCACCCAAGTGTTCAAGCATATTGGAATTGTATTTCAATTGTCTACCAAAATAAGCATTGAAGTCTTCTTGCTTAGCCATAAATTTATCAAACTCATCTAAGCATGGGCTAGCAAATTTAGTAAACGGAATTTTAGCTTTATCATATCTGTAGAGAGAATTTACCTTTACTACCTGTGTCGGGTTATCATATGTTTCTTCAACAGGCGGTAAATTAAGACCATGTATTTCTTCAATAGGAGGTAAATTCTTAACATCTTCAACTTTAATACCTTTTTCTTTCATACATGTCTTTGCCTCTTGCATATTTTCAGGACTGAGAAATAGAACACCCCTCTTCTTCGGAGTTGGTTTAGGAATAGGCTCAGGAGTTGGTTCAGGAACTAGTTCAGGAAGTGTCCAATTATTTTCATTTGTCAACATATTATTCAATAGAATTTCAGCTTCATCCGGCGTTCTTTCCCTGAAAACAGAACCAGCAGAACTATCCAGGTAATCTCTGGAAGCATCGGTTAGTCCATTATAAAAGATATCAAGTATTTCATTTTTCTTGAGAGGATGATCAGGCAAAGCATTAAGTAACTTGAGAAGCCTCCCCCAAGCTTGTGGGAGACTCTCTTCTTCAATTTGCACAAAATTATACATATCCCTCAAGGCAGCTTGTTTTTTATGAGAAGGGAAATATTTAGCAGAGAAGAAATAAATCATATCCTGGGGACTACGCACACAACCAGGATCAAGAGAATTAAACCATATCTTAGCATCACCCTTTAATGAGAACGGGAATATTTTAAGGATATAAAAGTAACGAGTTCTCACATCATTAGTGAACGGGGTAGCTATATCATTTAATTTAGTAAGATGTGCCACAACAGTTTTAGATTCATAGCCATGAAAAGGATCAGATTCAACCAAAGTAATTATATCAGGATCAACAGAGAATTCATAATCCTTATCAGTAACACATATAGGTGAAGTAGAAAAATCAGGGTCAGGTTTCATCCTGGCATTTAGAGATTGCTTATTCCATTTAGCTAATAACATATTAAGTTCGTATCTATCTTTGCAAGCTAAAATAGCTAGAGCAGCTTCTTTTTCAAAAACATAACCCTCAGGAATAACAGGTGAGTCTTCATCATCACTTTCATCAATATTATCAGATTCAATATTTTCATTCTCTCTAACCCTAGCAAGTTGTTCATCAAGAAATTCACCAAGTGGCATAGTGGTATCAAGCATATAAGTAGTTTCATCATAAGTATCATGCATAGCAGAAGTGGCATCATCAATAACATGCGACATATCAGAATGAATAGGAGAAGCAGGTTTAGGTGTCGCAAGCTTACTCAAAACAGAAGGTGAATCAAGTGCAGAGCTAGATGGCAGTTCCTTACCTCCCCTCGTAGTTGAGGGATAAATCTTGGTTTTTGGATCTCTCAAGTTCTTCATAATGATAAGCAGATATAAATCCCAAGTGACTCAAAGAATAGAGCTATGCTCCCCGGCAACGGCGCCAGAAAATAGTCTTGATAACCCACAAGTATAGGGGATCGCAACAGTTTTCGAGGGTAGAGTATTCAACCCAAATTTATTGATTCGACACAGGGGAGCCAAAGAATATTCTCAAGTATTAGCAGCTGAGTTGCCAATTCAACCACACCTGGAAACTTAATATCTGCAGCAAAGTAATATGATAGTAGTGGTAACAGTAACAAAAGGTAACAGTAGTAAAATTAATGTTTTTGGTATTTTGTAGTGATTGTAACAATAGAAATAGAAAAGTAAATAAGCGAAGAACAATATATGGAAAGCTCATAGGCAATATTTACCACCTAGCTTTACAGACCAACAAAAGAAAAAAAATTCTTCTATGATTTAAGACATTACTTTTTGGATAACCCACATGTTTATAAAGAAGGGGTATATAGTATTATTAGACATTGTGTACCTAAGCATTGACAGGGACAAATCCTACAGAAATGTCACTCTGAAGTCTATGGAGGACATCATGCGGGAGACAGAACTACTCACAAGGAATTGCAATCTGGGTTTTATTGGCCTACTCTCTTCAAGGATGCCCGTAAGTTTGTTTTATCTTGTGATGAATGTCAAATAATAGGTAATATCGTTAAGCGTCAAGAAATGCCTATGAATTATTCACTTTCTGTTGAACCATTTGATGTTTGGGGATTTGATTACATGGGACCTTTTCCTTCCTCTAATGGGCATACACATATTTTGGTTGCTATTGATTATGTTACTAAGTGGGTAGAAGCTATTCCAACCAGTAGTGCTGATCACAACACCTCTATTAAAATGCTTAAGGAAGTTATTTTCCCACAGTTTGGAGTCCGTAGATATTTAATGAATGATGGTGGTTCACACTTTATTCATGGTGCTTTCTGTAAAATGCTTGCCAAGTATGATGTTAACCATAGAATTGCATCACCCTATCATCCTCATTCTAGTGGTCAAGTTGAACTTAGCAATAGAGAAATAAAATTAATTTTACAAAAGACTGTCAATAGGTCCCGGAAGAATTGGTCTAAGAAATTAGATGATGCACTTTGGGCTTATAGAACATCATATAAAAATCCTATGGGTATGTTTCCCTATAAAATGGTTTATGGAAAAGCTTGTCATTTTCCTCTTGAGTTAGTACATAAAGCATATTGGGCAATCAAAGAACTCAACTATGATTTCAAAATTGCCGGTGAAAAGAGGTTATTTGATATTAGCTCATTAGATGAATGGAGAACCCAAGCTTATGAAAATGCTAAGTTATTTAAAGAAAAAGTTAAAAGATGGCATGATAAAGAATCCAAAAGAGTGAGTTCAAAGTTGGAGAATATGTTATTTTGTACAACTCTCATTTTAGATTCTTTGCTTGAAAACTCCTCTCCCAATTGGAAGGACCCTATGTTATCAAGGAGGTTTATTGATCTGGAGCTAAAAAAATAAATAATGCCAAAGGAACTAACCCGAAGGTTGTTAATGGGCAAAGAATAAAACATTATATATGAGGTACGCCCATTAATGTTGAAAGCAATATTATCCAAACTATGACACCGGAAGAACACATAAAAGAGACCTTCCGGAACACTTCAGAATCGGGAAAAAGAGGAGGTACGTGATACGGTAAGTAAACGGATTCCGAAAAATCTGCAAAAATATTTTTTGTCCATTTTGGAAAAAAACAAAAAATAGGAAAATAAGAAACTACCGGGAAAGTCACCCTGGTGGGCACAAGACAGCGAGGCGCGCCCTGGTGTCTTCTGCCCACCTCTGGTACCTTCCAGACTCTGTTTTTTCTTCCGTTTGCTTGTTTCCCAAGATAAAAAATCTTTATATACCCCCGAACCTATTGACCACCATATCGCGGAGAAATCTTCTGTTCTCTTTTCTTGCTATTTTTGGTCAGATCTGTTGAGCCAGGCATCATGTCTTCTTCTTCCTCCAATAACGTGGAAGAGGATGCTTGGTTGATGAAGATCGAGCTGAAGAGAGAAGAGCCCGTAGAAGCTGTCAAGGGGGACAAGAGCAAGGAGGCTACCGGAGATCAAGCGCCGGTGGTTGAGCAGGTCTGTCCTGCTGAGGTAGAAGAAGAAGATATCCTTAAACCTCACTATGATCATCTTACCCAACTGAGATTGAAGCCTTTCAAATCATTGAAATGATTCATGTGCAAAATAAATATCTCACTCGTGAAAATATTCTGCATCAAGAGCACATCATCTTCCTCCGGAGCGTCATCCGTAGATTGGAGAATCTCTTGATCTTGAAGGACAGTATCGCCTCTACCTCATCACCACCACCTCCTTAATCACCAAAAGAAAATTGAGTATCGGGTATGGGCACTCCCCTTGGCTTCTGCCAAGCTTGTGGGAGGTGCCCCGGTATCGTATCACCGCCACTATCTTTTGCCTTTACTTATTTTAGCTCGATCCATAGTTATCTTTTGCTTTAGATGAATAAACGTTTAGTTCGATCCTTTCTTTTCGAGAGTTTGCTTAGTCATCTATCCTTGTAATCGTGTGCGAGATATATAATAAAGTTTAGTTCGAGATTTGCTTTCTTTACTTTCATGTTTCAATAAAAAGAAAGGAAATAAATGAAAAATATCATATGCTAATCTTATGGTAGGTGAAGACACCACATCAGGAAAAGTATAAGTAGAAAATTTCATTAGAGATTGACAAACATTGCATTGGTCAATGATGCAACTCATGAAAAAATTAATAAGGGAAGAGAAGATTCACATATAAATACAATATCCTGCAAATCTTTTGTGATTGTGAGCCCCCATCAAAATATTATATGCCAAAATTGTTGACGTTGGACAAGGAAGACAACGTAATGATTTATGTTTGTTCATATTAACATAGAAGTCATATTGTCATAGATCCTTGAACATGTGGTGTTTGCCCCTATCTTTGCTAGCCAAAAATTCCGCACCAAGTAGAGGTACTACTTGTGCATCAAAAAACCCTTATACCCAAATATTATTTTCAAGAGTCCACCGTACCTACCTAGGGATTGAGCAAGATCCCTCAAGGTAGTTGTCATCGGTGCAATAAGGCAATAAAAATTGCTATTAAAAGTGTTAGATCATTTAGTGTAAGAGAAAATTGAGCATTGTACGAACTTGTGATAGCAAAGAAATAAAAGCAACAGACTGCATAATAAAGGTTGCTATCACAAGGGGCAATATAACAGGACGTTCTTTTGCACTAAGGGGTTGAGCATACAAACAAATAAGCGCATGGAAACCTCTGCTTCCCTCTGTGAATGGCCTATCTTTTACTTTTATGTATTTACTTTTATGCAAGAGTCAAAGTTTTTCTCTCTATTCATTTTTATTTTTCTCCTTTGGCAAGCATCATGTGGTGAGGAAAGATCTAGGCACATATGTCCAGTTGAATATGTGTAGCATGAGTTATTATTATTGACATCACCCTTGAGGTGAATACGTTGGGAGGCAAAATTATAAGCCGCTATCCTTCTATGTGTCCGGTTGAAACATTTTTCTCATGTGTATGTGGTGAGTGTTAGCAATCATAGAAGACTATATGATGGTTGAGTATGTGGACTTGCCTAAAGGCTCCGATATGTGACCCTTCCTGAAAAGATGATGAATTGTAGTTACAAAGTTGACCGAGAACATAGTTTGTTAGTTTCCAACAGAGTTTATTCTTTATACTTCGATAGTGTGATGAATTGTTACTATGAGAAGTCTATGATAAAAGTTCTGTGTTAAAGTTTGTTGTTTTTGTTATAATAATTCACATGATGCTTCTATGTCCATATTTTGTTTTTATCGACACCTCTTTCTCTAAGCATGTGGATATGTTTCTTGATTTTGGTTTTCGCTTAAGGAAAAAGCGAGGTCTAAGCTTGGGGGAGTTGATACGACCATTTTGAATCATGTTTATCTATTGTTATTTATAATGTTTTTATGCACAATAATGCTTTTTGGAGTAATTCTAATGCCTTTTCTCTCATAATATGCAAGGTTCAGACAAAGAGGGAGAATTCCGGCAGCTGGAAATCTGCACCTGGAAAAGCTACGTCAGGTCACCTATTCTGCATAACTCCAAACAAGCTTAAACTTCACAAGGATATTTTATAGAATAAATAAGAAATACTAGAGCAAATAACCACCGGAGGGGGCCACCTGGTGAGCACAAGACACTAGGGCGCGCCTGGCCCCCCAGGCGCGCCCTGGTGGGTTGTGCTTAGCCCGGCCCACCTCCGGTGCCCATCTTCTAGTATATAAGTCATTTTGACCTAGAAAAAAATAAGGAGAGGACTTTCGGGACGGAGCGCCGCCATCTCAATGCGAAACTTGGGCAGGAGCACTTTTGCCCTCCGGCGGAGCGATTCCGCCGGGGGAACTTCCCTTTCGGAGGGGGAAATCATCGTCATTATCATCACCAACAACTCTCCCATCTTGGGGAGGGAAATCTACATCAACATCTTCAACAACACCACCTCCTCTCAAACCCTAGTTCATCTCTTGTGTTCAATCTTTGTACCGGTACTATATATTGGTGCTTGTGGGTGACTAACAGTGTTGATTACATCTTTTAGTTGATTACTATATGGTTTATTTGGTGGAATATTATATGTTCAGATCCAATATGCTATTTAATAACCATCTGATCTTGAGCATGATTATCATTTGTGAGTAGTTATTTTTGTTCTTGAGGTCATGGGAGAAATCGTGTTGCAAGTAATCATGTGAACTTGATTTCTGTTCGATATTTTGATAGTATGTATGTTGTGATTCCGTTAGTGATGTCATGTGGACATCAACTACATGACACTTCACCATATTTGGGCCTAAGAGAATGCATTGTGGAGTAGTAATTAGATGATGGGTTGCGAGAGTTACAGAAGCTTAAACCTTATTTTATGCGCTATTCCATAAGGGACCGATTGGATCCAAAAGTTTAATGCTATGGTTAGACTTTATTCTTAATACTTTTATCGTAGTTGCAGATGCTTGCGAGGGGGTTAATCATAAGTAGGAGGTTTGTTCAAGTAAGAACAACACCTAAGCACTAGTCCACCCACATATCAAATTATCAAAGTAGCGAACACGAATCGAACTAACATGATGAAAGTGACTAGATGAAATTCCCGTGTACCCTCAAGAACGCTTTGCTTATTATAAGAGACCGTTTTGGCCTGTCCTTTGCCTCAAAAGGATTGGGATATCTTTCTACACTTATTTTTACTATTGCCATTACTTGCTCATTACAAATTATCTTGCTATCAAACTACTCTGTTACTTACAATTTCAGCACTTGCAAACAAGGCTACAATTGATCCTATATACTTGTGGGTCATCAATGATCCAACACCATCATAATTTGCAGCCCCGCTTCAGCCACCAGTGATCCAGAGACACCAGTACTCCACCCTTTCGACGCAACAACCCAATTACCTATCAACCTGAAGGCCTGAACCACATCACTGCCTATCAAAGTTAATCCAGATGCCTTTGTCATTCTCACCTTCTTTTGGCTGCAGGTTGTATCATTGACAATCAGGGGAGTTTGCTCCCGAAGTCCTAGGGATCGCCATGTAGACATAGTTTTCCATAGCAAACATAGCCTCTCTGCCATCAAGGTCCTTGTGAATGGTGATCTCCTGGTGAGGGAGTCCTGGATTAGGGGGTCTCCGGACAACCGGACTATATCCTTTGGCCGGAATGTTGGATAATGAAGATACAAGATTGAAGACTTCGTCCCATGTCTGGATGGGACTTTCCTTGGCCTCAGCAACAGCCCTTTTGAGGGCCTCGACTTCGGTCATAACCCCTAGCACAAATTATGCGGCTTATTTCATACTGAACATTTATTTCACAATAAATGCGCGCAACGCTTGTGCATACCTTGTTTATCCCTCAACTGCATTTTCAATTGGCCAATTTCTTCTATGGCCCGCTCCAGACTTCGATTCAGTCCGGAGATCTCCGCAGTACGAGAGGTAGCAGCCGCTACAAGTATCTTCTTGCAATAGAAGAGAAATCAATATCATTCAATGAGTCCTCCTGTGATCATCAATGTGATCCCCTATCCAGTTCTTTCATTCACCGAACAGTGTATCAGGGGCTACTATCTATACTATGACACTCTTCGACAACTTATAAAACATACCTCAAAGCCTCTTATCAGGCTGATACAGGCTTCGTTCAGTCCACTCTCAGTTGACTGAATCTTCTCAATCACCGCACCCATAAGGGCACGGCGTTCGTCAATGATGGTGGCGTCTCGTAACGCCACCAACAAAGCACCCGACACCTCTGGATGGACAGAGGTCGCCGGCGGAACATGCACGCCCCCTCCAGCCGAGGGAGGCTGCCTTCTTGATTCTGGAGCCATATAGGCCCTTGGAATCGCATCCGGTGGTGAGCCGAACTTAGGATCGCCCCCGCCGTCAGACCCCATGGGAATCTTTTCCCCCACATGTCCGGCTCCTGCGGTTTGACCTCCAGGCGCCACCTTCACGGTTTCTTCCTTTCCTCCTTGGCCGGGGTCCTTCTGGGATGAAGCCTCGGTGTTATGCACCTGGTTGGAGGAAGGGGCCTTTGGGGGCGTCCCGCTCTCCATAGCATTTGAGCTCAACAGGTCCTCTGATGAGGATTGTTTGGTATGGGACCTCACCGGACTACCAAAAAATATGGCTTAAGGTTAAAATACTAAGCCAAGATGAGTCCGGACGCTTAAACGTACTCGGATTTTATATACTTACGAGTTCACCAGGGGCTGGGCCCTGGGATCCCATGCTGGGCAGCTGTCGGCGACGGCAATGGACTCCTCCGGAAGAGAAGCCCTTCCCCTTTTGGGCAGTTCAGCCTCCAAGGGTGCGGAGGCCGTACTCTTCCTCCTCCCCCCCACAGGGGATTCATCTTCCTCCTCCTTTTTATCCTCTTCGGAGGCAGAATGGGCATCAGAGCCTTTGGGTATTGTGTCCGAAGTGCTGCGACGACAAAGGCCGCCCCGAGTCTTTTTGGCCGTCTTCTTCGGCACCTTATAGGGCGCCGGGACCAGCATCTTCGTCAGAAGTGTGATGGCCGGGTCTTTGGGCAACGGGGCCGGACAATGGATCCGCTCCGCCTTCTTCGTCCAGCTTTGGGGGAGTTGAATAAACATGCATTAAACGCTTCCTTTGGGTCATGCGGATAGAAAAGTTTGATAAACTCACCGAACTTGCAGGGCGGGACAGTTGGTACCCGCAGTCTTCGGCGGAGTCCGGCCATGATTTGCTGGACTTCAAAAGCACCTTCCAAATGTCCTCGTGTGAGGAGCCGAAGAACCTTCACAAAGTTTGGTGCCTGGCTCGATCGAAATCCCATAGACTGCAAGTCCGGTGTTGACAAGGCAGTATCCGGCGGACTAACATCACCTGGACTACGTTGACAAGTTCAATGTTTTTATCTCCCATATCTTTAACGCGCGTCTGAAGCACTGACAGTTCGTTGGACGAAGACCAGTCCACGCCTTTCTTGACCCAGGATGTAAGCCGCATAGGGGCACCGGATCGAAACTCAGGAGAGGCGGCCCATTCATTGCCGCACGACTTAGTGATGTAAAACCACTGCTGTTGCCACTCTTTGACAGAATCATTAAAGGTTCCCGTTAGCCATACGACGTTGGGCATCTTGCTCACCATAGAGCCCCCGCACTCGGCGTGCTCGCCGCCCACCACCTTGGGCTTCACATTAAAAACCTTCAGCCATAAACCGAAGTGCGGCGAAATACGGAGAAAAGCCTCGGACACGACAATGAATGTCGATATATAGAGGAAGGAATTAGGGACAGATCATGAAGATCGATCCCATAATAATACATGATGCCACGGGCGAACAGGTGGAGGGAAAACCCTAGCCCAGAGACAAAGTGAGGGAGGAATACAACCCTCTCGTGGGGTTCCAGAGTAGGGACGATCTGTCCCGCCGTCGGGGCTGATTTTCTTGACCAGATACCCGGCCTCCCGAAGCTTTTTGATATCCTTCTCTCGGACGGTAGAGGCCATCCATTTGCCTCCTGCTCCGGATCTAGACATCTTTGGAAGACCTTTTGTGGGTAGAGAAGGTGAATGCTTGGGCGCTGGAGCCTTTGCAGAATGGAATGAATCGGGAAGAGGGCGTGGGTGAAAAGAGTGAATCCTAATCCCTTTATAAGGGTGGAAGAGGCGATGCGCCTTCCCACTCGCCTGGTAAAACCTCTTATTCCCCTAGCGCCGTAATTGATGGCGTGGTTGGGTTACCCGCATCCGTATTGATGAGAATCCCATGATAAGGGGACACGATCTCTGCTTTGACAAGATGTGCCAAGGAAACCACCTTGATGTGTGCAGTAGCTGGTTGAGAAAAATGGTTCGAATAATGACCGGGCCGTGGCGTGATGTCATGCTGTCAAACGTGTCAGCAGATTAGATTTTTGGAAATATTATTCTCTCTACGGTGGTATGTGGAACTTGTTTTGTAGAGATGGACACTATCCTTGTGTTCAAAATCTTCTATGGAATATTCGGAGGAGGAACCCGCCTTGCAATGCCGAAGACAAATCTGCGCGCCGGACTCATCGTCATTGAAGCATGGTTCATGGGCTACTGAGGGAGTCCTGGATTAGGGGGTCTCCGGACAACCGGACTATATCCTTTGGCCAGACTGTTGGATAATGAAGATACCATATTGAAGACTTCGTCCCATGTCCGGATGGGACTTTCCTTGGCGTGGAAGGCAAGCTTGGCAATACGGATATGTGGATCTCCTCCCTTATAACCGACTCTGTGTAACCCTAGCCCCCTCCGGTGTCTATATAAACCGGAGGGTTTAGTCCATAGGACAATAACAATCAGACCATAGGCTAGCCTCTAGGGTTTAGCCTCTACGATCTCGTGGTAGATCAACTCTTGTAATACTCATATCATCAAGAACAATCAAGCAGGACGTAGGGTATTACCTCCATCAATAGGGCCCGAACCTGGGTAAACATCGTGTCCCCGGCCTCCTGTTACCATCCGCCTTAGACGCATAGTTCGGGACCCCCTACCCAAGATCCACCGGTTTTGACACCAACACCTGGTTAATCGGATAATTGAGTCTGAGAATCAGAGAGTGTGAACCAAGGCTGTTTACCCGCCTCCAACTCAAAAATCCTGAAGGCCCCAACAAGTTGGTATCCTGCTCATAGATGTAACAACCACTGTCCGGATGCTCACGTATTTCATGGTGCTTGTACACAGTGGGGTTTTTGCAATATAACTTTTCCAACTCATGTGTGCGAATGATCATCAGTATTTTGCCATCATCTGATCGAGCGAGGAACTAGTTGTGCTTCCCTGTTTTTGGCAAAGGTGGTGTGATTACAAAGGACAGTAATTGTAGGGACACTGCATCATATCAAGAAGGACATACATTGTTAATGTAAGATCATCATTGTTCAGAGTATGAGTAGGATAATGCGAGAAACAACATTGATATGTCCATGTTGGAACTGAGAGGAAAATACAGGGGAATGTATACTGGGTTCAAAAATATAGAAGTGCCATGCATGGTTATACTCATGTTATCTCGCAATCATTCTTCACAGGAAACTACCATGTCATGCATGTTATGTAATCATGTTCTGTCCTCACAAACAAATTCTTGAAGGAAACTAACAAATCATGCATTGTTATATACTCATGTTCTGTGGGCAAATTTTTTGTGAGGATATTATTCTAGCCATTGCTTGCTGAAGGGCGGGTATATGTATGTACACATGGTAAGCATTACAGGATTTCACTACTTCCAAATATAGAGTTCTCCATATGCACATCTACTTCCCTAATGTATGGTTAGATGAAACCAATAGTGTGATGCATGTTTCTACATCATGAAAATGAGGAAACTAACATGGCTATTGATACACACTCATATTGAGCAGTATATAGAGTACTATAAAATAAGGAGAATATCCATATCTTCCTAACCGTTTGATTATTCAAGGGTACAAATTGGCTGTAATGACATGGTCACAATCGCATGAATTAACTCATTCCAAATATAGCTGATTTATGGCGTCTCTAATACATTGCCATAGTTCTACTCAAATTCTGCTCAAACAGGGATATGCCAATCATCACAAAAAGTTCAAACAGTGTCATTGCGTTATCATTAACATCAGACGAAAACAACATACACGCGTCGTCCCAGCAATACGTGGTTCCATCTGCTTTGTCGATCGCGTAGATGATGCCATTGTGTTCAATAGCATCATAGAAGTGTGTATCATCTTTGACGATCCACCGCGAGGTAAGTTGTCTCTAGGTAAAGAAGGCACCGACGTAAAGATAGGCGAGTCCACGGTCGAACAAGGCAATTAGCTTGAAGTGTGCGTAATCCGCATGTAGTGTGGGCACTTGGCCGATTACAATCTTCTGCAAAACAAGGTCCGTCAAACTAACGTGGTAATCTAGATGACTTGGACCACGATGGTAAAACCCTATATAATCTAACGGAGGAAGGATAATCTCATGGGAGGTCTGGAAGTTCACGAGCACCAACTTTCTCTCGTCTTCTCTGATGGCAACCATCCAGTGGGAGTTCATGCCGACCCAGTACATACCTGCCAAGAAGTTTCGGGCGATGGTGATCAGATCAAAGTCGAGGGAAATGATGTATGGCGACCCACTACATACCTACAAACTTTCGGCTAATGGAGGTCGATTGAAGTCGAGGGGCATCATGTACGCCTCTGTATCATGGTGAGAAAATCTCGCAAGACCAGATAGCAGCAAGTAGGGTGTCTTGAAAAGCTTAGGCCTCGCTTCAATGATGGCCGTGTGCATGTCCCTCGAGCATGCAGCTAGCCGCACGGTGCTCAACATATCCATACACGAACAACAGAGGTCGAGGATGTCACTGGGGATATTGCTCCAATCGTGGCTCATATGGATGCTGCGCGGTTCGCGTTCGGCCATGGTGGAGTTTGGAAGGTGGGTGTCGGTGTCAAAACCTGCTGATCTCGGGTAGGGGGGGTCCCGAACTGTGTGTCCGAGGATCGAAGGTAACATGAGACAAATGGGACACGATGATTACCCAGGTCCGGGCCCCCTTAATGGAGGTAAAATCCTACTTCCTGCTTGATTGACTTTGATGAGTATAGGGGTTACAAGAGTTGATCTACCTCGAGATCAGAATGGCTAAACCCTAGATGTCTAGCCTATATGAATTCTGATAGCCTCTACGGACTAAAGCCTCCGGTTTATATAGACACCGAAAGGACCTAGGGTTGTACATAGTCGGTTTACAGAGGAAGGAAACTATACATCCGGACGCCAATCTTGGCATCCACGGAAAGGAGAGTCCTATCCGGACGGGGGAAGGTCTTCTACCTTGTATCTTCACGGCCCACCAGTCCGGCCCATAACACACGGCCCGAACACTCGAGGACCCCCTAATCTAGGACTCCCTCAGTAGCCCCCGAACTTGACTTCAATGATGATGTAGTATCCAGCTTATGTCTTCGGCTTTGCAAGGCGGGTTCTTCATTATACTTCGGACTAATGACAGTCCGGCTGCGACCTCGATGTTTCTTTCTCTTTATGAATCCTCCCTTTTGTCGCTTTGATTTCCGCACACCGAGCAAATATGAATGGTCCATGATTTTTTGCAAATAAGCCCTCACCGCACTCGGACGACATCTATATAAGGAGATGTAGATCCCCAAATGCCATCTCACACCATGCAAAGGGAAAACCGTCAAGATTAGCCACGAACAAAGCTCTCCAACATGGCCAGCGCCCCAGGCTCCTCTTCGCGCCCTCATGGCCCTCAAGAGGGTGATTGGCAAAGTTGCTTCGTGCCTCATCTTCAGCTGAGCCGTCTCCAGATGCAGGGCTATTCCCCCCTCGCAGATCTAGTCCTTGTTCGAGCGGGATTGGCCTCAATCGGCAATGATGAGATGGCTAAGAATTTCTCCAACGCCAATAAGGAGGAGAGAGTATGCTTCGTCCCATTCTTGCTATGGGGCCTAGGATTTCCAATCCATCCCTTTCTCAGGGGCCTATTGGAATTTTACGGCATCCAACTGCACAACCTTACCCCAGGTTCGATTCTGCACACCTCAGGTTTCGTTGCCCTTTGCGAACTGTTCTCGGCATTGAGGGCCATTTTGAATTATGGAATAAATTCTTTTGCCTCATTCCCTGCCATCGAGGAGGCTCCATATTTGAAGTGGGCGGCGCCAAAGTATGGCGCATAGCCAGGTCTAGATACCCCATTGGAACTCCCAAAGAGGTATACGCATAGTGGTCTTTGAAATGGTTCTATATAGACGACATCCCACTGCCGGACCCCGTACGACGCGGCCTTCCTGAATTTTCCAATACTCCTTTAAAGAAGTGCCTCAACTGGCATCCCTGAAGTCCCAAGGAGGAGGATAGTGCGGAGATAAAGAGGTTGGTCAGCAAGGTCAGGTTGCTAGCCCATACCGAGCTCTCGATAGTCGAGGTCATGGCTATTGCGATAAAGAGGTGTGTCCAGCCTCTCCAATCCAGAGTAACTCCCTTATGGTGTAACAACAGAGATGATGACGCGTCCTGCTACAGACGGAAGGGTCCGGATACACCAGCCGAACTGGCCACAATCTTGGCCGATCTGTATAAGGGTGAGAAAGAAGATTTTCTCCAGTTAAACTGTCGGGAAGGCTATTCCATGTACAACCGCAATCTTAATGGGTGAGATTTCGATCGTCTGTGTTATTTTATTTGCTGTTACAGATACTAATCATTTTTGCCCTTTGTTGCGACAAATAGTCATGGAAGAAAATGACCGAGGACGTCCACTGTCCCACTCCACAGCCAGAGGATCATAACCACGATGAAGATCCTGACTTTTGCCAGGATCCGGACATATATATTGAGTTTGATGATGGGGTATTTTATCAAGCGAGCCTTGACGGCTCGAAAGTGGATATCACCGCCGACTACCCCCACCTCTATCCCTTTTGCACCGTGAGTATTCGGAGGGCTCTTACAAGGAAATCCCTATTTGCATTTTTATCTGTTGTACTGATCCGGATTTTAATAGGATCGGCGCTCTAGGGACCGTACCTCCTCAAGGGCGGCCCCTACACAAGGCCGTCGTTCAAAACGAAAAGGGATCGGTAGTGCTGCCGAAACCTCACAATCGTCCAAGAGGTATGTTTACTTAATACATGCCTAGGCATGATTCTGGATTGTTAAAATTCTCCTTTTATCCTCGATGTCAGGAGGAGTACACGGCAGACGGTGGGAAAACGCCCAGTAAGCCGAATGTCCGCCAATCCGGTGCCGGACTCGACAATCAGGATGAGAGCCGATGCAATGCCAGTTCTGCCTCCTCAAGAGGATTCAGATGACGTATCAGTCATGAATTCCGAAGTGGAGAGCATGATGAATCACCGTTGATTAAAAGAGGCTATGTGCACTCCGGCCTTTTCCGAGAAAGAGTTTACCGCAGTCAGCTCGGTGGATGCATATATCCGAGCCGCTTGAGACGGACTTGTTGGAGTTATTTAGCTGTTCTCGAAGGATATACAGGTAAAAGTTTACGCAATTTTTGATTTTCATGTGCCAGTAGCCCCCGAGACTAGAAGCGGTGAGGTAAACCGATTTAAGGATCGCTATGACCCACAGGTTCTCAAAGAGAAAAATATCGCGCTATCCCAGGAGCTAGAAGCGAATTAGACACAGCTAAATGCTGTCATCGCCGAGTTGGCGGAAATGAAAAAGGTCACAACGAGTGCATCTGGGAAGAATAAACACCATGAGGAAAAAGACAAACTATCTGAAGAGATAGAGAGCTTAAAGGCTCAGTTATCTGCCGCTCAGAAGGAAAATGAGAAGCTGAAAGGCGACATGTTCGGTATGTCTTCCTTTCTTATTTAGAACCATCCTAGGTGCTCATGTGTAATCCCTTAATTCGGAATGTTGCAACTCTATTTCTGCATGTTTGTTAACTGGCCGGTCGGAAGAGGAAGTATCCAGATTTCAAGGCAACGTGCTGAAGGAACTGTGCATGGTACATGCTCGGGCCCGGAAAGCCATGAAGAGAATGGTGAAGGCATTATGGCCCTCTGATACCCCTCCAAAAAGTATGGAGGGCTTGGCAAACTTGTTTAAAGGTGCACGGCACCGGTTCGAGCAATGGAAGACATCCCCCTGTCTTGAAGGCGCACAAGAAGCCTGGGCCATGGTGAAAACATGCTTCAGTAAGCTAGATCCAAATCACATGGCCCGAGTGGGACCACGAGGACCAGATGGGAAAGAAATTCTAGTGAATTTGGTGTATGACCAAGTAAATGGTAGCTATGAAGTACTCACAGGAGGACTGTAGTTTAGACAGTCTTATAGATGGAATAGATAAGGAATAGGTGTTTGTATTTATCAACCTGTACCTTTATCCAAACATGTAAAAAAATTGTTATCACTGGCCTTTGGCTTTAACCTGCAAACCCAAAAATGGTGGAGTGTTTCTGGATACTGTTCGAAATGAAAGAAGCATTCACTATATCCGGGAACGAAGCAACCCGGTCATTGTGCTCGAACAGACAAAAAGTCCAGTTCAGGAGTATGTTATATTACATATGTAAGAAACATCTTCAAGGAAAATAGGTTCGTTAAGGGTCCCTTTCCTTGCGTTGGCATGCTATAATTATACGTGCCACAACGTTGGTCCATAAGATGGGGGAAAGGTGCCCCGCAGTGTTAGAGAGGTTATTGTAATGTAAAAATCTGTTGCTTGATTGCCGACCACTTATTCTCTTAAGAACGCTAGCTTTCGGCTTCACCCGTCTGAGGTACATGTCCAGATGACCTGGTTGTAACAATCACATAGGTGCCCCCTTTACGCCCTAGCCAAACAATCGGGAACGTAGGACATAAACATAGAAGCAAGGCAACCCAGCTTGGCAAAAACTTACGTCATAGAGGTGCATATAATGGCAAAAAGGATGTATATCAGCAAACGACACTTATATTGTGAGCTCCAGGCTCAGAATAATAATAAGCTTCGGTTAAAGAAGCCCCCAGTCATGGTGGAATATATACATTTAAGGATGTGTACCCCTCAAGTGTTCGTATTATTCGAACACATGATGGAAATCATACAAAAATGAGAAAACAAAAAATAGATGAATATCAGAAAAAGGAACGGAAAATAAGTATGACCGAACTTATGCATAGAATCGTCGGAGCTGAGCAGCGTTCCATGGATTTGGCTCGAGGTGATTATCTGATGCATTACGAAGGCGGTAGGCTCCTCTTGTGAGAACTTCATCGATAATGAAGGGACCCTCCCATTTTGGTTTGAGTTTGTCCTTTTCTTCTCCGGGAGGCGTAAAACGAGTTCACCGACATTATAAGTCTTGGTCCAGACTTCTCTGCTTTGGTATCTCCGAGCCTGTTGTTGATACAATGCAGAACGGGCTTTTGCAGCATCGCGCTCCTCCTCAAGGCCATCTAGGACGTCCTGCCGATCAAGCTCAACTTCTCTCTTAATACATGCACACTCGAGGTGAGTCATGAATAATGTCACAGGGAAAGACAACCTCTGCGCCGTACACCATGAAGAAGGGTGTGTATCCGGTCGTACGATTAGGCGTTGTCTGCAGTCCCCAGAGTACGGAATCAAGTTCCTTGAGCCAGTGTTTATCTGACTCCCATAGGGATCGCACTAGTCTGGGTTTAATGCCGCTCATTATCAGGCCATTAGTCCGTTCGACCTGACCATTTGTTTGAGAGTGATAGACGGAGGCATAATCGAGCTTAATGCCCAGGTTAGCGCACCAGTTTTTCACCTCATCGGCTATAAAATTAGATCCATTGTTAGTAATGATGCTTTGCAGGATGCCATAACGGTGCACAACGCCGGATATAAAGTCGATCATCGGCCCAACTTCAGCCGTGTTTACTGGTTTGGCCTCTATCCACTTAGTGAATTTATCCTCCATAACCATCAAATATTTCTTTTTGTGGCTTCCCCCTTTAAGGGGTCCGACCATATCTAGCCCCCAGACCGCAAAAAGCCAAGTAATGGGGATTGTTTTTAGGGCGATGGGCGGCATATGACTTTGATTGGCGAACAGCTGGCATCCAACACAACACTGTACAAGGGCCTATGCATCTGCTCAGGCCGTGGGCCAAAAGAAACCTGTACGGAAGGCCTTACTTACGAGGGCCTGAGCTGCGGCATGATGGCCACCGAGACCAGCATGTATTTCGGCCAAGAGCTGTCGTCCCTCTTCTTCAGAGATACATCTTTGAAGAACTTCAGTAGCACTTTTCTTGTAGAGTTCTCCTTCATGAACTTTGTAGGCTTTCGAGCATCGGACTATGCGACGGGCCTCATTCTGGTCATCAGGGAGCTCTCGCCTATTAAGGTAGGCTAGGAAGGGTTCAGTCCATGGAGCGATGACAGCCATGATTACATGGGCGGAAGGTGTCATTTCGGTGTCCGAGCCCCCGATGATATCAGACTTGTGTTCGGCATCTGGGGGTATGATCGGCTCCAGACTAGTATTTCTACTCTCATCCTGCCATACCACGGATGGCTTAAAGAGCCTTTCCACAAAGGTGTTAGGTGGTATGGGGTCATGTTTAGCGCCCATTCGAGCAAGGATGCTCGCTGCCTGATTACTGTCTCGAGCAACGGGATGAAACTCGAGCCCCTCAAACCGAGCTGATATTTTGAGTACGGCATTGCAGTATGCCGCCATCTTTGGATATTTTGCATCAAAATCTCCATTTATTTGGGATATTGCGAGGTTTGAATCCCCATGCACCTCGAGGCATTGTATGCCCATAAAAACAGCCATTCAGAGACCATGCAATAGTGCCTCATATTCAACCGCATTGTTGGAGTCTGTATACATGATTTGTAATACATAATAGACTGTGTCCCCTGCAGGGGATGTTAGGATGACACCAGACCGCAATCCGGCTAACATTTTAGAGCCGTCGAAGTACATCACCTAGTTGGAGTATGTGTTGTACTCTTTAGGGAGTTCGGCTTCTGTCCATTCGGCGACAAAGTCGGCCAACACCTGAGATTTAATAGATCGGCATGGCTTGTATGTTATTTCAATTGGTAAGAGCTTGATGGTCCATTTGGCAATGCAGCCGGTGGCGTCCCGATTGTTTATGATGTCATTGAGTGGTACTTCAAAAGCCACCAAGATCGAACACTCTTGAAAGTAGTGCCGCAGCTTCCGGGATGCCATGAAGACCGCATACGCTATCTTTTGATAGTGCGGGTATCGAGATTTGCATGGTGTTAGAAACGCCGATACAAAGTACACTAGTTTTTGGAGTGGGAATTTATGTCCCTCCTCCCATCGTTTGATGACGAGCACCGCACTCACTACCCGATGAGTCACAGATATGTAGAGCAACATAGGTTCGCCAACACTTGGTGCGGCAAGGATTGGGTTGCTTGCTAACAAAGTTTTTATTTCTTCCAATCCGGCTGTAGCCGCATCGGTCCACTCCAAGTGGTTGGTGTGTCGGAGGAGTCGATAAAGTGGTAGCGCCTTTTCTCCTAATCTGGAGATAAAGTGGATCAAGGCTGCTACACTACCCAACTAGTTTTTGGACTTTCTTTAAGTCTATTGGTGTTGCCAATTGTGACAAGGCTCAGATTTTTGTTGGGTTCGCTTCAATTCCTCTATTGGAAACGATGAACCCGAGTAGTTTTCCGGCTGGAATGCGAAGGCACATTTTTACGGATTGAGCCATATGTCATATGTTCGGAGGTTGTCAAATGTGAGTCGTAGATCATTGCCCAATGATTCGACGTGTTTAGTCTTGATGACAACATCATCTACGTATGACTCCACTATTTTGCCAATTTTCTTTTCCAGACATATTTGAATCATGCGCTGGTAAGTGGCGCCAACGTTCTTGAGCCCGAAAGGCATAGTGTTGAAGCAGAAAGGCCCATAGGGGGTAATGCATGATGTTGCAGCTTGGTCGGACTCCTTCGTCTTAATTTGATGGTATCTAGAGTATGCATCGAGGAAACACGGTGAGTCGTGTCCTGCGGTCGCGTCAATGATTTGGTCAATGCGGGGCAATGGGAAGGGCTCCTTAGGGCAAGCCTTATTGAGGTCCTTGGAATCAACACAAAGACGCCATGATTTGTCCTTCTTTGGCATCATGACCAGGTTTGCCAGCCAGTCCGGGTGTTTGATCACTCTAATGAACCCGGCTTCAAGTAGCTTGGCTAGCTCCTCCCCCATAGCTTGCCGTTTGGGTTCGGAAAATTATCACAGTGTTTGCTTGACTGGTTTGAAACTCTTTATTATGTTGAGGCTGTGTTCCGCCAGTCTGCGTGGGATTCCTGGCATATCCGAAGGATGCCAGGCAAAGATGTCCCAATTTTCAAGCAGGAACGCTCGCAAGGCGATGTCGACCATCGGATCCAGCTGTGCTCCGATGGAGGCTGTCTTGTTAGGATCCGTCGGGTGCACTTGAAATTCAACTATTTCGTCTGCTGGTTTGAGGAAGTGGACTTGGGCCTTTTATTGAGGATTACATCATCTTTGTCCACTGTGGAATGCAGAGTGGTTAACTCATCGGCCGCGAGGGCCTCAGATAGTGCCTCGAGGGCCAAGGATGCAGTTTTGTTTTCGGCACGGAGTGCTATATCTGGATCACTGGTGATTGTGATAACTCCGTTGGGCACTAGCATTTTGAACTTCATGTACCCATAATGGGGTATGGCTTCAAAGCGTGTGAATGCGTCTTGCCCCAACAGGGCGTGATATCCGCTATTGAAAGGTGCCACATGGAAGAGCAACTCTTTAGACCTGTAGTTCTCTAGCGTGACAAATACTACATCAAGTTTAATTTTCCCCAAGCATCGTGCTTCTCGACTGGGGATAATTCCTCGAAAGGTGGTGCCGCTTTGCTGGCTGCGACTCTTGTCCATTTGCATTTTATTGAGCATGTCCTCGTAGATGAGGTTCAATCCGCTGCCGCCATCCATGAGCACCTTGGTGAGTCGAAAGCCATCCACAATTGGGTTTAAGACCAAGGCGGCAGGTGCTCGGACTGATCTGGCCCTTGGTTCGTTCTCAGTAGTAAAAGTTATTGCCGTATCATTCCAAGGGTTTATTGCGGCTACTTGGTTAACTTCGGCGAGGTCGCGGAGCGCCCTTTTGCGCCGATTGTTTGAAGATAAGGTCTCGAAGACCGTAAGTACATTGATATCGTCATCCTCCGAAGAGTACTTCTCTGGGGTAGTGTTGGTGAGGATAGCCCGCTGCTCTTAGCCACATGCCGGAGTACCCAACATGCCCGAAGGCTATGTGTTGGTTCGGTATTCGACGTCGTGTGTATCTGACAGGGCTTGTCGAGAAATTCGTCAATGATAGTTCTATGCCCCGTGAAGGATTTGATTTTCTTGTCAATGAGATGATTATTAGGTGCCCCATTAGGGTGCATTATTTTTGCCCGTCCGATGGGCTGCTTAAAGGCGGGAGGATCTATAGGGCTGTCTGGGCTTTCCATTGCACAATAGTTCTGTACTATGTGTGCCAAATATGTGAAGTGCAGTATGCGGCGGCAGTTGAGGGCATTGAGAATTCCCTCGTCCATACAGTTGCGGCAAAAAACTGAAACTGCGTCGTCATCGCAGCAATCTTTAATCTTGTTTTTAACAAGGAGGAACCTGGCCCAGAAGTGATGGACCGTTTCCTGAGGTTGCTGCCATACGTACATTAGGTCACATACGTCTGGTGGACCTGGATTTCTTGGGGAATATTGCTTGTGGTGGGTGGACGGGCTGAAATCCGAACCCTGACCCACTATTAGATCTGGAGGTTGAAGAATTTCCAAGGTCACTAGTCCAGGATCCGGGAGGTCCTGGAGACTTTCGGGCTGACGCCTGATTCTATGTTCGGAAGACATACGGTCTCTTCCCGAAGATGGGTATCCGGCACGCAGGGCTCGAAAATCCGAACATAGTTTGTTCTTCACTTAGGGGTAGAAGTATTCTCGGCTTGTTCCTCCACGACCGCTACCAGATGGTGATCGACGGGGACTTGATTCCCCTCTATTCAGGTTTAAGCCCAATCCAATCATAGTCTATTGCGACACCCAGGGCAGCGATGCGATCTAGTAGTTCGTTCAAGGAAGAGACATCTACCGGATCCATCTTTTCGGAGTGTTCGAGGTTGATGCGAAGATGATGTTTAGTGATTGCGGGGGCTTCCTTTGGCTTAAAGGCCAAGTAGGTGCCCATGGTGAAACCGCCAAGCTTGAGGACCTGTCTTGGAGCTAGGGCCCTTCTAGAGGTGATGTTGTCATTAATGACAATGCGATCCATAAATCCTTCCACCGACGACACAAAGGAACTCTCAATGAGAGCACCAATGTCGGTGTCAAAACCGGCCAATCTCGGGTAGGGGGTCCCGAACTGTGCGTCTGAGGATCAAAGGTAATAGGAGACAAAGGGGACACGATGTTTACCCAGGTTCGGGCCCTCTTAATGGAGGTAAAACCCTAGTTCCTGCTTGATTGACTTTGATGAGTATATGGGTTACAATAGTTGATCTACCTCGAGATCATAATGGTTAAACCCTAGATGTCTAGCCTATATGAATTCTGATAGCCTCTACGGACTAAACCCTCCAGTTTATATAGACACCGGAGGGGCCTAGGGTTGTACAGAGTTGGTTTACAGAGGAAGGAAACTATACATCCGGATGCCAATGTTTCCATCCATGCTAAGGAGAGTCCTATCTGGACACGGGGGAAGGTCTTCTACCTTGTATCTTCATGGCCCACCAGTCCGGCCCATAACACACGGCTCGGACACCCGAGGACCCCCTAATCCAGGACTCCCTTAGTGGGGTTTTTGGGGGCTTGATTTAGGGTGAGAAGGCTCTCAGTACTGGTGCGGCTAGCGAGGGAATAGTAGTACTAGGAGAGGCGAGCGAGGGAATAGTAGTACTGGGAGAGGCGAGCGAGGCGAGGGTACGCGGGGGCACAGTGAGATGATGAAGAGTGACCTCAGGATCTCCGGTGAGACGGAGATGGAGATGGAGATGGAGTGGTGCTAGGGGAGAGGGAGGCGAGGCGAGGCATGCTATACAACGACAGTGACCGTGACTGCACAATGCACATGGTGAGGTTGACTTGGTAACCCGAACAAGCCGCCTGGACTAGTGTCACCTCGAGCGCAGGGTCTTGTCACTTCACTGTGAGGGCCGAATGAATAATATTTTGACCATCAAGTGTACCATAGTTTTACTACTACTAGTAGGAACATACAGAGTAGGACTATTTAGCGGAAATAGGTCTCCCATGCTAGCATGTCTCTGGGTTCATTTCATCCTCCAAGTATCATCCATATTGCAACCAAAACCAAAATCTTGTGCATGCATAAGCGCGAAGAAGGGCTTTTTCTTTTTTGAGGATATCCACATATTCCTTAACCAAAGAATGTTGTGTCTCCCACGCCGCGCCAATATCCATCCGAACCAGCTACAACACATTTTTATATCTGTTTGCATAGGTCCCACCTATCAGGATGGGTGCAGAAATAAAAAGGAATCATAAAATGTCTCGCCACGGAGATTCGAAAGAGTGACCTCAACTAGCCAGTGGCACATGTAGCGCTAGAAGGATGGGTACGTACATGGATAGGTACCACTCCTCAGTCTACCCGCATAGCCTTTTCGTTTAGTCTACCTAGTCGTCTATTCAACTGCCTGCAGACCACTTCTCCCATTTACTTCTACATCGGGAACCGATTTTCCTCGGCTTCTTCACCTCTCCTTCATTTTCATTTTCATCCAAACCCCACTGCATTCACATTGTTTTAACCTCTTCACATACTCCTGGAGTAATTATGAAGCCCTTTAAATAATCATCTTCTTCAGTTAGACTAGCCATCTAATCCTAATTCTCCAAACCATAGCCCTCCGGTCCAGCGGTTCCAAATGGCGAAAGAGATCCAGATGCATGTTTTTAGTATCCAACATGTCGTCGTCGAAGGCTCGTTGAACATAGTTGCCACCATCACCGACCACCCAAGGGTTGTTCGGAAGTGGATCGACAATGTATCCAACTCCCTCCAAAAGGTAGAGATGAAGGTCATCAGTCTCAATGCAGAGTACACGGGGTGTGCCACTGGGAAGATCCAACGCACCGCCGTCCTTCAGTTGTGCCTCGAAGATGATGTTTTGGTGTACCACATCATACACACGCCCTCCATACCAGGTTAGCTCCATGATTTCTTGTCTCGAGAGGACATATACTTCTGTGGGGCAGCCATCGAAGGGGACAAACAGAAGCTAGCGCCATACAACCTTGATTTGAAAAGCATCACTGACCTACAAACCAGAATCAAAATTCCTATAGAAGATTGTGATAAACAAACACCATCCCTATTCGACATTGCAAATTTTGTGTTCGGAACAAATCTTCAGAAGGGTGATGAGACGCTAGCATTAAGGTCGTCTGGATGGGAGAATTATCCCTTGACGTATGAGCGGATAAAATATGATGCCCTCAATGCCTGTGTGAGTTTTGAGATAGCTACAATGTCCAAAGAGCTTGTTGTGAAGTGATGACCCACAAGTATAGGGGATTAATTGTAGCTCTTTTCGTTAAGTAAGGGTGTCGAACCCAATGAGGAGCAGAAGGAAATGACAAGTGGTTTCAGCAAGGTAATGTCTGCAAGTGCTGAAATTGTAAGTAGCAGGGTAGTTTGATAGCAAGATAATTTGTAACAAGAAAGTAACGATATTAGCAATAAAAGTGCCTCAAGTTAGCCCAATCCTTTTGAAGCAAAGGACATGCCAAATCGGCCTCTTATGATAAGCAAAGCGTTCTTGAGGGTATACGGGATTTTCATCTAGTCATTTTCATCATGTTGGTTTAATTCGTGTTCGGTTCTTTGATAATTTGATATGTGGGTGGACCGGTTATTAGGTGTTGTTCTTACTTGAACAAACCTCCTACTTATAATTAACCCTCCTACAAACATTCACAACTATGAGAAAAGTATTAACAATAAATTCAAACCATAGCAATAAACTTTTGGATCCAATCGGTCCCTTACGGAATAGCGCATAAACTGGGGTTTAAGCTTCTATCACCCTTGCAACCCATCACCTAATTGCTACTCCACAATGCATTCCCTTAGGCCCAAATATGGTGAAGTTTCATGTAGTCAACGTTCGCATGACACCACTAAGGGAATCACAACATACATACTATCAAAATATCAAACACATATCAAGTTCACATGATTACTTGCAACATGATTTCTTCCGTGACCTCAAGAACAAAAGTATCTACTCACAAATGATAATCATGATCAAGATCAGAGGGATATTAAATAACATATTGGATTTGAACATATAATCTTCCACCAAATAAACCATATAGTAATCAACTACAAGATGTAATCAACACTACTAGTCACCCACAAGCACCAATCAATAGTTCCGGTAACAAGATTGAACACAAGAGATGAACTAGGGTTTGAGATGAGATGTTGCTATTGAAGACGTTGATGGAGATTTCCCTCCCCAAGATGGGAGAGTTGTTGGTGATGACGATGACAATGATGACGATGATATCCCCCTCCGGGAGGGAAGTTCCCCCGGCGGAATCGCTCCGCCGGAGGGCAAAAGTGCTCCTGCCCAAGTTCCGCCTCGAGAAAGCAGTGCTCCGTCCCAAAGGTCCTCCCCTTTTTTTCTAGTCAAAATGACTTATATACCAGAAGATGGGCACCAGAGGTGGGCCTGGGTGAGCACAACCCACTAGGGCGTGCCTGGGCTCCCTGGCGCGCCCAGGTGGGTTGTGCCCACCTGGTGGGCCCCATTCATCATATATTTGATAAAAAATCTCTGTGAAGTTTTAGCTTGTTTGAAGTTGTGCAGAATAGGTGGCCTGACATAGCTTTTCCAGGTCCAGATTTCCAAGTGCCGAAATTCTCCCTCTTTATGTGTACCTTGTAAATTATGAGAGAAAAGGCATTATAATTACTCGAAAAAGCATTATTATGCATAAAAACATCATAAATAACAGTAAGGAAACATGATGCAAAATGGACGTATCAACTCCCCCAAGCTTAGACCTCGCTTGTCCTCAAGCGAAAAACCGAAATCAAAACATGTCCACATGCTTAGAGAGAGAGGTGTCGAGAAAAACAAAATACGGACATAGAAGCATCATGTTCATTATTATAACAACAGAAAACTTAAACATAAGACTCTTATCATAAACTTCTCATGAATAAGTGACAATTCATCACACTATTGAAGTATAAAGAAAAAACTCTATTAAAAACCAACAAACTATGTTCTCAGTCAACTTTGCAACTAAAATTCATCGTCTTTCCAGGAAGGGTCATGTATCGGAGGATTTAGGCAAGTCCACATACTCAGCCATCATATAGTCTTCTATGATTTCTAACACTCACCGCGTACACATGAGCAAAACATTTCAACTGGACACATAGAAAGATAGAGGCTTATAGTTTCGCCTCCCAACGTATTCACCTCAAGGGTGATGTCAACAATAACAACTCATGCTATCTATATTCAACTAGACATATGTGCCTAGATCTTTCCTCACCACATGATGCTTGCCGAAGGAGGAAAATAAAAAGGAATAGAAGGAAAACTTTGACTCCTTGCATAAAATAAATACATAAAAGTAAAAGATAGGCCCTTCGCAAAGGGAAGCAAATGTTGCCATGCGCTTATTTGTTTGTATGCTCAACCCTTTAGTGCAAAAGAACGGTACATTGCATTGCCCCTTGTGATAGCGACCATTATTATGTAGTCTGTTGCTTTTATTCTTCACCATCACAAGTTCGTACAATGCTCAATTTTCTCTTACACTAAATGATCTCACACTTTTAAAAGCAATTTTTATTTCCTTTTTGCACTGATGAAAACTTACTTGAGGGATCTTGCTCAATCCCTAGGTAGGTATGGTGGACTCTTGAAAAATAAGATTTGGGTTTTAAGGGGTTTTGGATGCACAAGTAGTATCTCTACTTAGTGCGTAATTTTTGGCTAGCAAAGATAGGGGCAAGCACCACATGTTAAAGGATCCATGACAATATGACTTCTATGTGAAGAAAACAAACATAAACCATTAAGTTGTCTTCCTTGTCCAACGTCAACAATTTTGGCATATAATATTTTGATGAGGGCACACAATCACAAAAGATTTCTAGGATAGTATATTTATATGTGAATCTTCTCTTACCTTATTAATTCTTTCATGAAGTTTCATCATTGACTAATGCTATGTTTGTCAATCTTTAATAAAATTTTCTACTTATACTTTTCCTTATGTGGTGACATCACCTACCATAGGATTAGTATATGATCTTCTTGATTTATTTCCTTTCTAGTTTTTTCTCTTATTTCTTTTCTTTTATTTGCAACATGAAAGTAAAGAAAGCAAAAACTCAAACTAAACTTTATTATATATCTTGCACACGCTTACAAGGATAGATCACTAAGCAAACTCTCAAAGAAGAAAGGATCGAACTAAGCTTTTATTCATCTAAAGAAAAAGATCGAACTAAATTAAGTAAAGGCAAAAATATAGTGGGATGATATGATACCGGGGCACCTCCCCAAGCTTGGCGGAAGCCAAGGGGAGTGCCCATACCCGATACTCAGTTCTCTTTTTGAAAGTGCGTTATATTGACTAGAGGGGGGTGCGATTTTTATGGAAGTCTTCAGAACATAGAAGTTTTGAAGACAACCGATAAAATTAAACCTATTACCATGCAGCGGAAGGTAGACTACACTAGGCAAACCATAGTCAAGTATTCAATGAAGTGAAAGCATAAAGACTAATAGCAGCTAGGTAGTAAGGATCAGGTAGGAAGATATTGTGATGCCAAACAGAACACGCAGTCACTCAGTGAAGACAAATGATAGTGCAAACATACAATGACTTCACAAGGAGTAACTGTAAGTAAAGTGAAGTGAAGATGAAACCAGTGACTCGTTGAAGACAATGATTTGTTGGACCAGTTCCAGTTGCTGTGACAACTGTATGTCTGGTTGGAGCGGCTAGGTATTTAAACCTTAGGACACACAGTCCCGGACACCCAGTCCTGAACACGCAGCTCAGGACACCCAGTCCTCACCGTATTCTCCTTGAGCTAAGGTCACATAGACCTCGCCCAATCACTCTGGTAAGTCTTCAAGGTAGACCCCCAAACCTTCACAGACTTCGTTCACCGGCAATCCACAATGTCTCTTGGATGCTCAGAACGCGACGCCTAACCGGCTGGAGGATGCACAGTCCTCAAGTGTAATAAGTCTTCAGATCACACAGACAAGAAGACTTAAGTGATGCCCAATTCTCTCTGGCTCTGGTGGTTAGGGCTTTATCCTCGCAAAGAATTCTCTCTCAAAGGCTTCGAGGTGGGTTGCTCTCAAATGACAAAAACCGTACTTTCAATCTGAGCAGCCAACCGTTTATGGTTGTAGTGGGTGGGCTATTTATAGCCACTTGGCAACCCAACCTGATTTGTCCGTAATGACCCTGGGTCACTAAGGAACTGACACGTCTTCCAACGGTTAGATTTCAAACTCACACGACAACTTTACTTGGGCTACAAGCAAAGCTGACTTGTCCGACTCTGGACAAGATTCGCTCTCATAGTCTTCACTCGAAGACATAGGTTTTTGGTTTAGGCATCACTTCAGTCATTCTGATTGGTTCTCTTGGACCCCACTTAACAGTACGGTGGTTCCTATGACTCAACACAAAAGAAAAAGAACTACGAAAGATCTAAGTCTTCGAGCTCCATAGGCTTCATATAGTGTCTTCTCTTGTCATAGTCTTCAATGTGAATATCTTCATATACCACCTTTGACTTCAATGTCTTCATACATTTTTAGGGGTCATCTCTGGCAGTAAAACCGAATCAATGAGGGACTTCTACCTGTGTTATCCTGCAATTCTCACAAACACATTAGTCCCTCAACTAGGTTTGTCGTCAATACTCCAAAACCAACTAGGGGTGGCACTAGATGCACTTACAATCTCCCCCTTTTTGGTGATTGATGACAAACTAGTTGAAGTTTTCAACGGGGAATATAATCTGTGAAATTGTAAAGGATAAGGAATTGTCTTCATAAGTTGCAAGGGCTCCCCCTGAAGATGTGCATATAAGTTAATTTGCCTTTTGGAATGCAAATGCACATGGCAGGTTGTACTTGTGGAGATCCACTTCAACTTATGATGACAATCCACTATGCATGTGAAAGTATATGAATACAATGACATGCATAATGGAAAATGGACGTCTGCAGAATGAGCTAAGTGCGGAATTTATCGTCGCACATGCGGAATTTATCTTCGCAAAACAAGGTGGCAAATAAGTAGCAGACGACCATCTAGTTTAAGTGTTACAACTCATAAGAACCAAATGTAGCAAAAACAAGAGTTGTAAGCATGAAGCAAAATATAAAGCACCCGCCCATATGGACCCGCTTGAAGACTATCAATCTCATATGCTTCTCCCCCTTTTGTCAGTAATGACCAAAAAGGTTTGAAGACATAGAGCCTCTACTCGTTCCCGTGAGGAGTAGGTGAAGTAGCAGGGTTGTTGGTGTTGTTTGGCGGTGCAAAAGAGCTTGGAGGTGCTGAAGGAGGTGGCGGTGAGGTAGCATCGTCTTCTTCCTCAATAATTCTGGCAGTCACTTTGGCAGCAGAGGAAGAGAACTCAGAGTCTTCAAGGGATGGAGTTCCTAGCAGCACAGCCCTTCGAGGAGGTGTGGATTCAAACTTTAATCTCTCAGTGAAGCCATCCTCTTGAAGATCAGCTTCAGAACACATCATCATGAGCCCTTTCCATGTGCGGCGACAGGTTTCATGGGCAACGAAAGCATTCTTGGTGGCAAGATTTCGAGTGCGATTAACATCCACCAAGAAGCTTTTCATCTGACGCTTCAGCCAGTCATGATGCCTATCCTGTTTCTGATGTAGAGCCACAAGAAGCTCTCGGTCGTTGAGAACTCGAGTGCGCTTCTTGGGTCTTGGAGCAGTGGCACTATCAGTGGCTTCAGTGGAAGCAGGGTGTGGTGCACGCGTAGTGCCAGCCAAAGGATACACCTGAGAAACTGCTTCAACGCCTTCAACGTTCTGAGTAAAACTCTGATGTTCTGCATTCTGAAGACTTAGAGGTTGCTTGGCAGGCTCAGAATATATGGCTTCAGTAGACATGTCCACGTCAGGCAAGAAGATCCGATGGTTGTGGGCTGAGGGCTGATACGAGATGGCGGAGTGTAGCTTGATCAGCCGCATGACCCAAGGGGCGTAGAACTTCAAACCAAACAGATCAATGCCTGATGCAGCAAGTTGGCATATGAAGAAGTCCTGTGCATTGAAGCATTTTCCATGAAGTATATAGAAGACCAAAGTCTTCATTGCACCCTGAAGCTTGGCATTTGGAGAGTGCCCTTTGATAGGCCAGAGAGTTCGCCTGATGATGTGATAGATGGTTCTTGGCAGATACTCAAGGTCTTCAACGAAGAACTCTGTGGGATAAGCAGCATCTTGGGGCAATGGCTTCATCATGCTGAGCATCTGACTCATATCAGGTTCTGGCCGCTGAAAGATGCTCTCAATAGCTTCAGTACGCAGCTGACAACCTTGCTCGAAGAGATCGCCAAGAGTGGGCAAGCCAGTGAGCTCAATGATGTCAAATGCATTGGCTTCATGATGAACGTTGCCAGTCATCTACTCCAGGACCCAAGTCTTCGGATCTCTGCTGTACCCTCTGATGTGAAGTGTGGCATAGAATTGAAGCAGCAGCTCTTCATTCCAATGCTCTTCGTCAGTAATGAATGGCAGCAGTCCAACTTCCTTGAAGCAATCTAAAGCTTGTTCCAGACAGGGCAAACCAGCTATAGCTTCAACATCAAGGCGCTTGTGTGGGAAGATGCGACCTTGGTTGTACAAAATGCAAGAGTAATAGCTTCGTTGAGGATAGCTCCAGAACCGATCAGATGATATCCTTTCCCTTGAGTAGGTGTTCCTGGAGCTATTGAAGAACGTGTTGTCTGCCCTGAAGCCATTGATGTTGAAGGAGCCAGGTGCTGATGCAGGACCTGGAAACCTTGGCAGTCTTGGGATTGGCTTCTGGACCTGAGGTCTGTGCTCAACATGATAGTTGAATTGGGGACCGGCAGCAGACTCAGGAACAGAATTGGCGGGATCAGTGGCTTCACTGTCTTCTAAAGCTTTTGCTGGGGAGGGCTCCACATTAGCTTCATTGGTGGTTGTGGCAGCCTCACAATTTTCATCCTCCACTTGACTAGCTGGAGGGTCGGTCACAAGCACATTCTCCTAGAGAACTGCTTCTTGGTGGGACAGGGGAGTGGGATCTTGTGGGACTCCTTCTTCTGCGGCTGATGCAGCCGGAATGTCTTCAGCAGAGACTTGAGGCCTTGGACCTTTGCGAAGCCTGCGTAACACAGACGACGCCTGTGGAGTTGGAGTGGGCTGGGCCTCATAGTCTTCTTCCTCTTGTGGGCGATCCGCCCATGAAGCATCCTGTGCAATTGGCGTCAGTGGACGACCAATGCTGATGAGTTCACTGTTTTCATGCTGAGGAAGGACTGCACCATCTTCTACATTGTCATGTTGACCAATGTCTTCAGCAGCGATGGGATCAGCTGTTGGAATGTCTTCAGCTTCATGAGCCTCTGTGGAAGCAGGCTCATGAATTGTCAGTTGTCGTTTAGCTTCAGGATAGACCATAGAAATGGGTTCAACTATCAAGGGCTCTGTGGAAGCAGCCCGAGCTTTCTTGGTCTTCCTCTTCTTCTTGGAGGGGGCAGTAGGAGAGGCTCCAGAGTGTTTCCTCTTCCTGGCTTCAGCCTCAGCAGTCCTTGTCTTCTTGAGCTCTGAAGCTGTTGACCGGCTTTTTGGCTTCGAGCCAGTCAGTCTAGTTGGGAAGACAATCGGAACTGCTTCTTGCCTTGGTGCATCAGGTTCAGCCGTAGTAGGCTTCTTCTTCTTCTTTGCGGCCATCCTGGGGTCGATGCCAGGACGCCCAAGCGCCTTGCGCTTCTCAGCCTCATTATAGGCTTGCACACATCTGTCAGCCAGAGTCTTCATGCGCTCACGCGAACCCTGAGCTTCTGCACGCTTCTTCACAAAGGCTTCCTTGAGCTCGTGCATCATTGTCTTGAAGTTCTTCACTTCTTGCATGCTGAGCTTGGCCATATGCTTCTTGAACTGAGCCTTTTCATAGTCAATCTTCTGCTTCAGTTCAACAATGCGCTGGGCAATAGCAAGTTCTGAAGCAATGGCGCCTTGGAAGGCGACACTGAGGCCAATGGGTAGCTACAGATCTTCAAAGCTGATGTTTGGCGTGTCAAACCACTCGTCAATGAAGTTGTGGATGATGGTGACATCAAAGAGAGGCAGATCATTGAAGATTTCTGCTTCTTCTTTGCTCTTGATGAGTTGCTCAAGAGCGTCATCTGCAAGATCTTCATCACTTGACAGATCAATGTCGTCGTTGCGCAGAATGGCAACAACTGTTAGCTCTTTGCCAGTGTGAGACAGAGGCATCTTGGCCTTCTGGGGCTTGGAGACGCGTGATAAGTCTTCAGACTGCACACTGTCTTCAGGAGGTGCAGTTGCCAATGGCTTCGCCCTTGAGATTTTTGGTGAAGGGGCCGGTTTTGAAGCTTTTGGCTTCTTCAACTGCTTTGGCTTCGGCACTGCAGGCGCGTCATCAGACTCAGTGTCAGCTGCAGGCTCATTCACTGCAGTCCCTTGAACCAAGATGTAGGTGATGAGGCCTTCAAGGTTGGAGAAAGGACTGATGACATTGGGTTCTGCATGTCGTGTGCCATCTGCCCTTGGAGATGAGGGACCAGGGTTGAAGTCTAACCCAAAAGACTTCTTGTTCTGCTTTGCTGAGTTCTGAGCAAATTGGAAGTTGCGCTTGAACAGATTGTCGTCACGACACCATAGCAGTGACGACAAGTGTGCATCAGCAGGCTGTGGTCCACGGACCATGCATGGATAGAAGCCTTGAGCAATGGCTTCATCTTTGGACCTGGGTAGAAGATTCTTGAATAGGATGTCTCCCCACGGTCTCTTGATGGCGTTTTTCTCAGCATACTCCTGGGTCACAAATCTGTATTTGAACCATTATTCTGCCCAATATCTTCGAATCCATTGGACTCGGGTCTTGCGCTGACTGTAATCCTCTTCAGGATCTGTCTTGTACATTTCTGAGAGTTCATCTGGCAGATCTCTGGAGGTCTCACCATGACGCTTTCTGCCACCCTTCCTTGTTGCTTTCTCTGAAGCCATAAACTTTAACTTGAAAGGCTTCAAGACGTTCAAAGGCTTCAAAGGTTTTCGTTTGCTGGACCAACAAGAACTGGCTTCGGGAGAATTTATGTGATGCTGTAAGAATTCTGCAAATGAATGCAGACTATGAGAACCAAAGGATTCTCCCACGGACATGTACCTGTGACAGCATTAAGGTGCGAGGGAAGGGGAAGAGGTCATATGCATTCTCAGAAGATTTTGAAGATAAATTAGTATAGAAGACATTGACCTCATCGTGCAAAGACATTCACTCATAGATAAGAAGTTGGTTCCAGATTTGTACGAATCCACAAATCAGTACAAGTGAGGAATCTAACTACTTTGTGAAGCACAAGTGAATATACTTGGCATGTTATGAGATGCAATATGAGAGAGATCTAGCTTGTGTGAACAGAAACTGCTTGTGGTAGAAAGTGACAAATCCATAGGATCAATGGTGCTGTAAAAAGAGGAAGTTTTATTTACCACACTAAGAACTGCTAGACGGAGTGTAAGATGAGGCCGAGCAGTTCGATCTTCCGTGCCCTAACTTGGCGACAGAGGACACCTACGGCGACGGTGGAGAGGACGATGTCCGCGGTCGGCGTGAAGACGGCGTCGGAGAGGTTGCGGCAGCGAAGTGCTTCGTCGCCAGCGTCGTCGAGGGCTAGCGGTGGCGCTAGGGTTCATGCGAGGGTGGAAGAAGAGATAATGACCGCTGTGAGTGTGTATTTATAGGCACAGGGGCGGCACTGTGCTATTACACAGGTGCCCCTGGCGATTCACATCTGAGGAACACGTGGCCATTATGCAGAATTTTGGGGTTTGTTCCACGTCCCACGCACGCCTGGATTGTCGGGTGGTCATTCCTACTTCTCCGGATTTCATGTGGAGGAATGAGCATTGAAAATGGACTTAATGGTTGTCTCTGTATCTTCTGCTGACAAGGACGCAGAGAAGACATTCGACAGTTTCAATAGAATGCATATGACTTGGGGAGATAGAGTTTGAGATAGAAAGCATAGAGAGGTTAGGGTCCGATCACATTCACTTAGTTCAAAAATTCAACACGAAGACATAGCTATAAGTGAATGCTGTAGAGGACAGAACACTAGTATATATATATATATATATATATATATATATATATATATATATATATATATATATATATATATATCTATAATCAACATAGTGAAGATAATCATGAATATATGTTGAGATCAAAGCCAAACCAAATGTGAAGACATTGCAAGGTAACGCCATGAGTGAAACACTTAAAAATAGAACATTTGATGGTGGCGTTACCCACCGTATAGGAAGTATTAGACCCAGACACGGCGCACAATTATCATGGCGCTCCAAAGTCAAATTCCACATTAATGTATGCACACTTAGAATTTTATGTCTTCATTGATTGAAGATATACTTTACTTCGTGTGTTGCACATCTAAGTCATCAATATGCATAAGGGTTAGGATGTGTGCCTGATCACAGGACATTTGAGGATTCCAGGATATTTAGCTCACACCGTAACTTGCAAAACCTCTTCTCATCCAAGGGCTTGGTGAAGATATCTGCCAATTGCTCTTCAGTGTTGACGTGTATGATATCAATGTCTTCCTTCATAACATGATCTCTGAGAAAGTGATGACGAATTTCAACGTGCTTTGTCTTCGAGTGCTGAACTGGGTTGTTGGCAATCTTGATGGCGCTTTCGTTATCGCAGTAAGGTGGTACTTGCTTCAGATGAATGCCATAGTCCTTGAGTGTTTCCTTCATCCACAGAAGCTGAGCGCAGCAAGATCCATCAGTAATGTATTCAGATTCAGCAGTGGAGAGAGATACACAGTTTTGCTTCTTTGAAGACCAACATACAAGTGATCATCCCAGAAAGTGACATGTGCCTGATGTAGACTTGCGATCAACTTTGTCACTAGCATAATCAGCATCCAAAAATCCAACCAGATCAAACTCTGAGCCCTTTGGATACCATAATCCTAGAGTTGGGGTGTGAGCCAAATATCGAAGAATTCGCTTCACAGCTAAGTGATGCGACTCCTTTGGTGCCACTTGAAATCGAGCACACATGCAAACACTAAGCATAATATCTGGCCTAGATGCACATAGATAAAGTAAAGAACCAATCATGGAGCGGTATACCTTTTAATCGAACTCTTTACCATTGTCGTCAGGACCCAGATGATGTTTGGCTGGCATTGGTGTTGTGAAGCCTTTGCAGTCTTGCATACCGAACTTCTTCAGGCAATCTTTGAGATACTTCTCTTGAGATATGAAGATGCCATTGCATTGTTGTCGTATTTGAAGACCGAGGAAGAACTTCAGCTCCCCCATCATGGACATCTGATATTGCTCTTGCATCATATATCCAAACTCTTCACTATACTTCTGATTGGTGCAGCCGAAGATAATGTCATCCACATATATTTGGCACACAAACAGTTCACCATCATATGTCTTCGTGAAAAGAGTGGGATCTAGGGAACTAGGTATGAAGCCTTTGCTCTTCAGGAAGTATTTGAGTGTGTCATACCAGGCCCGAGGGGCTTGTTTGAGGCCACACAGTGCCTTGTTGAGCTTGTATACCATGTCAGGATGTTTTGGATCTTCAAAGCCAGGCGGTTGTGCAACATACACTTCTTCTTCAATCTTTCCATTGAGAAAGGCACTCTTCACATCCATTTGATATAGAAGTATGTTATGATGATTTGCATAGGCCAGCAGTATGCGTATGGCTTCAAGTCTAGCCACAGGAGCAAATGTTTCATCGAAGTCAATGCCTTCCACTTGAGTATATCCTTGAGCAACGAGACGAGCTTTGTTTCTGACAACTTGACCATGCTCATCTTGCTTATTGCGGTATATCCATTTGGTGCCTATTATATTGTGCTTCCGTGGATCAGGACGCTTAACCAGTTCCCATACATTATTCAGCTCAAACTGTTGAAGCTCTTCTTGCATAGCTTGAATCCATTCAGGTTCCATGAAGGCTTCTTCAACTTTCTTGGGTTCTGCTATTGAGACAAATGCGAAGTGCCCATAGAAATTTGTTAGCTGAGTTGCCCTTGAACGAGTGAGTGGACCAGGTGCATTGATGCTATCAATTATTCTTTCAATCTGCACTTCATTGGCAACGCGAGGATGTACAGGGCAAAGACTTTGCTCTTGCTGTTCATTGTCGTTGTTGGAAGGAATGTCTACAGGCTGAGCATTGTCTTCATGTTGATCAGGTGCTGAAATGATAAGTTCTTCTTCAGGAGGAGCTTCAGAAGGTATAATTTCTCCAGTTCCCATTAGCTTGATTGATTCACTGGATGGAACTTCATCTAGCACATTTGGCAGCTGCTCTCTTTGTGAACCATTGGTCTCATCGAACCGCACATCCACTGTTTTAACCACTTTGTAATGAAAGAGATTGAAGACTCTGTAGGAGTGCGAATCCTTTCCATATCCAAGCATAAAACCATCATGTGCTTTTGGTGCAAATTTTGAGGTGTGATGTGGGTCCTTGATCCAGCACCTTGCGCCAAATACTCTGAAGTAACTGACATTTGGCTTCTTGCTAGTAAGGAGCTCATAAGATGTCTTGTTCAGTATCTTGTGAAGATAAACACGATTAATTGTATGGCATGCAGTATCAATGGCTTCGGGCCAGAATTTTCTTGGGGTCTTGTATTCATCTAGCATCGTTCTGGCCATCTCAATTAGTGTTCTGTTCTTGCGTTTGACGACGCCATTTTGCTGTGGCGTGTACGGGGCTGAGAATTCATGTGTGATGCCCAATGTATCAAGATATGTATCAAGGCCAGTGTTCTTGAATTCAGTGCCATTGTCACTTCTGATGTGCTTTATCTTGGCACCAAAATTGTTCATAGCTCAATTGGCGAAGCGTCTGAAGACATCCTGCACTTCAGTCTTGTAAAGGATTATGTGCACCCAAGTATATCTAGAATAATCATCAACAATAACGAAGCCATAGAGGCAAGCAGTAGTAGTTAGAGTTGAGTAATGAGTGGGACCGAAAAGATCCATGTGAAGCAGTTCGAAGGGTCGAGTAGTGGTCATGATTGTCTTCGAGGGATGTTTGGCCCTCGTCATCTTCCCTGCTTCACAGGCACCGCATAAGTGGTCTTTCTTGAACTTGACGCCCTCGATGCCTATGACTTGCTTCTTCTTCGCAAGGGTGTGGAGGTTCCTCATGCCAGCATGTCCAAGCCTCCGATGCTAGAGCCAGCATTCTGAAGCCTTTGCTAGAAGACATACTGCAAGCTGTGGCCCTGTTGAGAAATCTACCACGTACAAATCATCTTTTCGATACCCTTCAAACACTAGAGACTTGTCAGATTCCATTAGTACAAGGCAACGATATTTTCCAAACATTACGATCATGTTCAAATCGCAAAGCATTGAGACAGACATTAAGTTGAAGCCAAGGGATTCAACAAGCATGCCTTTATCCATGTGTTGATCCCTTGAGATTGCAACTCTACCTAGACCCAATACCTTACTTTTACCAGTGTCAGCAAATGTGATGTGGCTCTTGTCGGATGGACGTAAGGTTGAGTCCATAAGAAGACTTCTTTTGCCAGTCATGTGATTTGTACACCCACTGTCAATAATCCATTCTGAAGACGCTGGTGTCGTACCTACAGTGCAGTTAGGGGGATAGGCTTCACCCAGAGCATTGTGACGCAAAAACATTTGACGAACCAGTGGGTTATGAAAGCTTAGATCCAGGTTAGGACTAATAGGGAGAGTAGCAAGCGATTCAGGTACGAAGTACATAGTAAGACCATTTGGGCATTTGATCTTGCGCCCTACAAGATGTTTAAGGTCCCCAGTAATAGCGTCAGACGATTTTGGTTTTCTGCTGGAGACCTTTCCCTGCAAAAAAGAGTTAAGCTTTCTTAGCCACCCACATCAAGGGCGGCTTAGAAGCAATAAGTCTAAGTGCAGCATCTGAGAATTTTGGCTTTGAAGCCTTTGCAAACAGTCTTGCAGGCGGACAATAGTACTCATAAGAATAAGCAGAATAGTTCTTGGTCTTATGAACATGGCGGTTTGATGAACCGCTCTCATATTCATATGCCTGAGTATGGTTTCCCTGCAAAACATTTGCGTTAGTGCGACTCAGGTGAGTCTTCCGTCTGTATGAAGCCTTTGGACCGTATGAAGCCTTTGGTCTGAGGTTTGTCTTCTTCACGTGAGGTGTCATGATGACATTCACAGGAAGACTCTCCAGACACCTTTTCGGAACCCAGATCTTCTTCATAGACGGTCCATTCCTGCAGTTAGTACCAATGTACCTGGCAAATACTTCACCATTCTGATTCTTAAACAGTATATAGTTTGCATCAAAGGATTCATCAATGATAATGGGGTTAGCACAAGTGAAGCCAGATAGATTTGATGGATCTGCTGAAGGTTCCTTTGCAGCAACCCACATGGTTTTGGGGTACTGCTCAGGTTTCCAGTAAGAGCCATCTGCATTCATTTTCCTTACGAACCCTACACCCTCTTTCCTAGGGTTTCGGTTCAGAATCTGCTTTTTCAGGACATCACATAGCGTCTGATGCCCTTTAAGACTTTTGTACATCCCTGTTTCAAGCAATGTCTTCAACCTAGCATTCTCATCAGCAATAACGGTGGTATCCTCAGCAGAGGGGTTAGTTACCACATCAACAGTTGAAGATATTGCAACAGCAGTAGCAGTAGAACATTCAGCAATAGAAATAGCATTATCACGCTCAATGCATTTAAGACATGGTGGTTAAAATCCTTCCTGAGCGGGACTGATCTGTTTGGCGCGAAGTGACTCGTTTTCCGTTTGAAGATCTTCATGAACCGCTCTCAATTTCTCAAGATCTTGCTTCCTTTGAAGATAATCATAGGAAAGCTTTTCATGAGTTGTTGAGAGAGTTTCATGACGACTTTCAAGTTCCTGATACTTAACGTGAAGATTTTTTATGTCTTCAATTAAGGATTCAGATCGAGTCATTTCAGCACCTAACAGATCATCGCTTCTGTCTAACAGTTTTTGAATATGTTCCATAGCTTTCTGTTGTTCAGTTGCAATTTTAGCAAGTGTTTTGTAGCTAGGTTTTGAACCACAATCAGAGTCATCGTCACTAGATGTTTGGTAGTGAGTAGTGCGTGTGTTTACCTTGGCACCGCGTGCCATGAAGCAGTAGGTAGAAGCGGAGTAGTCCTTGTCATTTGCATCGGTGTCGGTGATGAAGTCATTGTCTTCCATGTTGAAGATGGACTTGGCAACGTATGTTGTAGCCAGACTTGCGACGCCTGAGTCGGATTCCTCCTCAAACTCCGCCTCCGCCTCCTCAGAAGCAGACTCCTCCTCTGAATCCATTTCCTTGCTAACAAACGCACGTGCCTTGCCAGATGAGCTCTTCTTGTGTGATGAAGACTTTCAGGAAGACTTGGAAGAAGACTTTGAGTATTTCTTATTCTTCTTCTTGTCGTCAGAGTCATATTCCTTGCTCTTCTTCTTCTTTTTGTTCTCATTGTCCCACTGTGGACACTCAGAGATGAAGTGGCCAAGTTTCTTGCACTTGTGACATGTTTTCTTCTTGTAGGCATGAGCAGGAGCTTCATCATTCCTTGAACTTGATCGGGAAGACTTTCTGAAGCCTTTCTTCTTGGTGAATTTTTGGAACTTCTTGAGAAGCATAGCAAGTTCCCTTCCAATGTCTTCAGGATCATCAGAACTGCTGTCAGATTCTTCTTCAGATGAGGAGACAGCTTTTGCCTTGAAGGCACGAGTTCGCCCATAGTTTGTACCGTAGATATCTCTTTTCTCTGAAAGCTAAAACTCATGTGTGTTGAGCCTCTCAAGTATGTCAGACGGATCGAGTGTCTTGAAATCAGGACGTTCTTGAATCATCAGGGCCAGGATGTCAAACGAACTATCAAGTGATCTCAGCAGCATCTTGACGACTTCGTGTTTGGTAATCTCAGTGGTGCCGAGGGCTTGAAGCTCATTTGTGATATCAGTGAGTCGGTGAAATGTGTGCTGGACATTCTCATTGTCACTTCGCTTGAAGCGGTTGAAGAGGTTGCGAAGGACACTGATTCTCTGATCTCTCTGGGTTGAGATGCCTTCATTGACCTTGGAGAGCCAGTCCCAGACCAGCTTGGATGTCTTCAAAGCACTCACACGGCCATACTGTCCTTTGGTCAGATGACCACAGATGATATTCTTGGCAGTAGAGTCCAGTTGAACGAATTTCTTGACATCAGCAGCAGTGACACCTTCTCCAGCCTTGGGAACGCCATTCTCGACGACATACCATAGGTCGACGTCAATGGCTTCAAGATGCATGCGCATCTTATTCTTCCAGAAGGGATATTCAGTTCCATCGAAGACGGGGCACGCAGCGGAGACTTTAATTATCCCTGCAGTCGACATAGCTAAAACTCCAGGTGGTTAAACCGAATCAAACAGAACAAGGAGCACGTTGCTCTGATACCAATTGAAAGTGCGTTATATCGACTAGAGGGGGAAGGGGTGAGTAGGCGATTTTTATGAAAGTCTTCAAAACATAGAAGTTTTGAAGACAAATGATAAAATTAAACCTATTACCATGCAGCGGAAGGTAGACTACACTAGGCAAACCATAGTCAAGTATTCAATGAAGTGAAAGCACAAAGACTAATAGCAGCTAGGTACTAAGGATCAGGTAGGAAGATATTATGAAGCCAAACAGAACACGCAGTCACTCAGTGAAGACAAATGATAGTGCAAACATACAATGACTTCACAAGGAGTAACCGTAAGTAAAGTGAAGTCAAGATGAAACCAGTGACTCGTTGAAGACAATGATTTGTTGGACCAGTTCCAGTTGCTGTGACAACTGTACGTCTGGTTGGAGCGGCTAGGTATTTAAACCTTAGGACACACAGTCCCGGACACCCAGTCCTGAACACGCAGCTCAGGACACCCAGTCCTCACCGTATTCTCCTTGAGCTAAGGTCACATAGACCTCGCCCAATCACTCTGGTAAGTCTTCAAGGTAGACTCCCAAACCTTCACAGACTTCGTTCACCGGCAATCCACAATGTCTCTTGGATGCTTAGAACGCGACACCTAACCGACTGGAGGATGCACAGTCCTCAAGTGTAATAAGTCTTCAGAGCACACAGACAAGAAGACTTAAGTGATGCCCAATTCTCTCTGGCTCTGGTGGTTAGGGCTTTATCCTCGCAAAGAATTCTCTCTCAAAGGCTTCAAGGTGGGTTGCTCTCAAACGACAAAAGCCGTACTTTCAATCTGAGCAGCCAACCATTTATGGTTGTAGGGGGTGGGCTATTTATAGCCACTTGGCAACCCAACCTGATTTGTCCGAAATGACCCTGGGTCACTAAGGAACTGACACGTGTTCCAACGGTCAGATTTCAAACTCACACGACAACTTTACTTGGGCTACAAGCAAAGCTGAATTGTCCGACTCTGGACAAGATTCGCTCTCATAGTCTTCACTCGAAGACATAGGTTTTTGGTTTAGGCATCACTTCACTCATTCTGACTGGTTCTCTTGGACCCCACTTAACAGTACGGTGGTTCCTATGACTCAACACAAAAGAAAAAGAACTATGAAAGATCTAAGTCTTCGAGCTCCATAGGCTTCATATAGTGTCTTCTCTTGTCATATTCTTCAATGTGAATATCTTCATATACCACCTTTGACTTCAATGTCTTCATGCATTTTTAGGGGTCATCTCTGGTAGTAAAACCGAATCAATGAGAGACTTCTACCTGTGTTATCCTGCAATTCTCACAAACACATTAGTCCCTCAACTAGGTTTGTCGTCAATACTCCAAAACCAACTAGGGGTGGCACTAGATGCACTTACACTTTTGGTGATGAAGAAGATGGTGGTGGTGAAGAAGTAGTATTCTCTAATATAACCATGAGTAGATCCTTCTAACCTTGAATCTCCCGAAAGGCTTGATGAATTAATTCATTGTTTTTATTCACCTCATCCATTATGTGTTTATTCTCCAGGCCCCACGGTTTTGTTCCTATACTGTTTTCTCTTGGCCGAGATATGTCCCAATTGGAGGGTATGTGCCTACGAGGAGTATTCTTGAACCCACAATTGTGAATCAAATTATGAAAATTGTTACTATGTAACCTGTGTAAAGGCCTCCTCATAGGGAGTTCTTCTTGCACTTCTAGGCTCGCTTGATTGTTTGAAGATCCCATGGCTTGATGAGGATTAGGGTGAGTAGAGATGCCGGCTAGTATGCCTCTCATGTAGGCCAGAGAGTGAACCCCAAAAGGATTTCCTTCCTCTTCCTCCATAGCAGCCTCTCCAGCTTCATCTCTCCTTAGATCGTCCTGAACCACCCTTGTGTCTTCTTCTCCATTGTTGAAAGGTGAGGAAGACATGATGTTGGTCTAGCTGAATCTGTCAGAAAATGGCAGGGAAAAGAAAACATGGGATTTCTCCACGATACGGTGATCAACAGGTTCGGGGAGTATATATAGAATTTTTTATCTTGGGAAACAAGAAAATTGTAGAAACACAGAGTCGAGAAGGTGTCCCAGGTGGGCCCAACCCACCTGGGCGCCCAAGGCAAGCCTGGAACACCCTGGTGTCTTGTGCCCACCAGGGTATGCTTCCTGGAAGTTTCTTATTTTCCTATTTTTCTAAATATTCCAAAGCTGACAAAAAATATTTTTACGGATTTTTCGGAGTCTGTTTACTCGCCGTATCATGTACCTCCTTATTTTCATGATTCTGAAGTGTTTTGGAAGGACTCTTTTATGTGTTCTTCCAGTGTCAAAGTTTGGATAATATTACTTTCAACATTAATGGGCGTACCTGAGATATAATGTTTTATTCGTTTCCCATTGACAACCTTCGGGTTAGTACCTTCAGCATTATTTATTTTGATGGCTCCAGACCGATAAACCTCCTTGATAACGTAGGGGCCTTCCCATTTCGAGAGGAGTTTTCCTACAAAGAATCTAAAACAAGAGTTGTACAAAGAACATATTCTCCGACTTTAAACTCACGCTTTTGGATTCTTTTGTCATGCCATCTTTTAACTTTTTCTTTGAATAATTTTGCATTTTCATAAGCTTGGGTTCTCCATTCATCTAATGAGCTAATATCAAATAAACTCTTTTCACCAACAAGTTTGAAATCATAATTTAGTTCTTTGAAGGCCCAATATGCTTTATGTTCTAAATCAAGAGGCAAATAACAAGCTTTTCCGTAACCATTTTGTAAGGAGACATACCCATGGGATTTTTATATGCTGTTCTATAAGCCCAAAGTGCATCATATAATTTCTTAGACCAATTCTTCCTGGACCTATTGACAGTCTTTTGCAAAATTAATTTGATTTATCTATTGCTAAGTTCAACTTGACCACTAGACTGAGGATGATAAGGTGATGCAATTCTATGGTTAACATCATACTTGGCAAGCATTTTACGGAAAGCACCATGAATAAAGTGTGAACCACCATCAGTCATTAAATATCTAGGGACTCCAAACCTTGGGAAAATAACTTCCTTAAGCATTTTAATAGAGGTGTTGTGATCAGCACTACTGGTTGGAATATCTTCTACCCATTTAGTAACATAATCGACAACAACCAAAATATGTGTATAACCATTAGAGGAAGGAAAAGTTCCCATGTAATCAAATCCCTAAACATCAAATGGTTCAACAGCAAGTGAATAATTCATAGGCATTTCTTGACAGTTACCGATATTACCTATTCTTTGACGTTCATCACAAGATAAGACAAACTAACGGGCATCCTTGAAGAGAGTAGGCCAATAAAATCCAGATTGCAATACCTTGTGAGCAGTTCTATCTTCGGCATGATGCCCTCCATAAGCTTTGGAGTGACATTTCCGTAGGATTTGTTCATGTTCATCCTTAGGTTCAGAACGTCTAATAATACCATCTACTCCTTTATAAAGATGTGTCTCATCCCAAAAGTAATGTCTTAAATCATAGAAGATTTTTTTTCTTTTGTTGGTATGTAAAGCTAGGTGGTAAATATTTAGCAACAATGTAATTAGCACAGTCAGCATACCAAGGAGTACTATGAGCAACATTTATTGCAGCTAACTGCTCATCAGGAAAACTATCATCAATAGGTAGTGGGTCATCAGGCACATTTTCAAGCCTAGATAAATTATCAGCTACGTGGTTCTCAACTCCTTTTCTATCAATGGTATGTAAATCAAATTCTTGTAACAAGAGAACCCATCGAATAAGTCTAGGGTTAGCATCTTTATTTTCCATAAGATATTTAATAGCAGCATGCTCCGTGTGAACAATTACTTTGGAATCAACAATATAAGGTCCAAATTTATCACAAGCAAACACCACTGCTAAGAATTATTTTTCAGTAGTAGCATAGTTTCATTGAGCAGTGTCTAGAGTTTTACCAGCATAATGAATAACATTCATATTCTTATCAACTCTTTATCCTAGAACAACACCAACAACATAATCACAAGCATCACACATAATTTCAAAAGGCAAGTTCCAATCAGGTGGTTGAACAATAGGTGCAGAAATTAAGGCTTTCTTGAATGTTTCAAAGGCTTCTAAACAATCATCATTAAAAACAAAAGGAATATCTTTTTGCAAAAGATTCGTAAGAGGCCTAGAAATTTTAGAAAAGTCTTTGATAAATTTCCTATAGAAACCAGCATGAACTAAGAAACTATGAAAACCTTATATATTTTTAGGGCATGGCATTTTCTCAATTACATCAACCTTAGCTTTGTCCACTTCAATACCTCTTTCAGAAATTTTATGACCCAAGACAATGCCATCATTAACCGTAAAGTGATACTTCTCCCAATTTAAGACAAGATTTGCTTGTTCACATCTCTGCAAAACTCAATCAAGATTGCTAAAACAATCATCAAAAGACTTCCCATAAACAAAGAAGTCATCCATGAAAACCTCAACAATCTTTTCACAACAGTCAGAGAATATAACAGTCATACATCTTTGAAAGGTAGCAGGTGCATTACATAAACCGAAGGGCATACGTCTATACGCATAGGTTCCAAAGGGACAAGTAAAAGTGGTGTTTTCTTGATCAGGTTGAGAAACAGGTATTTGTGAAAAACCAGAATATCCATCAAGGAAGAAAAAATGTGTGTGCTTAGATAATCTCTCAAGCATTTGATCAATAAAAGGCAGAGGCTAATGATCTTTTCTAGTTACTTTGTATAATTTTCTAAAATCAATTACTGTCGTGGTGGGCGCACGGCAGAAGCCAAGGGATGGCTAAAGACAGGAGGAGGCTCGAGGGCACTGGTGGGCTCCAGAGGCGAGGTCGGCATGAGCGAGCGTGGGGCGCAAGACATACCCAGGTTCGGGGCTCTCCGGAGAGATAACACACCTAGTCCTGCCGAGTGTGGTTTATATGTAACAGTACATGGTTGCTTCTAGAGCTGTATGGAGGAAGAAGGAAGGCTCGCCAAGGATTAGGAAGCTCCCTGTCATTAGGTGTTGCTAGCTAGGTGTGTGAGTGATCGCCTGTGTGAGTGGAAAGAGATGATCTGCCCGTATGCATGAGGGCTCCTGGGGGGGCGGGTTTATAGGTCAACCCCCTGGGGGTACAATGGTAATGTTACAAGGCCGTAGGGCCGGGTCGTCAGTGTCCAGGAACCCGGTGTTGGGACCCGCCGGGTATCGGGCCTCGCCGGGTTCCCCGGGCTTGGGACCCGCTGGGTACAGGGGCACTATTGGCCGTCTTCTCGATCGCCAGGGAATGGCCGGGTTGAGTCGCCTACAGTGGCGCTCCGTCAGGTCACTGCTTGCTGGCGTCATCGATGACGATTGGTGCACTGTTGTCATGCCGCCCCTGGTCAGCGGGTAGGTGGGGGGCACTGTTACCTCGCCCCGCTGACCAGAGGCATGGGCGGGGTACTATGGCTTCGGTCATCAGTTGGTGGAGACTCGTCCCATCATACGGCTGGGATGGGACAGGAGCCGACCCTCGGCTGGGTTGGAGAATGGGCCAAGGGAGGAGCTGGCTTGTCAAAGAAGTCTTGGTATGCCGGGCTCGGCTATCTTGAGCTAGTTATTGGGGCCAAGTAGAGGATTAGGCCGGGTCAAGCGACCCGGCCAAGTGCGAGCCGGCTTGAGGGGCGATGCTGGCCCTGTTGTTTTTGAAAAGGATTCGGGTTTCGTTGCCTGCCCGGGGTTCATCCCCCCGACAGTAGTTGCCAAAGCTGTGAAGGTCCACCGTCTTCGGATGCGAGGGCCTTTGCAGTTTACCCCTTTGAAGGAGGCAAATTTTGAGACCTCCGGGCCCGGCAACACCCACTATGTGCCTGCTTCCAGAAGCCGGATCACGGCATCTCAGCAGCGGCAGGAAACCGAGGAGTTCACTGAATCTCTAAGGCAATCTTTTGGGCTTCGCGCGGGCGCCATGTGGCGTTGGGAGCCGGAGGGGCCTGATAGGCCACGCGCGCGACGGGACGGGGCGATGCGCTGGGGCCCGCGGCCGGGCACCCTCGTCCCACGCGTGCGGATTTATTGCGACGTTCGTGAGTCGGTTGCCATTCTCGAGGCAGTTATTGCGCGCGTACGTGCGCAGTTATCGCGGGGAAGTGGGAAAGGCGAGCACAAACGATCCCACTCCCCCATGTTTCGAACCGTGCCTTATAAATTGAGGCGGCGAGGGGGCGGCGGAAATCATTCTCGCTCGCGCCCCCTGCCTTCGTCTTCCTTCCTCTTCTTCTTGCGACCGCTGCGCACCGCGACGCCCGTTGCTTTGAGGAGAGCTTTGTAGCCACCTTCTTCTTCTTTCTCTCGCATCTTTGTCGATGGCGCTGCCGTCGGGCTCGTGGATGGGCTCGACCGTCACCCTCGATGACATCGCCTATCTCCGCACCACCAGGCGGCTGCCAGGGGATACGGAGGTCGCAGCGCGCCTCCCGCGGGGCGAGCGGAAGCCCCCGCCCGAGGGCACGGAGCGCATCGTCTTCTTCCCGCATTTCAAGCGCCGGTTTGGCCTGCCCGCGAGCGGCTTCTTCCGTGACTTCCTGGAGTTTTTCGGGCTCCAGCATCATCATCTGGGCGTCGACGCCATCGTGCAGCTGTCGGGCTTCGTCACCCTCTGCGAGGGGTACCTGGGGGTCGAGCCTTCGATCGACCTCTGGGTGCGTTTCTTCTCCCTGAAGCAACAGGGGCAGAGGGCCGGAGAGATATCCGAGTGCGGGGCCGCCGTCATCTCTAGGTGGTCGGGCGCTGACTGCCCGAAGATGCCGCTGGAGGATTCTGCCAAGAAGTGGCATAATTCTTTCTTCTACGTCCGCAACCTCGGCGTAGACTGCATCAACTTGCCGCCCTTCGTCAACTCGCCGCCGTGGGAGAAGCAAAATTAGGGGTACTACCCCAAGCGTCCGTCGCAGGAGGTGCTCAACCCGAGCGGGTGTTGGTGATGAAGGAGCGGGAGGGGCTCACCGGCACGGACCTCATCACCGCCTTCATCGTCCACCGGGTGCTGCCGCTGCAGCAGCACAGCCACCTCATCGGTCAGATGACCGACCTCCAGGACCCCAACCGCATGGCGAACACGTGGCTGGGTGCGGACCAGGTTGCACGCTGGGTCAATGACATCTCGAAGGCCAACCTTTAGGGTGACTGGGAGTCCGGGAAAGCCCCGTACAGCCACGCGAACCCGGCACCGTCGATGAGTCCTGCTGCTTGTCTTCTTTTCCACCAAGACGCGACGCGGGAGGTGCTTCTGAACGCCATTCAACATCCTTACGACCGAGCGCGGGCACAGGTGGTGCGCGTCGACTCGGAGGAGCCCGAGGCCCATGGAGAGGAGGAGGCAACCGCCAACGCGGGTGTAGGGCGCCGAGCCGATAAGTCTTGTGTTTATTTCTTGAGTCGCCGGGCATGGGACAGTCTTGAGGGGATGACGCGAGCCATTGATGTAGCGGTGCCGGGTGGAGGAGACGGCGGCGCGGCCAGTGCCGGGTCGTCTTAGGGGGCGCCGGCGGTGAGGCGGCCGCACGGAAAGGATAGCGTCGCGCCGCAGGCCCCGACCGCGAAGTGCACGATGGACCAGGCCGGGGTGGCGAAGCCGCCCGCCAAGAGGAGGCGCGCCACGCCGCAGGAGAGGGCAGCGTGGCCCGTCATTCCGGTGCTGCCAGGGTGATTTCCTTTTTCGGCTTGAACCGAGTTGCCGAGCGGCTCTGCTTGGCCTGTATTTAGTTTGTATTGTGTTTCAGGTCACCGATCTTGCTGGGGCTGGTGGCGGCGGATGCCGCGTCCATCGAGGGTGCCGCATTCTGGAGGAGCCGTTCCAGTACCGTCGACTGGGACGAGGAGGAGGAGGAGGAGCGGGCGGATCCGGACCTTGCTCCGGATCCGGCTGACGCCAAAGGCCTGGCCTGGCGGGACCGGAACTGGGCCAAGGCGGAGCTGGAGGCGGCGTCGACCCAGGCCTGGGTTAGCGCCGCAGCGATATGGGCGCGAGCCGGCGAGGAGCCGGCGTGGCCGGAGATGCCGGATGGGACGCTGGTGGCGGTGACGGTCTTCGTGCCGTCGTTGGAGGGGGAGCATGGCCAGGGCGGCCACGTGGACGCGATAGACCTCGACCAGGAGGTCGTGGTCGTTGGGGACGACACCCCGCCGCGGAGTGATGTGGCCGAGCGGGCGGGTGTCAACGGAGGCAGCGGTGACGCTGTCTTGGGGAGGCGCCGCGGACGGAGCCGGCGGGGGCGGCTCGGACGCCGATGAGTGAGGCGCCGCCGGTGGTGGGGCCGCAAGCCACTCAGCCCACCAAGCTGGCGTCGATGCCGAAGAGGGTGCCGGAGGGGGCGCCGGCCTCAGGGGAGGCGGCCAGCGGGGAGCACGCCCTGGTACTCAGGCCCGGGGGTCGCCAGGTCGTCGGGTCGCAGCCGACGCGGAGCGGGACCGGCGAGGTCTTCTTTGGGCCTCACCCAGGAGGAGGCGGCGATGGCCGCCATGACCAGGCGCCTACGAGGGCGGGCTGACCGGATCCAGGCCTTCGCCCAGGCCGAGGTCGAGGCGACGCATGAGCTGGAGCACGCCATGTTCGTATGTTTTCCATTGTCTTCTGCCTTTTTTTTTTCATTGCTTCTTCTTTGTGGGGGCGCGCCAGCGCACCCACTAGGTGTAGCCCCCCGAGATTCGGGCCAATTGCGTATCAGTTGGGTCGAATCTTATCTTGTTGTCTTGTACTGATCGTTGTTTTCTGCAGTAACTGGACGCCTACCGGGTCGGCATCTTCAACCGGCTCCTTGAGACGCACCGGTGTCTCAAGGAAAGGCTCGCCGCCAAGGAGGAGGAGCTCCGCGCCGTGGTAGGCACTTTTCTTGCATGCTCTTTTTTAGTGGGGGCATGCTAGCGCACCCATTGGGTGTAGCCCCCGAGATTCGGGCCAACTGCGTAGCAGTTGGGTCGAATCTTAAAGTAGTACTTTGTTTCTGAGTCTCTCTTCTACAGCCGAGGTGCTGTTTTGGAGGACCCAGCTGATTCGAGCCGGCTTCCACTACGACCGGCTCGTTGCTAACGCCGGTCGGCTTGGAGCCGAGGTGGAGAGAGCGAGGGCGGAGGCGACGGGAGCCCGGCGGGCGCTCGACGACGCCAGCCAGCTGCAGGAGTAGCTGGCGGGCGACAAGGGCCATCTTGAGGCTGAGGTGGAGCGGTGGAGGCCGCCAAGGTTGTGGAGGCGTAGTAGGCCCTTGCTGAGGCGGACTAGCAACACGACAAGCTGGCCGATGATAAGGGGCAGCTCCAGGCCGAGGTGGAGCGCCTGAAGGCGCTGGTGGCCACGGCGGAGCAGACCCGGCAAGAGGAGACCCGGTGCCGCGAGGAGGCCGTGAAGGTGGCCGAGGACAAGAACGCCGAGCTGAAGGCGGCCCTTGCCAAGGCTGCCGGTCTGGAGAAGACGCTCTAAGAGCGTGACCGCACCATTGCTCGGGAGCGGCACGGTACGTTGCTCGAAGCACAACACCTGGAAGAGTCCTTCTCCAGTAAGTGCTTTCCTTTGGTTTTGTTGTTGCCGGGTTGGGACTCCAGCTTCTTGTTTTTGGTGAATTTTCTTCTGCCTTGCTTTTTGTCGGCGTCCTGGGAACGGGGGTCCCCAGACTTGCTTGCCTGCGGCCCACGACGTGGATCCACCAGCGGCCCTTTACGGCCCATCTTCACCGGCAAACACTCAAGACCCTCGCGAGGGGCGAAGCCTCGTGAGGCGGACGACGCAAGACCTCCTCGGGGGCGGCCTCACCAGGCTGACTTGCGAGGGACGGAGAGATCAAGGCAAGGGGCACCTCACGAGGTTCCTATGATGCAAGCCATGACGACCAAGGCAAGGCGGGCACCAGGCGGGCGCCAGCGTGCAGTGTCCTTGTTTCCCCTTTGGTGCTAAAGAAGCAGGCACAGGTGCAGAGTCCCGAGGCGTCAAGAAAAGGTTTCCATATCGGTGCAAGGAGACCAAGGACAGCAGGACGGCAGGACGGAGGTCACCGTGGAGCCCTGGACGGCGTCACCACCAGAGCCTTTGGCAGGCCAAGACCATCTTTTTTCAGGATAGCTTGTACTAGTTGTCCCCCTGCAAACTAGCCATTGTGGGATCCCTTCCCGCCTAATATTTGGGAAGAGGACCCGGGCCTCTATATATAGGGCTATCCACCATCATAAGAGGGGAAAGGATCGGCACATCAAGGGGAGGACGATCCTCTACCACATCAACTCACCAAGCACAAGAACACCTCTCCTCAGGAGGCCGTTCTTCCCTTGTAACTGTTCATCCTCAGCCCCAAAGGCAATCCACCACACCACACTTGAGTAGGGTATTACACCACATCGGTGGCCAGAACCAGTATAAATCTTTTATCCCTTTGTTCTATGGGTTCGACGCGCTAAGCCTTGAGATTGCGATGAGGGCGTGAGTTAGAGGGAGGAGAGATCTTCGTGCGCACCCCAGTGTTCGAACCATAAGGGTTTTGCTGGAACCCGAAATTCGACATTTGGCGCGCCAGGAAGGGGTGCGCCGAACCCTCTCTTCCATCGGCAGCCCGCCAACACTCTGCAGCGACGATGTGTGGCGACCTGAGGGCTAACGCTGATCACTAGGCAGCCTGGCCAGCCCAGGCAGCATCGTCCGCCCAAGAAGACCTCAACTCTGCGCTCCAGGTGGCACGCGCATCGCCGAACGCCACGGGGCATGGGCGGCGTGGTCCGACGCCTCCTGCCCTTACCCTGCGGTGCGCACGGGCTGCCGCAAGGGCCTCAAGCTACGCTGCGGTGACAGTGCCGCACTCCAGACGGGGACAAGCAAACATGAGGGCCGTGCTCACAGTGGCGCGGAGAGAGGTCAGGATGCATTGCTAGAGCATGTTGCCGAGCTGTTGGACGCCGCATCCAGGGGTGTGCCGCCCTTCTGCTCCTTGCTTACGTCCCAGGCTGCGGCCGGAATGCACGATGGGCCTCTTCGTGCCCGCGCGCCCCCGGGCGCACCAGGAGGTTTCTTCGGCATCAGCGCAACTAGCGGCGCCAGGCAGCCAACCACACATTTGCCTCCCCCAACGGGCGCAGGCATCGCCACCCATGGTTCTGGCGGGATGCCGCCGTACCATCTTGGCACGTCGAGCCAAGCGGCATGGAGCGTGGTGTAGGATCGAAAGTATGTCTAGAGGGGGGGGATTAGACTACTTGACCAAATAAAAACTTAACCTTTTCCCAATTTTAGTTCTTGGCAGATTTTAGCTATTGTAGGACAAGTCAAGCAATCATCACACAATTCAAGCAAGCATGCAAAGAGTATATTGGCAGCGGAAAGTAAAGCATGCAACTTGCAAGAATGTAAAGGGAAGGGTTTGGAGAATTCAAACGCAATTGGAGACACGGATGTTTTTCCCGTGGTTCGGATAGGTGGTGCTATCCTACATCCACGTTGATGGAGACTTCAACCCACGATGGGTAACGGTTGCGCGAGTCCACGGAGGGCTCCACCCACAAAGGGTAGCAGTTGCGCGAGTCCACGGAGGGCTCCACCCACGAAGGGTCCACGAAGAAGCAACCACCCACAAAGGGTCCACGAAGAAGCAACCTTGTCTATCCCACCATGGCCATCGCCCACAAAGGACTTGCCTCACCGGTAGATCTTCACGAAGTAGGCGATCTCCTTGCCCTTACAAACTCCTTGGTTCAACTCCACAATCTTGTTGGAGGCTCCCAAGTGACACCTAGCCAATCTAGGAGACACCACTCTCCAAGAAGTAACAAATGGTGTGTAGGTAATGAACTCCTTGCTCTTGTGCTTCAAATGATAGTCTCCCCAACATTCAACTCTCTCTCATAGGATTTGGATCTGGTGGAAACAATATTTGAGTGGAAAGCAACTTGGGGAAGGCTAGAGATCAAGATTCATATGGTAGGAATGGAATATCTTGGTCTCAACACATGAGTAGGTGGTTCTCTCTCAGAACATATGAGTTGGAATTGTGTATGTGTTCTGATGGCTCTCTCCATGAATGAAGAGGAGGTGGAGGGGTATATATAGCCTCCACACAAAATCCAACCGTTACACACAGTTTTCCAATCTCGGTGGACCGAACCAAAAAACTCGGTCGGACCGAAAAGGTAAACCTAGTGACCGTTAGAGATTTTCGGTGGGACTGACATGAAACTCGGTAGGACCGATATGGTTAGGGTTTGGGCATAACGTAATCTCGGTGAGACCGATTACACAAACTCGGTGAGACCGATTTTGGTAATTAGCTAACCAGAGAGTTGGTCAGGCAAACTCGGTGGGACCGATTTGCTCTTTCGGTGAGACCGAAAAGTTACAAAAAGGAAACACTGAATTTACATTGCAATCTCGGTGGGACCGATTCGCTCTTTCGGTGAGACCGAAAAGTTACGAAAGGGAAACAGAGAGTTTGCAATCCCATCTCGGTGAGACCGAGATCCCTATCGGTAGAACTGAATTGCTAGGGTTTGGCAGTGGCTTATGACAAATGAAACTCGGTGGCGCCGGATAGAAAGAATCGGTAGGACCGAGTTTGGCTTATGGTTTAGGTCATATGTGGAAATGGGAAAGTAGTTGAGGGTTTTGGAGCATATCACTAAGCACATGAAGCAAGAGGCTCATTAAGCAACACCTCATCCCTCCTTGATAGTATTGGCTTTTCCTAAAGACTCAATGTGATCTTGGATCACTAAAATATAAAATGAAGAGTCTTGAGCTTTTGAGCTTGAGCCAATCCTTTGTCCTTAGCATTTTGAGGGTTCCACTTTCACATCCATGCCATGCCAATCATTGAGCTTTCCTGAAATAATCATCTTGGAATAGCATTAGCTCAATGAGCTATATGTTGTTATGAATTACCAAAACCACCTAGGGATAGTTGCACTTTCAATCTCCCCCTTTTTGGTAATTGATGACAACATATAGATCAAAGCTTCAACAAATGATAATAAGCATGAAATATATCGTCGCTTTGAGAAGTATGTGACAAGTGAGAGCTCCCCCTAAATTTGTGCATATTTAAAATTTGCTTTGGACTGCAATGCACAAAGAGTTAGAGTCATGGGTTACTCTTCCATGTCACATACATCTTGGTGGAGCGCTTGAAATGATAAGAATGAAATACATGCACTCATCACCAAGAATAGTGAATGATCACATAAGATAGATAAGATATATCAAGCATGCATAAGTGTAGCTTATGATCAAACACATGATCATCAATGTCTCACGAGCAATGACATAGTATCTCAAGCACTCCAAAGCAAACAAAGTTCGAAAAACCACCAAATAAAGCAAGAGAGAAAAAAGCAACACACTCTCTCTCTCTCGAAGCCTATGATCTATACATTTTCTCCCCCTTTGGCAACAAGTTACCAAAAAGTTCCTAGAAAATGCATAGTGCTAAGTCGACACTCAGGCTTGATCTTCAGGTGGTGGTGGAGTCCGGAGCACTCCAAGGACGAAGCCTTCTGTAGACGTGGTTGGAGTTGAGGCTGAAGTGGACGCTGGAGCTGGTGGAACTGAGGTTGTAGCTGGTGCAGAAGTGGTGGCTCTGGTGTCAGCAACTGGCACTGCATATGATCTCTGAGCTCTTGGCGCTCTGGCAAATGCATCAGTTGTAGTCTTGCCTCTCCTCTCCTGCATGTCATCCTGAAGTTGTTCCACTGCAGACTGAATCTCTGTTACTTTGACATCCAAGTCATAGAACTTTTGTTCCATGATTCTCTCTAGGCTCTGCTGATTCTGAGTGAGGGTGGCCAGTCCTTGCTCAATCCTCAGTGTGGATGCAATCAAGTAATCAAGCTGCTCTTGTTTGGTTTTCAAGAAATACTCAGATGCCTCCTCTTGAGTTGGCATCTTGGCAGCTTTCTCCTTCCTTGCCTTCTCCTTCTTTGCTTGTGCTTGTGCAGATGATGGTTCATTCTCAGTCATGACCACTTGATTATCTTCAAAATCTGGATGGATGGGCAGGTGTTCCTTGTCCAGTAAGTATATGCATGTGCCCATCTTTGAGTTGATGAGCTCCTGAATCTGTGGGGCATATCCACAACTCCTCTTCTGGTCTGCTGCAGTCCTCTTGATGGTCTCTACCATGAGGCTCATCACCTTAAACTTCTGTGGCACATCAAATATATGAAGCAAATTTATTGCATGGCCTCTGATCATCTTGTGATCTCCAGACTTGGGCAACAAGGTGTGCCTCAGTATCTAATTGATAGTTGGCAGCCCTGACAGAAGATAGTGCACTGAGCCAAATTTGAAAGTTTCAAGAGCCTCATTTGGAATTTCCTTGTACATATTGGACATAGAGTTGTGGTCCATCTTCTTCTTGGCATAAATGTCCAAGTCATCTGCTTGCTCCTCTGGGGCATTAATGAGCTGTGCCCACTCAGCAACTGTTGACAGATATCTGGTTCCTTCTGACATCCAGACAATCCTCCCATCTGGATAAAAATGTGCTGTGGAGTAGAACTGCATGATAAGCTCCTCGTTCCACTTTGTGAGCTTCTGCCCAACAAAGTTTGCTACTCCACAAGCATTGAAGCTGTCATACACTCCAGGGTAGTGTTCTTCATTGTCCTTGATGTATTGCCAGTCAACCCATCTCATATCACAGACTATTGGCTTCTTATCAAGCAGCACTGTCTCATAGAAGTCCTGCTGTTCCTTGGTGTGAAATCTGTAATCCACAGCAGTTCTTCTCCTTGAAGCATACGGGTCTGCTTCTCTCCACTTCCTCGGCCCTGAGTCTCTCCTGAGCTTCATATCCTCAGCCACAGGATGAGCATCGTTGTGGTCTGGGATCTTGGGCTTGAGTTTTCTGAGAACTTGCTCTTCATCATCTTCTTCAGCAGCTTCAGGCACTGGGGCCTTGTTCTTCTCAGCAGCTGGGATGCTTCTTGTATTCCTCTTTGGTGCTGTCTTGACCTTTGATGCAGCCTTGGGTGCTTCCTTGGGCTTAGATGCAGTAGCCCCTGATTTGATAGCATCACCCATTAGCTTGGGTGCCTTAGGTTCTGGTGCAGCAACCTCTTCTTCTTCCTCTTCTTCCATGATGGAAGCCTTTCCAAGCACTCTGGCTACGGTCTTCTTCACCCTTTCCTTCCTTTTCTTGCCTTCAGCAGCAACTGGCTCTATGGGAGTGGGCTTCTCAGAAATCTTGATTGAAGCTCTGGCCTTTGGCATAGGCTGCCCGCCTGCTGGCCTTTTGATCTTTAACCCTGGCTTTGTGCCCTGAGCTGGCCCAATTCTCTTGGAAGTTGCTTCCTCTTCCTCTGCCACATAATCTTCATCCTTAGAATCTGAAGTTCTCTTCTTCCTCTGTCTGGTGGCAGCTTTTGGCAAATTGCTTGCGGTACTTCTGCTTCCATCATCTGAAGAGCTGGAGGGACTAGTCCCCTCACTCATCTGCACTTGCTGCTCTGACAAGTTCTGGCTGTCACTCTGATCAGACATGTTGCAAACTCTGAGTGCTGACCCTGTGAATAGGTTATAGATGAGATAGAGTGGATGAGCATCACAAAATGCAGAGATTTTTGCAAAAGAATGACTCAAAAACTTAGTTTTAGTTTCCCACTGAAATCATCTCGGATCTACTGATTTTTAAACTCGGTGATACCGAAGCAGTTTTGGAACCTAAACTAGTGAACTCGGTCAGACCGAGTCACAGTTCGGTGGCACCGAGACTGCTAGGGTTTCACAGAGTTCCAAAATCGGTCACACCGATAAGTAATTCTCGGTCAGACCGAGTCTCACTTGTGCAATGGCATAAGCCAAATCGGTGGGACCGAGTTTTTCAACTCGGTGGGTCCGAGATGGTTTCGGCGAAAACCTAACCCTAAAATTTTCGAATCAAAACTAATCTACGAACGCATTGACTGGACAGGAGTGTTTCAATCGTGGCAAGAATCATGATGATCACAATGTGCTAAGAATCAGATTGGGGAATAGCACAAAGATTGAGTCCATACCCTAGTTCGGCGGAGACTCGCTACGGCGGCAACGGCGGGGTAGAATTCCGTTGACGGCGATGGAGACCAGCGACTGGAGGCGGCTGGCGGCGAGGAGACGATCCGGAGACCAAGTTGGCAGAGCAGGCTATCGCGCGGGCGAAGGGGTTTGGAGAAATTTCCAATTTTTTTGCCCGTGACTATATATAGCCCGACCCTGTCGGTGTGACCGACTGGAACGACTCGGTGGCACCAAGATGCAAAACTGTATACAGTTATTGCAACTCGGTGTGACCGAATGGTTCAAATCGGTTGCACCAAGATCGAAAACATAGATCAACTTAATGATCTCGGTAGGACCGAAAGTAGGGTATCGGTCAGACCGAGAATCATAAAGAGGTTTTGGAAGTTTAAGTCTATGACGAATCGGGGACTCCGAGCGCTCCTCACACAGAGTGGTTCGAATCTGACTTGATCAAATTTTGTGATGTAGCATGAATAGAGTTTGAGATGAGAAAATCATAGATAGCTAGAGGAGGTTCTTAGGCATTCTTGTCCATCCACTTGGCAAAAGGAAATAAAACCGAACAATCAAAACAACAAGTGGATGTCCTCGAATGAGTAAAATATGCAACCAGCATGCTCACACAATAAGATGGCAAATGAAATATGTGACAAGGCATGCACAACCAATTCTAGCATCTACCAAGCAATTTGCAATGACAAGGTCATCTATATATGAGTATATTGACTTAGGAGTTAAGTGAGAACACTTGATCATAGGTCATACTCATCGTTTAAGCTCAAGTGGGGTTACCACTTTTACATAAAGCATTGTTGTGTTCACATCTTTAGAGTTGCTTTAGCTCAAGTCTTAGAGTAAAGCTCCCCCTAGATGTGATATCCCCCCTTAGAGGGATGAACTAACCTCGGGTTTTGTCGATGATGACTTCATGTAGATGTTGAAGATGTGGATGCTCAATGTTGATGTAGATCACTTGGAGCTATCCCTTTGAGTGAATTGCACTTTCAATACCTACATGGGTTAGTCCCGCAAGGAACAAACAAGGATATCCATAGACATAGAGTGATGCACACACAAGATGATGAGCATGAAAACTTTTAGGTTACCTTGTCCCTTGTCTTACCAACAAGAGGGTTTGTGACTCCTTGAACTAGTGCAAGATGTGGAAGTTGATTGCACTTGTTCTTGCCAAAATGATAAGAGTGAAGTATTTTGGCGGAGTCACCCTCAAGAACTCTCTAGTTCTTCTTCTTTTGGATCCACACCATCTTGATGGGAATCCTTGGAGTTGTAGTCGTACTTGATGAAGTGGAACTTGAAGTAGTCTTGGGAATCCACTTGACTAAGGTCTTAGGAGCTTCTTCAAATGCATCAATTTCCTCTTGAAGCTTGTCGTTGCCTTTTTGCTTATAGTCTTGTGGTGGAAGATCATCTTGAGCTTGTGTCCCCTTGAAAGAAGTATCATACTTTTCTTGTTGAGGAACAAACTTTGTCTTGGGGTATTGATCTTCTTCCCACTCAACTCCATTGGCATTTAACTTTCGTTCAAAACCAACACCTTGATTCTTCCGGTGCATTCCTTGCTTGCGCACAATTTCCTCGAATTGCTTACTCCCGGCAAGGCTTTTGTACACTCCTTTCTCTATAATTCCCTTCAATAAGCTATTTTCTTGCTCAAGTGTAACTTGGCTAAGAGAATCATTAGTGGAATCAAGAGAACTACTAGAAGCAACAATATTGGATTTAGCATGATCATTGTTACTGCTAGAGGAAGAATCTTTCTTGTTCTTGTTACTAGACTTGACTTGAGGCATGTAAGTGGATAAGAGTAAACGCTTGGCAATGTAAGGAGAACTTTTCTTGTGGAGATCATCATTGATTGCTTTTAAGAACTCATGCTCTTGCTCAAGATTGAGCTTTTCAAAGTGTAATTTCTTATGAGCTCTTAAAAGTTCTCGATGATCTTCGAAGATAGTTTCATGAGCTAACTTAAGAGTGTTTAGTTCTTTAGTTAGAGCCTCAATCTTCTCCTTATCATTGTCATTCGTTTTATCTTGATTAGCATGATTAATTGACGTTTCATCATAGTATTCATCACTAGAGTTGTCAACAAGCAAATCATCACCTAACAAGTCATCTTCATCACTATTGAAATCAACATACTCGGGGTGTGTTACCTTAGGACCTTTGGTCATGAAGCATCTTCCAATTCCTTCATTTGGTGAGTCAATGATGTCGTAGGAGTTGGTTGACACAAGTGCTAGACCGGCAACACCTTCATCTTGAGTATCTTCGGAGTCGGAGTGATAACTTCTCTCGGAGTGGCTGTCAGAGTCGGAGCCGGATACCCATTCACCAACATGAGCTTGATGTCTTTGTTTTGTGTAGCTCCTTGATGATTTTTTCCTTCCTTTCCGAATCCTTGCTTCTCCGTGAGTATCTTCGTTCATAATGATCATCTCTACTCCTTCTATCTCTTGGTGGTGATTCTTTGCTTCTTCTTTTTGGAGAATCTTCTCTTCTCTTGTAGGGAGCCGTACACTCATTGGAATAGTGTCTGGGTCTTCCACAACTGTAGCAGTTTTGCTCTTGACTAGAAGATCTTTTGTCATTGTACGACTTTGACTTGAAGCTTCTATCTTTGCTTCTACTCTTGTAGAACTTGTTGAAGTTCTTCACCATTAAGCTCAATTCTTCATTGAAGTTTTGTTTCTCACTTGATGATGTAGGGGCTTCACATGAGGCTTTGTAGGCACCACTTGATTTGTTGTGAAGTTCCTCTTTATCCTTAAGTGACATCTCATGAGCAACAATTCTTCCAATCACCTCCGTTGGCTTGAGATCTTTGTAATTGGGCAACATTTGGATCAATGTGCACACAACATCATATTTTCCATCCAAGGCTCTTAGAATCTTCTTGATGATGAATCTATCGGTCATCTCTTCACTTCCTAAGCCGGCAATCTCATTTGTGATGAGAGCAAGCCTAGAGTACATTTCAGCGACACCTTCACCATCCTTCATTTTGAACTTGTCAAGTTGACTTTGAAGCACATACAACTTGGATTCCTTGACGGAGTCAGTACCTTCGTGCATATCAATCAAAGTGTCCCAAATTTCCTTTGCATTCTCAAGACGGCTGATTTTGTTGAATTCTTCGGGGCACAGTCCGTTGAAGAGAATATCACAAGCTTGAGCATTGTATTGCAACATCTTCAACTCATCCGCGGTAGCTTCACGGTTTGGTTCTTTCCCATCAAAGAAGTCACCTTGCAAACCAACACACACAATAGCCTAAACGGCGGGGTTATGTCCAAGAATATGCATTTTCATTTTATGCTTCCAACTAGGAAAATTAGTACCATCAAAGTAAGGACCTCTACGGTGATAATTTCCCTCGCTAGACGCCATACTCTCCTAGGTTGTGAAACCAAGGCTATGACCACCAAAAGCTATGGAGATCAAAGAAAATGGAGACCAAAGCTCTGATACCACTTGTAGGATCGAAAGTATGTCTAGAGGGGGGGGATTAGACTACTTGACCAAATAAAAACTTAACCTTTTCCCAATTTTAGTTCTTGGCAGATTTTAGCTATTGTAGGACAAGTCAAGCAATCATCACACAATTCAAGCAAGCATGCAAAGAGTATATTGGCAGCGGAAATTAAAGCATGCAACTTGCAAGAATGTAAAGGGAAGGGTTTGGAGAATTCAAACACAATTGGAGACACGGATGTTTTTCCCGTGGTTCGGATAGGTGGTGCTATCCTACATCCACGTTGATGGAGACTTCAACCCACAAAGGGTAACGGTTGCGCGAGTCCACGGAGGGCTCCACCCACAAAGGGTAACGGTTGCGCGAGTCCACGGAGGGCTCCACCCACGAAGGGTCCACGAAGAAGCAACCACCCACAAAAGGGTCCGCGAAGAAGCAACCTTGTCTATCCCACCATGGCCATCGCCCATGAAGGACTTGCCTCACTAGCGGTAGATCTTCATGAAGTAGGCGATCTCCTTGCCCTTACAAACTCCTTGGTTCAACTCCACAATCTTGTCGGAGGCTTCCAAGTGACACCTAGCCAATCTAGGAGACACCACTCTCCAAGAAGTAACAAATGGTGTGTAGGTAATGAACTCCTTGCTCTTGTGCTTCAAATGATAGTATCCCCAACACTCAACTCTCTCTCTCATAGGATTTGGATCTGGAGGAAAGAAGATTTGAGTGGAAAGCAACTTGGGGAAGGCTAGAGATCAAGATTCATATGGTAGGAATGGAATATCTTAGTCTCAACACATGAGTAGGTGGTTCTCTCTCAGAACATATGAGCTGGAATTGTGTATGTGTTCTGATGGCTCTCTCCACGAATGAAGAGGAGGTGGAGGGGTATATATAGCCTCCACACAAAATCCAACCGTTACACACAGTTTTCCAATCTCGGTGGGACCGAACCAGAAAACTAGGTCGGACCGAAAAGGTAAACCTAGTGACCGTTAGAGAATTTCGGTGGGACTGACATGCAACTCGGTAGGACCGATATGGTTAGGGTTTGGGCATAACATAATCCCGGTGAGACCGATTACACAAACTCGGTGAGACCGATTTTGGTAATTAGCTAACCAGAGAGTTGGTCAGGCAAACTCGGTGGGACCGATTTGCTCTTTCGGTGAGACCGAAAAGTTACAAAAAGGAAACACTGAATTTACATTGCAATCTCGGTGGGACCGATTCGCTCTTTCGGTGAGACCGAAAAGTTACGAAAGGGAAACAGAGGGTTTGCAATCCCATCTCGGTGAGACCGAGATCCCTATCAGTAGAACTGAATTGCTAGGGTTTGGCAGTGGCTTATGACAAATGAAACTCAGTGGCGCCGGATAGAAAGAATTGGTAGGACCGAGTTTGGCTTAGGGTTTAGGTGATATGTGGAAATGGGAAAGTAGTTGAGGGTTTTGGAGCATATCACTAAGCACATGAAGCAAGAGGCTCATTAAGCAACACCTCATCCCTCCTTGATAGTATTGGCTTTTCCTAAAGACTCAATGTGATCTTGGATCACTAAAATATAAAATTAAGAGTCTTGAGCTTTTGAGCTTGAGCCAATCCTTTGTCCTTAGCATTTTGAGGGTTCCACTTTCACATCCATGCCATGCCAATCATTGAGCTTTCCTGAAATAATCATCTTGGAATAGCATTAGCTCAATGAGCTATATGTTGTTATGAATTACCAAAACCACCTAGGGATAGTTGCACTTTCACGTGGGCCACCCCGGAGGCCTATGTGCCCTGCTTGATGAACCAGGAGTATGCACCAGAAGATGACCCCGGTTCATTCCTTGAGCCGGGCTGGGAAGAGGAGACACTGGAAGCTGAAGCCTTCCAGGAGCCACCCGGGAGCCTCGCCGACCACACTGGTGACAACAGCTACATGATACCACTGATCTCTCAAGAGCAGGCTTACGCTAACCATGGGTCGCAAGTGAATCAGGTCACAACAGTTGACGACGGCCCCAGCGCGACGGCCCCTTCCACCTGGAGAGGCGCATTGGGGGCTGCGGGCGAGCGGCTGGGAGCAAGGCCCCTCCCCGCATCGTGTGGAGCAAGGCATCGCCCGGAGGTAGGTCCTCTGCCGAGGAGGCACTAGCGAGCCTTCCCCTCGGCAGAGGGCCTGTGGTCACCGAGGGCGCCGCTAGCGTCCCCTTTGCCCCTTGGCATCGTCCTGGTTTCCGGACGCCCCAACGGTGGTCTAGGGCGGCGCAAGGCGGGGCCCTCACCTGGCGATATGAAGCAAGGCTCACGCCTGTGAAGGTCTCCGCTCGTGACACTCTCACGTAATAATGAGTGGGACTGTACACGCCCCATAGTCTTTGGAGTGCCGCCCTCAGGCCTCGGGGGCTCCCGCCCACATCCTAGTGGAAGCACCATGGTCTGTGCTGGCCATCAACACTGTCCCCCAATGACTATGCTCATGGCCTGTGAAAGCACTTAGCTCCGCGCTGGTGAGAAGACTCAAAGACAAGAAGACTAGCTAAGTGCTGGACGCGGCCATTTGCTTTCAACCTCTTTTCTGTAGCTCAGACTTGCAGCTTTTGATCTTGAATTTGAAGTTGCATTTTCATTAGCAATCGCGGGGGGCATCCTTTCTTGTTCGCGTTGATTTCGTGAGTTTCTGGATTCGTTTTTTGTTTGAGATTTACGACCGCTATCTTCCCCCCCTTTTGAAAACCTCGCCAGCAGGGGTTGGCAGAGGAGCACACGCACTACGCGCGCGCCTTGCCATTACTGGCGCTCGCTCCTCGCGAGGCCCTCTCGGGCGGACCGGCGGACCTCTCAGGAAACCAAAACCTCGCGAGCTCGTGAGGGCTCCTCTCAGAAGGAATGCACGTCCACAACCGCCGAACCAGTCGGAAGCCCGGCTAAAGCAAAGTAAGTTACGTCATCAAGCCTGCAAGAGGAGTTGTGAGCACCCAAAGGCGCGCTTTAAGGCAAGCCTAAGGATTGGAGTCGCAGTCTATTTACATGAGGGGCACCCCTCTTCAAAATGCTTTTACATTGTGAGGGGCCATACCCAAGCTTTTGCGTGCAGGTTCAAAATACAGGAGCGAAGGCTCAGCCGGACATATCGCTCGCCTCGTCCCCTGAATCACTCCCGGACAGGTTGCTGGCACCGTCGCTGTCGCTGTCTCCACCTCCAACGGCCGCACCGCCATGAGCCACACCACCATCAGCCCCGCCGCCATCAACCACCTCGCCCTCATCCGCCGCGACCACCACCGTGTCGTCATCAGAAGCAAAGGCCCTAACCAGAGCGTCCACATTGTCGTCCAACCAGTGCGCAAGGTTGCCCCGGACGACCATGGGCACTGGGGCATTGGCGGCGTCAAAATCAAAGTCAGGATTGGTGTTCAGGAGATAGCTGAAGACGCGGGAGAATGCGCTCCCGAGAAGGCCCCGACTCTTTTCGTCCATGAGCTCGTGAGCCCTCTCAGCACGGCTCTCTAGGCGCGTCACCACATCAGTGAAGAAGCGAAGATGGCTGGCATAATCCTCGGCGTGGGGATGAGGGGCATGCTCATTGCAGATGGTGCCAAGCGTCGGGTTGGCATTTTTCCTGAGGTCCCGAAGCATGGGAGCGTGCTCATGCAGCACCGTCTATCGGCAAAGTGCCTCCTCCCTGCTCTGCTGCGCAAAGGACTCGACGCTGACAACTCGCTGTTGAAGAGAGAGCGGCTCGGCACGGGCGGACGCCAGCTCGTCCTGCACCGAGATCAGGGCAGCTGTGGCAGCTTTCTCGCACTGTTCCGCCTCAGCCAGCCCTGACTTGAGGGCAATGGTCCTCCCCACACCTTCGGCTTCCACGAGCTTCAGCTTCTGGTTGTACCGGCCGGCAAGATTCACGCGAGCCTCGGCCACCCGGCGGTCGACCTCCTCCTGGGCCCTGGCCTCGCATGCGCCGACAACATCCTCTGCGTGGGCGACTTGGCGCTCCCTCGTCTCCAACCGCTCAAGCTCAAGGCTGCGCTCCATGGCCTCCAGTAGCCGCGCTTCCTCACGCCTCAAGATCTCCTCCTCATCGGACGAGGCGCCCTTCATCGATGCCAGGGCAACTCTGCGCACCTCCACCTGCTGCTCCAAGGAGGCGTTCAAAGCCTAGAGCTCTCGCCTGTGCTCCTCGGCGGCCGCGCGCTAGTTGTCTGCCTCCCTGGCCTCCTCCAAGGCCCAGGCACTGGCCTCTCGCGAGGTTGCCAGGGATGCCTCGGCCTTCACATCGGCATGCTTGCGCTGGAGGCGCCCGAGGTTGATAGCCACCTTCAGGCGATGCCACTCCTCCACCAGTCGGAGGCCTTCGGCTTCAAGTCAAGCGTCGGCATCCATGAGTTCTCCGCCGAGTCGGCTCATCGCACCCATTGCCTCCTGAAAGATTTTGTGGCGGACGACACTCCGCCCATGCGCAAGCTTAAGCGCGTAACCGGGCCCGTCCCCCACAGCGGGGGTGGCCGACGGGATCCGAAGCGGCTCGCCCCCCTCAAGTAGGGGGCTGGGGGCTGTTGCCTCCCGGATCACCATCTGGGCTTCAGCAGGGACCTGGATGGCTTGAGGCCCGCTGCTCGAAGAAGAAGCCAGGATCGAAGTCATCTAGCGACCGTCCATAACCAGAGGAGTAGCCCGTTGCACACTTGCCACGCTGCAGGCGAGGCCACGAAGGAGAGACGGCGAAGGCACGGGCTCAAGGCGCCAAGCTGACGTGTTTGCCTCCCCAGTCGACCTCGCGCTGGGTGCGACATGATGGCTTGGGGCGCTCAAGGCCAGCGAGCCATTCGATGCAGGAGGAGGTTGCTTCCTCGGAGACTTCGCGACCTTAGCAGAAGGGACCCTGAAGAGCCACTGTCAGGAGGGGAAGCAACACTCGGGAAATCACCAAGATAAGGTACTCACTCATCTATGGCGATATACTTCCTGTGCTTCGACAGTCAGAATGCATTACTGCTGCAGCTGGGGGAACCTTTCCTCTTGCGGAGCGCCTCGAAGTCCAGACGGAGCCGACCGAAGCATTGGACGTGGCAGCTAGTGCGGGGAGCGGTTGGTGAGGCTCCCGAGGAGGAGACCTCGGGAGTGCTGGGCTTAGGAGAGCCCTCGGGCACCGCCTCATGATGACCTGCTGAGACCTCGGAAGCTTTGGCCTTAGGAGCAGCGGATTGCGTCGCCCCCTCAGCCGTTGCCCAAGGAAAGAGTCACAGGCTCCCAGGGATGGCACCTCGGGAGCCTTGAGCAGTGCTGACGCCTCAGCGCCCATGCCTCCGGCCTCCAGCCTCCAACGAAGCTTGTGCCCCTGCATCCACTCTTGGGGCAAGCTCGACGCTGGCGGCAAGGAGGGGAACCATGGAGACAAGGTTATCGCGGGGCCCTTCAAGGCCAACTGGATGCAGCCCCCATTCATCGAAGGGGGGCATCTGCCTCGCGAACTCCACCCTGTTCGAGCAGCAGTACAGAAGATAGCCCTCCCGCGGCATGTCAGCTGGCGAGGGGCCTCCTGTCAAGACCTCGGGCATCGTTCTTCGTGCCTCAAGCGGAAGCCCCGCCTCCTGAAGCCTCATGCGATCCTGGGCACTGGACAGGGCCCACATAGGCCGGGAATGGCGCTGGAGAGGGGCGGCGCGGAGTCAAAGGAACTCCTTCATCACCATGGGCACAGTCACACCGAGATCTTCAGCCTCTTCAACCGAAGCCAGACGAAGGTAAGGCGGGGGTCCGCGAGCTTCTCATGGCCCCAGTTAGAGCTGGTAATGGCGGGCACCAAAGGGGGCGAGAGCAGGGGGCTGAGCACACCGACACCAATAAACACCCACCGTGTCCGAAACCCGCTCGCAGATGGTGGGAGCTCAAAGTCAAACCCCGAGCCTGCCATCGTAGCCACGACCTAGAAGCTCAGGCATCCCGAGAGTGTTGTCAAGGATCGGTCAGGTGCAGCGAGAAAAAATGGCGCAGTAGGGCCACGGAAGGGGGAATGCCCACCATAGCCTCACAGACGAAAGCAAAGATGGCAAGAAGGGAGACTGATTGGGGATCCAGGTGAGTGAGAGAGCACAGCGTTGAGGAAGGCAAAGAAAGGAGGAACCAAGCCGGCCCACAAGGTGTCGATGAAGAATGGAACCTCGGTGGCTGTTGTGTCGATGGAGGCGCGAGACGTGTACCAGGCCGCTATCCTCCCCCATTCATTGGAGTCAGCGGCGAGCGCAGGGCAAACCTTGTCCATGGCTTCCTGGTTGAGCACCAGTGACTGACCAATGGTGGATTCAGCGGCCGGGGGGTGACCCGGTTGAAGACTGAGACTTCTTTTCCTTCTCCGTTCATCAGGGCGCCATGGCAACGAGGAGGGCTGAGCTCGGGACAGATTGGAAGAGGAGGTTATTGTTTCGAAAAAGGAAGGAGAGTTGGAGGGGAGCGTCACCGGCAATGGGGGATAACTGTTTAAGTCATGGTGGCCGCCTAGCCAGGCGGATATCAAGCCTGCATGGGGAAACGGAGACGCCCACGTCTAATCGACCGCCACGCGTTAGACGAGGCCGCAGGCTGTTGGGGCCCGCGGTGCTCGGCACTTGCCCCTTGGCTTCGCCTCGAAGCCAAGCCCGAGCGTGCCTTGGGCCCGGGGGCTACTTTCGGTGTCCTAGGAACGGGGGTCCCCAGACTTGCCTGCCTGCGGCCCACGGCGTGGCTCCACCAGCGGCCCTGTACGGCCCATCTTCACCAGCAAACACTCAAGACCCTCGCGAGGGGCCAAGCCTCGCGAGGCGGATGACGCAAGACCTCCTTGGGGGCGGCCTCACCAGGCTGGCTCGCGACAGGCAGAGAGAAAAAGGCAAGGGGAACCTCGCAAGGTTCCTGTGACGCAAGCCATGACGACCAAGGCCAGGCGTGCACCAGGCGGGCGCCAGCGTGCGTAGTGTCCTCGTTTCCCCTTTGGTGCTAAAAAAGCAGGCGCAGGCGCAGAGTCCCAAGGCGTCAAGCAAAGGTTTCCATATCGGTGCAATGAGACCAAGGCCAGCAGGACGGCAGGACGGAGGTCACCATGGAGCCTAGGACGACGTCACCACCAGAGCCTTTGGCAGGCAAAGACCATCTTTTGTCAGGATAGCTTGTACTAGCTGTCCCCCTTCAAACTAGACGTTGTGGGATCCCTTCCCACCTAATATTTGGGAAGAGGACCCGGGCCTCTATATATAGGGCTAGCCACCATCATAAGAGGGGAAAGGATTGGCACATCAACGGGAGGACGATCCTCTACTGCATCAACTCACAAAGCACAAGAACACCTCTCCTCGGGAGGTTGTTCTCCCCTTTTAAAAATTCATCTTCAGCCCTGGAGGCAATCCGCCACACCACACTAGAGTAGCTTATTACACCACATCGGTGGCCCAAACCAGTATAAATCTTATCTCCCTTTGTTCTGTGGGTTCGACGTGGTAAGCCTTGATATTGCGGTGAGGGCATGAGTTAGAGGGAGGAGAGATCTTCGTGCGCACCCCAGTGTTCGAACCTCAAGGGTTTTGTCGGAACCCAAAATCCGACACTTTTTTTTTGACAGGGGCTTTCCCGGAGATGCACCGGCTAGTGGAGGAGGCAGTCCGCTTTCAGCGCGACCCATAGGGGATCGTCGGCTCCGAGACTGACCCGCGGGTAGCCTGGACCTTCCCGGAGATCGTGGCCACCGCCGAGGCCCGTCTGTGAGTCTTGAGCGACCAGATGGGGCGGCTCTCTGAGGCCGGCGTGATGATGACAGCGGCCCTCTGGCCGGGTGCCATCGCGCCGACCAGTTTCACGCGGCTGGCGCGATGGTTGGAGGCGGGCCCGGACCATCTTCATGAGTGGAGGGTTTCCGCCGCCCGTGCCGGCACCGAGATGGCTCTCAGGTTCGCGGTGTCTTGGCATCCGGACCTGCGCTGGATGTGTTGATGGGCCAACGGGCCGGCTCGGAGAGCCAGCTGCAAGCGGAGGCCGGACGGATCACCGCCCAGGCCAGCTACATCGCCGGGTTCGCCTTCCATGGTGAGTTCCAGCCGAAGCAGGTGGAGGATGGCGGAGTCGTGCCTGCTGACGACTATGGCCTGCTTCTGGACGACTCGGAGGGCAGCTCTGAGGAGACGGACATCTACCGCGATGTGAACACCGGGGAGGAGGATACTGACACCTCAGCGGACCTGGGAGCTGCGTGATCCGGCGACGGGAATGCCTCATTTTTAACTTAGTAAAATTTTCTATTAGGTAGCAGGTCCACCCACCCACTGGCGGTTAACTGGGTGTAATGAACTCTGGCCTTGGGCCTGTTTCTAAATTTATGATGTATGAGCTTTGTGAATGTTTGCTCTTTTGCTTTTCGTTTTCTCGAGCCATTTTCCTGCACTCTCCCCTCCTGGGCTTCTCCCCCCGCGAGTCTGACGGCCGAGGCTCCGGACCATGACAAGGGGTTCGTTCTTTTGAGAAGATCGTGCAGTACTTAGGCTTTTGCAATGTTGAGCATGAGCGAAAGACCCATTGGGCCGGCTAGCGGCAATCCGGCGGGGCCGGGTTGGCGAGCAGCCGGTCACTTGGCAACTTAGAGCGGCAAGGCCGGGTTGAGCGACCCGACGGAATGCAGAAACTTCATGGATGCCTGCGCTCTTGCTTTTCATCTTTGGAGCCGTTTTCTCGCAACTTTTCCCCCTTTGGGTTCCACCCCCACCCCCGCGAGTCTGACGGTCGTGGCTCCAGTCCATGACAAGGGGTTCGGCCTTTGGGAGGAGCGTGCGATACTTAGGCTTTCAAAATGTTGAGCGCGAGCGAAACACCCACTAGGCCGGTTGGTGGCAATCCGGTGAGGCCGTGTTGGCGAGCAGCCGGTCGTGCAACAACTTTAAAGTGGCGGGGCTGGGCTGGGCGACCCGGCGGTTCTTGACTTAGTTCTCATGGCGCGTTGGTGCTTTGGTCTCAAGTGCTTGCCATCCAACAGCCGAAGTCGGTTTTGCGGCTTGGGGCGAAGTGAGAGGCTGTGGTGGTCCAATGCGTCAGGAGCCGCTAAGGAAAACGGTGGGTGGCCAAGCCGGCCAGCCCCTGAGCCCCCGGGTCGAGCGAGTCGACCTAGTGGTCGGGTTGGTTTACGAGGAAAGTAATGCACAAATGTAGGAGACACAATAGCTTGGTCGGAAAGGGCAGCCCCCGAGCGTCGTTCGGGGATCCCATAGTTTTCAGATGATTACAAAAGGCAACGATGCTTACGAGCATACGACTAACTATAAAACAGGCGGAGGAGCTCTGCATTCCATGGCCGGATTTTATCTTCGCCGGTGGTGTCCCTTTGCATTTGTTTGACTTGCGGGCGTCGATGAGGTAGTACGCGTTGCGATTGCATAAGGCCTTGCTGACGATGAAGGGGCCCTCCCATGGGGAGGACAACTTGTGTTGGCCGGTCTGCTCTTGGACGAGTCGTAGGACGAGGTCTCCCTCCCATAAAGCAAGGGGCTTGATCTTCTTGCTGTGGTAGTGCCTCAGGCCTTGCTGGTAGATGGCTGAGCGGCTGAGCGCTAGGAGACGTGTGATGCCCCGAGACCGTTGCGCCAGGTGTCTTCCAGTTATTCGTCGTTGTTGCCATGTAATTCACTAGTGTGTTGCATTTTGCCATGTCATCATGTGCATTGCATCATCGTGTTTTCAAAACTTGCATCTGTCCCAGTCTTCCAGTTCCTTCCGTTGTCCGTTCTGAGCCTAGGCACACTTGCATGCGCCCGCGGCACGTCCAAAATATTATTTTATAAGTGGCCGGAAAATGTTCTCGGAATGGGATGAAAGTTGGCGTGCGGTGTTGTTTTGTTGTAGGTAGGCCGCCTGCCAAGTTTCATCGCATTCGGAGTCCATTGGACGCCCCAACGTATAACTATAGCGGCACCGCTACCGGTCTAACGTCGGACATTTTCGGTCTCCGAAAACTACTGCCGGGCACTCTCTCTCTCTTCTCTCCTCTCAGCCTCGCCACAACCTACCTAGTCCATCCACCTACCCCTCTTCGTGTCCGGAGCCATCCGATGCGATCGCATGGTCCGAAAACCCCTCTTTGCACAGTGCACCGACCCCTCATGTGCGCGTCCGAAACTTCCCCGGAGCCGACCCAGGCAGTCATCACCGTTGTGTCCTGATCAGCCCCAAACATCTACAAAACATCACCATTTTCTTATTTGGCCTCCCTAGCCTATTTTTCTTAACCGTCCGATTTTGATCGGAGGGACAAGATAGCCCCTAGCCTAACCTACCCGCTATATATACTAGTCTATACCGAGACCAAATCCCTAATTTCTAGGGATCCTCCTAGCCGCCGCCGCCACTCTCTCCGCATCCACCTCGGGATCCTCCCTGATCCAAATAATCCCAACCGAGAAGTGCCCAAGCTCTTCCCTTCTCCTCCTACCTCACTCGAAACCCCTGCTCGCACCGATCGAGCCCTTGTCCAGGAGCTCCCACAGCAACCCAGTGCCGGCCTCCCACGCTCGACCTCATCCCCAACCTCGCAAGCTTCCTCGATCCTCTCCCGAGCAGGTGCTCGCCAGGAGCCCCGCGTCCCCGCCTCTGTCTGGCCAGCCATGTCGCCGGCACACCCAGTAGCCAACTAGATGAGCGTCGCCCCCTTCTTCTCCTTCCCGTGCTCCTCCTGTTCCTCCCTCTCACATATCCTTGCATATCTCTCTCTTTCTGTCAGCTGGAAGCCACGAGGAAGTGCCCTCGTCCCCATCCCCATGGAGCCGTCGTCCCAAGGCAAGCTGTCGGCTTGCCTCTGCTTCGCCTTGTCGTCGCCGCCTCTCCGGTGAGGCCCTGCGCCGCCCCGTCGTGCCACCTCATTCTTCCATTTCCTCCCTGCGTTTCCCCTCTCTCATCTCTCTCCGTCCTCCCTTACTCTATCGACGGGAGCACCCCCACACCATGGCCTCGCTGAGCTCTGCCCGCACCAGCGCCTCAAACTGCCACCATTCGCTCCAGATCCAACCCCTCCGTCAGATCCCATCGTCCCGGTCCTATTCCTACCGGCCCCCGCCGACGCCGTCCTCGACCGGATCCCCATCGCCTGACGCCACCAAGTCCCGCTCCTGCCTCGGTTCGAGAGGAGGCTGCAGTTGCACAGCCGCGTTGACCGCTTCTCTCCTTCCCCTCGTCTCGCGTCGTCAGCCACGTCCCCGCGCGGCCCAGTCCGCCCCGGCCTACTCCTCCACACACCAGGCCTTGGCTCATGGGTGAGCAGCCCCTCCAGCCCTCTCATATACACTTGGCCTAGTCAGATTCGGCCCTTGTATTTTTTCCTTGCGCTGCGAATTTTGCCATTTAACCAGAGACTGCCTGTTTTACAGAAAACCCCTTGCACCTCATGCATTTAATAACTCAACAACCGTGCATCACATGTAAAAACTTTATATATGTAAAATGCTTAGTTTTTTATCTAGTTTCACATTATGCCTCCTTCATCCATGTTTAAAATGTTTAAACTTGTTGTTTGTTTAATTTTGCATAAATGCCATGTTAAAATGATTTATTTCATAAATAAATAACCGTAGCTCCAAATTTAATAAACTTTATATGTAAATGGGGTAGAAAAATGCCTAGTTTAACATGGTGCACTCATCTAGCATGTTTAACAACTCTAAAATTATGTTTAGGGTAGAACAGTACCAACTCTAATTTTTGCATGTGGGGATTTACCAGAGTCGTTGTTTGATGTTTTCGGCCTCATTTAAACTTGCCTAGATAGGTAGTTTTGTTATGCTTCACCTCTTGCCATGTTGATCAACATTTAATATTGTTGAGTACATAAACGAGAGAGAAATAAATAATTGTCGTGGTGTTTCGGCAATATGCAACGGAGTTGCATATTGAGCTCCACTTAGTTTGTAGGGTTGTTTGTGCACTTTTCCATGCCATGCCTCTTTAAACCGAACATGCATCACAATTGTTTGCGCATCATGCCATGTTTATGTGATGGTTGTTCACCATGCTGTTTGCTTCTTTCTGGTGTTCCTTCTTTGGGTTAGTTCCGATAATGTCGCGTTTGTGAGGATTCGTTCGACTTCGTCCATTTGTATTCTTCATGGACTTGTTCTTCTTCCTTGCGGGATCTCAGGCAAGATGACCATACCCTCGAAATCACTTCTATCTTTGCTTGCCAGTTGCTCGCTCTTTTGCTGTACTGCGATACCTACCACTTGCTATATCATGCCTCCCATATTGCCATGTCAAGCCTCTAACCCACCTTGTCCTAGCAAACCGTTGTTTGGATGTTACCGATTTGCTCAGCCCCTCTTATAGCGTTGTTAGTTGAAGGTGAAGATTGGAGTTTGTTCCATGTTGGAACATGGATATGTTGGGATATCACAATATCTCTTATTCAATTAATGCATCTATATACTTGGTAAAAGGTGGAAGCCTCGGCCTTATGCCTGGTGTTTTGTTCCACTCTTGCCGCCCTAGTTTCCGTCATACCGGTGTTATGTTCCTTGATTTTGCATTCCTTGCGCGGTTGGGTTATAATGGGAACCCCTTGACAGTTCGCCTTGAATAAAACTCCTCCAGCAAGGCCCAACCTTGGGTTTACATTTGCACTAACAACCTAGCCTTTTCCCTTGGGTTTCCGGAGCCCGAGGGTCATCTTTATTTTAACCCCCTGGGCCAGTGCTTCTCTAAGTGTTGGTCCAACCTGAGCGATATCCGGCGCCCCTGGGCAACCAGGTTCTATGCCAACCCGACGTCTTGCTCATCCGGTGTGCCCTGAGAATGAGATATGTGCAGCTCCTATCGGGATTTGTCGGCACATCCGGGCAGCTTTGCTGGTCTTGTTTTACCATTGTCGAAATGTCTTGTAACCGGGATTCCGAGTTTGATCGGGTCTTCCTGGGAGAAGGAATATCCTTCGTTGACCGTGAGAGCTTGTGATGGGCTAAGTTGGGACACCCCTGCAGGGTTTTGAACTTCCGAAAGCCATGCCCGTGGTTATGGGCAGATGGGAATTTGTTAATGTCCGGTTGTAGAGAACTTGACACTTAACTTAATTAAAATGCATCACCCGTGTGTGTAGCCGTGATGGTCTATTCTCGGCGGGGTCCGGGAAGTGAACACGGTGTTGGAGTTATGCTTGAACGTAGGTAGCTTCAGGATCACTTCTTGATCACTTCTAGTTCACGACCGTGCTTTGCTTCTCTTCTCGCTCTCATTTGCGTAAGTTAGCCACCATATATGCTAGTGCTTGCTGCAGCTCCACCTCATATCTTTTACCAACCCATAAGCTTAAATAGGCTTGATCGCGAGGGTGTGAGATTGCTGAGTCCCCGTGACTCACAGATTACTTCCAAAACCATTTGCAGGTGCCGATGATACCGTGTAGGTGACTCAACCGAGCTCAAGGAGGAGCTCGATGAAGATCGTGTCCGTTGTGTTGTTTCGTTTCTAGTTGATCAGTAGTGGAGCCCAGTCGGGGCGATCGGGGATCTTTTGCATTAGGGGTAGTCTTCTTTTATTTTGGTTCCGTAGTCGGAGCTTGATTGTATCTGGTTGATGTAATGCTATATTTATGTATTGTGTGAAGTGGCGATTGTAAGCCAACTCTGTACCTCTTTCTTATTCAGTACATGGGATGTGTAAAGATTACCCCTCTTGTGACATGCCTACAATGCGGTTATGCCTCTAAGTCGTGCTCCGACATGTGGGAGATATAGCCGCATGGTGGGTGTTACAAGTTGGTAATCAGAGCCCTCCCCGACTTAGGAGCCCCCTGCTTGATCGAATCGCTGGTGTTGTTGAGTCTAGAAAAAATGTTTTGAGTCTTATAGAATTATATATATCGGAGAGTAGGATTCTTTTTACTTCCCAGTCCCTTCGTCGCTCTGGTGAGGCATCCTGACGTAGAGTTTTGACTCTTCTCTTCTCAAATTTCACTAATTTTTTTTAGGATCACGCGAGTATCTTGGAATCGTTCCGATGGTTTTGTGACGAGAACATTGTTCTTGGTGCCTCCTGACATTTAGGGGTTGTGGCAGTGTCCCGGGGAGTTGAGCTTCGAGGTGTTGTCGTCACAATTTTATCGTTGCAGTTCTGGAATACCTGAGTTTCGCCGACATCGAAAATCTCTTTTATGTAGTTGTTGGTGAGATAACCTCGACAGCACCTAGTACTGGGGCGGGAGTTCGGGAGTATTGCCATAACTCGTATAACGGATGCTTTTCGAAGGTTGAGGTAAATGATTTCCGAAGGTTTCTTGGTTATGTGTTGAAGGATGGATACAACTGGATGTAGGATTTGCTAGTTTGGGTGAGATATTATGCTTCCCCTGTATCCCCAACACCGGATTGCATAACTGGACAGTTTCGGGAGTTTATAAGTGGGAATTCAAGTAGCTCTTAGGATATCTTTCCGACAGATACATGATATGAGATTGGGGTTCGATGTCTAGTGGTCCGCCTATCCGCGGTTGGTTTTACAGTGGTCTCGTTGTGTCTTAAAGAGCCCTTGGCTATGCTGACTCGGGGACGCTTCGTATGTCATGTGCACTACCTTGTACATGATGGTGCTGTACGATCGAGCCCGTGTGGGCCCCACCATGAAAACTTCGGACGAAATCTCTATCATATGTATGTTCCGGCTTATTTTGCAAGCCAAACTCTTTGTTTTTGTTTTTGTTTTTGGTATTCGAGTTGCTTCGAAGTCAAATGTTGATTCCATTCCTTTCCTAAGTGGTGTTCTCATATTTCTATGTGAATACTAATCCTTCTTGATCTTCGAGCTTGCCATCTCAATTCCTTCTGAACCGGCGTGTTTTTCTTCAAGTGGATCCGATCATTTCAACATCCGCAAGATCACCTCTCGGGTTTTTCCCCAATGTTGTTCGTTTCATCTGTCCCCAAATTGCCTTTGTTTTCCCGCCCACCCACCCCTTTTTCTTCAAGGACTCAGATCACTTAATCGAGTATCCTTTTATTGATGGGAAGTCTCTCCGTTCTTTTCCTCCAATGTTCTTATCTGGCGATTCTCTTGAAGATGTTCTACAAGTTATCATTCTTCGTTCTCTTTTCTCATCCGGTGGATCCAATTCAAGCTTTGTTGATCATATCCTTTTTCCTTGTTTCAAATACCTTCTCATGCCGGTGCTCCTCATATTCATTCATTTCTCGCTATTCAATTGTTCCGGAGTGTTGAAGATATCTCAGAAGATGCTAGTGTTCATTCTCAATTCATTCAAGTTCTTTTGAGGTTGTTATCTTATTCAAGCCATTTAATTCAATCCGTGCAATCTCCTTTTCAAGTAATCGTTCAACAGTGTTTTTCTCTTGAGTGGGCCATAACCCACAGATGTTTTCGCAGGATCTTACCTGACTCTTCTAATTTTCCTGGAGCTATCCTCAAATTCTTTTCGAAGTTTGACGTAAGAATGAATTATCATCAGTCTTATGTATTTTCTCCAAGATCTGTCAAATTCTTTTCATTGTTGGCTCAACCTTTCTATTCACCATCCCAGAGTATCTCAACAATTCATGGTGGTGTTTCTCGTCGTCATTCTTAGATTTTGAAGACCGAAGAAGAATTTCTCCTCAATCTTATCTGTTCTCTCAAAGATTCATGGTTCTAGCTTGATGCCATCCTCTCATAATTGTTGTCGATTGTGAGAATTATTTTCACCCATCCGGAGCAATTCAAGAGTATTTTCAGTTTGATTCTCCGAAGGACATCATTTCGGGTTTATTCATTCTCAGTTTTCAGCTCTCATTCTCTAAATCTTACCGGTTCATCATTCAAATTTCTCTAATCAGCTCGGGACCTCTTCGTTCACTTGTATCTAAATTCTCTCAAGCACCTTCGTTCATTTGCTAATTCTTCCCGGTGTTTCTTTATCTTTTCTTCATTCAGTTTCAATTTTTTACGGTGGTTCGTTCAAGATCTCTCTTCCTTCTTTACCATATCAATTCATTCATTCTTCCCAAATCTGACCGGTGGATCATTGAAGACCTTCTCAAGTTCGCGCTATATCATTCTTCAATCCTTTCTACGAGAATAATTGGTATGCAATCCATTGCTTGTCATCAATTTAAATTGGTGAAGGATAAGCATAATATAATTCTTATTCTTGTTTCACCCAAATGATTAATTCTTTATTCCGAAGGTTCATCAAATTCTCAGTTTCAATTGTTTGTCTTTCTTTTCCCGGAGTTCCAAGATCTCTCAATTATATCATCTCGAAGATCCATCTAAATCATTGCAAGGCTTCAATCTTATTCTTTTCATCCTTCATTTCATTTGATCATTCTTTTATTACCGGAGTTCTTCAGGGAGGCTCTACATGATGGTTCATCAAAGATTTAATTCCTTCTTGAAGTGCTCATCAAGATTCTTTTCAGAGGAGCTCAAGCATTCTTCATTTCGCATTCCGAAGTGTAATTCTTTCTACTGTATCATTGGAGGTGGTATTATGTCATTCTTGATAACTTGAGTTCATGTGTCATGATTCACATGTTGTTAAGAATGAGGTATTTTCAATCCATCAATCTCTTCTTTGGAATTATCTTGGGTTATATTTCACCTAAAGCTTTCCCTAAGGATTGTTGCTATTTATGGTGCTTATAAATGACCCAAGCTCTTCATTTATCCTCCTGGCGAAATAGCTTCTCGTCTCCTTGTTCATATCAATCCAATCTATTGTTTCCGTTAGTGGCGGAATTTCACCTCATAGTTTTGGGATGTCTTCCATAAGTCCACACCAAGCTTATCCTTTCATTGTTGGTTTTCCAACAACTCTGTTCCACCCTTCTCCTTAAGATGCCTTCGCAAGCTCATTGGAGGTAGAAGATGTTGTTTTCTTCCCCGTTCCTTTAATTCCATTCTTTCATTTCTCCCGGACGCATTGTGATGTTGCTCTCTTCAACATATCTTCTTGTTTTGTCAAGATCATGTTTCTTTCTTTTGCTTATCCATTTAACTGGCGTGTTGTGTCCTCTACTCAAGTTATTTTCATCTTATCAAGTCTTGCATCACTTTTCAACTGGAGTGCTTCCTGGATTTGTTCTTCCTTGTTCCTTTTTCCTAACGGAGTGCTTTTCAACTTCGTTCTTCTCCGTTGCTTTCTTTCTTTCAATTTGTTCAACCTCGCAAGGTTCTTTGTTTTCACTCATTCGTCAAAGAAGCAACTTAGTTTTACCTCCTCTCTTCCTCTTCCGCTTTTCTCCGGTGCCATCCTAGATCTCGGGACGAGATCCTCTCGTAGTGGTGGAGTGTTGTGACGCCCCGAGACCGTTGCGCCAGGTGTCTTCTAGTTATTCGCCATTGTTGCGATCTCATTCGCTTTCGTGTTGCATCTTGCCATGTCATCATGTGCATTGCATCATCATGTTTTCAAAACGTGCATCTGTCCCGGTCTCCCAGTTCCTTCCGTTGTCCGTTCTGAGCCCAGACACAGTTGCATGCGCCCGCGGCACGTACGAAATATTTTTTTATAAGTGGCCGGAAAATGTTCTCGGAATGGGATGAAAGTTGGCGTGCGGTGTTGTTTTGTTGTAGGTAGGCTGCCTGCCAAGTTTCATCGCATTCGGAGTCCGTTGGACGCCCCAAAGTATAACTATAGCGGCACCGCTGCCGGTCTAACATCGGACGTTTTCGGTCTCTGAAAACTGCTGCCGGGCCCTCTCTTTCTCTTCTCTCCTCTCAGCCTCGCCACAACCTACCTAGTCCATCCACCTACCCCTCTTCTCGTCTGGAGCCGTGCGATGCGATCGCACGGTCCGAAAACCCCTCTTTGCATAGTGCACCGACCCCTCACGTGCGCGTCCGAAACTTCCCCGGACCCGACCCGGGCTGTCGTCACCGTTGTGTCCGGATCATCCCTGTTGGGGATATTACCACTAGGCATAAACCTGCCTACTTGGGCCGGGTTAAATTCATTAGTGGTATAAGCAGATGAAGGCCCAAGGCCTATAGTCGGTTTAGAATCTGTAGCCGTAAACCGACCTGATGTGTAACTTGTATTGTAAGTTAGGAATAGAAAGATACCAACCGGGATACGAGTATGAACCGGTTGGGACTCTATGGACCGACGGGCGTCACCCGTGTATATAAGGGGATGACCCGGCGGCGGTTCAAGGGAGACAACGACAACAACTCGAGTCTAGGCGAAGCTTGTTTGCCCCCTAGCCATCGAGATCATATCAATTCCATCACAACTAGACGTAGGCTTTTACCTTCATCGAAGGGGCCGAACTAGTATAAAACCCTCGTGTCTTTGTGTCCGCTTTAACCCCTTCAAGTAAACCCGTGGCGATGGCTCCACGACTAAGTCCTTTCACTAGGACATCTGCCGTGACAAATCCACGACAGTTGGCGCCCACCGTGGGGCTATCGCACGATGGTTTGACGATCTTGGAGGGCAAGCTCAAGGGACTCGAAGGCTATGTTGTGGGCCGGATGACCAAGAGTCGTTGGGGCAGGATCTACATCGACGACGCAGGATGGGGTCCCGAGGCCGATTCGATCGAGTACGGGTACCGGGTCCCCTTTGGTGGCATACACGTTTTCATTGGCAAAATCGGTGAGCCTGGGCCTGAGCCGGACATCTGCACCAACCTCATCGAGACGGCTCAGCGTGCGAGATCTACCTGGGCTAAACCGGTCGTGAAGCGTGTCTTCGTTGGAGTCGTCCACGAAGGAGAGCGTGAGGACGAATCAGAACACGGTAGCGAGACTGTCATCTATTCCGATGACGAGTCCTCGACCGGAGAGACCGAGTCGCTGTACCAGTTGCAAGACGACCAGATTAGGGGCTGTTCCGATGGCGACAGTATTCCGGACCCCCCGGGCCAGATCAACCGGGTTGGAATATTCATGGCCGGCACACAGGCGGCGAATCACTCTTCGACCGCCGCAGTAATGCTCTCCGGATCAGCAGCAGCAGCAGCAGGGTCAGGAGGCCTTATGCACTCGCCGGTTCAAGTTCTATCTGAGTTGTTTGATGCACTAGCCGCGCTTATGGCAGAGGACAATCCGGCGGATCAGGAGGCCCATAATGCAGAAATTGCGAAGGTGAGAGAGCAGATCGTGCAAGCCAAAGCGGCTCTGGCAGCAGAAAAAGACCGGATGGCTGCAGAGCGGGCCGCTTTGGACGCCCAGGCCTATAAACTCATGCTTGACCAGAACGCATCACATGAGGTTTTGAAACGGAAGCACAGATCACGCCTGCCGTTAGGGTTTGACCCCCGAAATCTCTTTCACACTCCAGGAGCTGGACCCAGTAATCCGCCGCAGTACCCGGAGACAAACCGGATTGAGGCACCGGGACCAGGGCGACGGTCCAACCTCGCCTGATGGAACCTCCTCACCAAAACATTGTGGTTCCTCCGCCGGTCCAGACGCCCCCGGGTCATTATTCGAATCCTATGGACAACCTTGTTGCGGCCGCTGCACGGTTAGAGGCCATCCCAGTCGAAGGGGATTCTCCGCAAGCGATAGAGACACGCCGGGTTAAGGAGTTTCTCCGGACTGCGCTGATTCAACAGGAAGCATATTCATACAGTCGGGATCGGATCCACTCTACACCCCTTCCAAGCCGGAGTTATAGCAGGCGCTTGAATGAACCCGCCGTATCGAGCAATGCGCGAGGCCGTGAAGCAGCCTGTGGTGATAGCCCGGCAGGCGGTGTCCGCGATGCGCAGGATGTGGCGGACCGGGCCCGAGCACAAAGGGAGGCCGAGTTAGTAGCCCAGGATAATGCGGGTCAACTTACGCCGGTTCGTTCTACCACCTTTGCCGGACTAGGAGTCACATCCGCTTTGGGAGTGCCTTGCTTGATCCCTGCTTTACGTAATGTGCGCCTGCCCAAAGATTTCAAGGGTCCACGCAAGGTGCCTAATTACACCGCTGATTTACCCCCTGAAGCATGGGTAGAGAGTTATGAGATGGCCATGGAAATGCTGGACGTGGATGAGGCCGCATGTGCAAAATACTTCACCATGATGCTTGAGGGCACGGCTCGTACTTGGTTAAAGAGCCTACCACCCAATTCTATCAGCTCATGGGCCCAGTTGCGGGCCCGGTTTATACAGAATTTTAAGTATACATGTAAGCAGCCCAAGTCCATAGTAGACCTAGCGGCTTGTGTCCAGGAGGAAGGAGAATCAACGACCCGTTGGGTGCACCGCGTTTCAGAAATTTTGCACTCGTCTGACAGGATTAATGCTGACTCTGCGATCTTAACTCTGGAAGGCAACTGCCGGTTTGAGCCTCTAAAATTGAAGTTGGGACGCATGAAGCGGTTCTATAATGACATGGGAACCCTCATGGCCGCTTTAGTGAAGTATGCCGATTCGGACAGTACCAAGGATCCCGAGCCTAATGATGATGAAGCAGGGAAGGGAAAGAAGAATAGCAACTCCAAACAGCAGTAGTACAAACTAGCGGGTCATGGAAACGGAGGCAAGCACAAGGCGGATGGCAGCGTGGACTTTGTGGCCAACACTAATGCAGAGGACAGGGGGCAGCGGCGCAGAGGTAAAGCGGCAAATCGTAATGGGGCTCCCAATCCTAACGCAAGCCGTTTGAACTATTTGTTGAATCAGCCTTGCCCGAAGCACGGGACGAAGGAGGCACCGGCTAACCATCTTTGGAAAGATTGTTATATCATGCAGGAGTTCAAAAACTCTAATGCTTTCCGGTATGATCACGGATCAGGTGGCGGTTCAGGATCCGGTTTCCACGGGCCGGATCACGATGGAGCTTCCGGTTCAGGTCGCAATCAGGGCGGTCACAATCACCAGAATAATCAGAACAGCCAGCAGCAGCAGCAGCAGTCGGGTTATCAGAGCCAGCCAAAACAGTTGAACAATGGGCAGTATCATGTTTTCACAACTAGTTTGGATAAACGCGACCGAAAACTCCACAGGCGAGCGGTGAATTCTGTTAAACCGGCCTTACCACGTTACTTGCGCTGGTCGGAGCAGCCTATCGTGTGGAGCAGAGAGGATCACCCGCCCCGGGTTGATAATCCGGGCCAGCTAGCACTAGTGGTAGACCCTCAGGTGGGGGGTTATAAATTCACCACGGTACTCATGGATGGAGGAAGCAGTATTAACATATTGTACTATGAGACATTCCGCCGCATGGGTTTAACAGACAAAGATCTCAGACCGTCGAATACGGTGTTCCATGGTGTGGTGCCTGGCAAATCTGCATATCCTGTTGGTAAGATAGCCCTGGATGTGGCCTTTGGGGACGAGCACGACTCCCGATCGGAAAAACTAACATTTGAGGTGGTGAAGATCCGGAGCCCGTATCACGCCTTGTTTGGCCGGCCGGCTTACGACAAGTTCATGGCGCGGCCTTGTTATATCTACTTACAGCTCAAGATGCCGGGTTACAAGGGGACCATAACGGTTCATGGGAGCCGTAGGATCGCTTTGGAATGTGAGGAAGGTGATGCGGCTTATGCAGAGTCAGTCTGTGCCACGGAGGAGTTGAAGTATTATAAGGACAACGTTGATCCGGCGGATATGACCCCTTTAAAGAAGCCAACTACAGAGTATGATTCAGATCTGAAGTTCAAATCGGCAGCTGAGACCAAGCTTGTTGACTTCGTGCCCGGCAATTCGTCCAAGCAGTTCACTATCAGTGCCAACCTGGATCCCAAATAGGAAAGCGCGCTCATCGAGTTCATCCGTGAGAATCGGGACATTTTTGCATGGAAGCCGTCTGACATGCCAGGTGTACCGAGGGAACTCGCTGAGCACACTCTTAATGTGGATCCTAAGTATAAACCGGTGAAACAGTTCCTCCGCTGGTTTAACGAAGAAAGATGCAAAGCCATTGGAGAGGAAGTGGCCAGGCTTTTAGCAGCTGGTTTTATTATTGAGGTGTTCCATCCAGAGTGGCTTGCTAATCCGGTGCTGGTTCTTAAGAAAAACGGCACTTGGCGTATGTGTGTGGATTACACAGATCTTAACAAGGCCTGTCCGGCAGATCCTTTTGCCCTCCCCCGTATTGACCAGATCATTGATGCAACGGCGGGTTGTGAGCGTTTGAGTTTTTTGGATGCATACTCTGGATATCATCAGATCAAGATGGCGGTTAAGGACCAGGAGAAAACAGCATTTATTACTCCTTTTGGAGCCTTCTACTATGTATCTATGCTCTTCGGGCTCAAGAGTGCCCAAGCCACCTATCAACGGTGTATACAGAATTGCCTGCATAAACAGATCGGCCGCAATGTGCACGCCCATGTGGATGATATTGTAGTGAAGTCAAGACAGAAGGAGGCGCTGGTGGATGATTTGAAGGAGACCTTTGACAACTTACGAGTTTACAAGATGATGCTTAATCCGGCCAAGTGTGTCTTTGGTGTTCCGGCAGGCAAGTTACTGGGTTTCCTGGTGTCTAACAGAGGAATCGAGGCTAACCCAGAGAAGATTACGGCTATTACATCCCTAGCTAAACCAAAATGTATCAACGATGTTCAGCGTTTGGCGTGCCGGATCGCTGCACTAAGCCGGTTTATCAGCCGCCTCGGAGAGAAGGCCATTCCTTTGTACCAAATGCTGAGGAAGACAGACCATTTCATTTGGAGTCCGGCTGCTGATGAAGCATTTGAGGACCTGAAGCGGCAGTTAGCCAATCCGCCTGTTCTTGCAGCTCCGGTCGACAAGGAGCCACTATTATTATACGTAGCGGCCAATGCTCGGGCAGTTAGCGTGGCTATTGTGGTGGAACGCAAAGAAGCAGGCAAGGAATATCCGGTTCAGCAGCCGGTTTATTATATCAGCGAGGTGCTTATTGAATCCAAGCAAAGGTATCCGCATTGGCAGAAGCTGGTCTATGGTGTTTTTATGGCCAGTCAGAAGTTGAAGCAGTATTTTCAAGGGCACCCCATCACAGTGGTCAGTTCAGCTCCCTAGGGTGATATTATACAGAACCGGGAGGCGACTGGCCGGATTGCCAAGTGGGCTATAGAGCTTGGGCCACACGGCCTGAAGTACGTGCCTCGGACGGCAGTGAAGTCTCAAGCACTTGTTGATTTCATCAATGACTGGACGGAGTTACAAGCACCGGAGGAGAAGCCGGATCACACATATTGGACTATTCATTTTGACGGATCCAGGCAATTGGAATGCTCGGGGGCTGGAGTCGTATTAACTTCCCCACGAGGTGATAAGTTTTGTTATGTTCTCCGTTTAATGTTCCCTTGTACTAATAATGCAGCTGAGTACGAAGCCTTGCTCCATGGTCTCCGGATGGCTAAAGAGATGAATTTTAAGCCAGGTTAAGTGCTTTGGTGACTCGGACCTAGTGGCTCAACAGGTGTCTGGCACTTGGGATTCTAAGGACCCGCTCATGGTTGCATATCGTCGGGAAGTGGATAATATTGCAGGTTGTTTCAAGGGTTATCAAGTGGATCATGTGGACCGTCGGAAGAATGAAGCGGCGGATGCTTTAAGCCGGTTGGGCTCTCAGCGTAAACCGGTCCCGCCTAACGTCTTTTTAGACGTGTTGCACAACCCGTCAGTCAAGCTCCCAGGTGAGGTGGATTTGGCTATCCCTGATCCGGAGGCTCAATTGGTGGAAGCCCTGCATGTTATTCCGGATTGGACAGTTCCTTATCTTGCGTACATGAACCGGGGGGAGTTACCAGAGGATGAGATTCTGGCCAGGCAGATAGTCCGGCGATCCAAGTCTATGACGATTGTCAATGGTGAATTACATCATTGCAGTGTATCAGGGGCGTTTCAACGTTGTGTTTCTCCTGAGGAAGGCTGTGAAATCTTAAGAGAAATCCATGAAGGGGATAGTGGACACCACGCCGGTTCAAAGTCTCTGGTGGCGAAGGCGTTTTGTCACAGGTTCTACTGGTTGACAGCGCATGCTGACGCGGAGGACTTGGTTAAATGGTGTGATGGATGTCAGAAATTTTCAAGGCGTGCTCATGTGCCGGCTCAAGAATTGAGGATGATCCCAATAACATGGCCGTTTGCAACTTGGGGGCTGGATATGGTTGGGCCTTTTAAAAGATCCAAGGATAAGAAAACCCACCTTTTGGTGGCAGTTGACAAATTTACCAAGTGGGTTGAAGTGGAGCCTGTCAGCAAGTGTGATGCAGCAACAGCGGTGCAGTTCATCAAGAAGGTGATTTTCCGGTTTGGTTTTCCACACAGTATCATTACTGACAATGGTACCAATTTATCCAAGGGCGCTATGAAGGAGTTCTGTGAACGTGAGCACATCCGACTTGACGTGTCGTCAGTGGCACACCCCCAGTCCAATGGACAGGCAGAACGAGCTAATCAGGAAATCTTGCGAGGCATCAAACCCCGGCTTATGGTCCCATTGCAAAGAACACCAGGATGTTGGGTTGAAGAGCTACCATCTGTGTTATGGAGTATCAATACTACGCCAAACCGATCCACAGGATACACGCCATTTTTCATGGTCTATGGAGCAGAGGCAGTTCTCCCTAGTGACATCCGGCACGATTCGCCTCGTGTGGCAGCTTATGCTGAAGCAGACAATGAGATAGCACGGCAAGACGCTTTGGACCTATTGGACGAGGAGCGTGATATAGCGGCTGCCCGTTCGGTGATTTACCAGCAAGATCTTCGTCGCTATCACAGTCACCGGGTTAGAACCAGAACTTTTCAAGAAGGATATTTGGTGCTTCGACTCATCCAAGATCAAACGGATATGCACAAGTTATCCCCACCTTGGGAGGGACCTTTCGTGGTCAGCAAGAATTTGCACAACGGGTCGTACTATCTGATTGATATTCGAGGGCATCAAGACTCACGTACATCAGAGGAGGAGACCAACAGGCCGTGGAATATAGCTCATCTTCGGCCTTACTATACTTGAGCCATCGGCTCTATCTATGTACATATCATGACAATGTATATATTATCTTTGATATATCAAACCGGAGCCTCAGCTAAAGCGGGGTCTCTGTCTTTTTCATCATGCGAGGTTACACGAAGTGGTTCTGTTTAAAGCGGCCTCCGGTTTACCCCTTGACATTTGTTTTTTATATATCACTGGGGGCCTTGGTCGTGTCCAAACCAACGAACACCCTTTGATAGGCGACAGCCACCAGATCATTTGGGGACATGGTCAAGTCTGAACCAGTCATGCCTCTTGGTCGGCCTAAGGCCACAAAATCACTTGGGGGCATGGTCGAACCCGAACCATTGCCACGCCTCTTGATCTGGCATATATGCCACGAATCATTTGGGGACCTGGCTGACTTGAATCATTGTCACTCCTATTGGGGGCCTTGATCCTGTCCGACCATGGTAATACCATCTGATCAGCTCAGTATAGCATATTTTTGCAAATGGTTTTTTATCATTGCCTTTGCTTCCATGTTATTTTCATGGTTTGTTTTTTCTTTGCTTTTGTCAGATTTCTTTTATATCGACAAACCCCTTTTTTCTGATTCAGCCGATGGATTTGATTCCCCTTTAATCCGGAGGAGTATGCCCGGTTTACCTTTTTCCTGTTAACATCATGGAGTAACAAGGGGGCTCGTATTGATTCAGTACGATTTATACAGGAGCAATTTTCTCCCACCTTTTTTCTTTCGACGGTAATGGTTTATAAAACCGCCGCTTCAGGCTTGGCTAAGCCAGCTTCATACCCAAACATGGCAGGTATTTATGTATCATATATTTGTTATATTACTGATACACATATCAGGGTCATAAACCGGCTGGTGGTATAACCGCCACCGAAGTTCAAATTTTTCTGATTGCAGGAAATATGATTTGGAGTTCTTCAAACGAAAGCTTCAGTACTTATGCACGAAGGCATATTCCAGTTAGAAGCATTAATTATCCTATTACAGGGCAACACGGTACCCAAATAAGATCATTGTTCTTTTCGGAAGGTATTACAAACAGCTCTCCAAACCGTCTTCTGGTTCAAGCCTGCTCCTCATCCTCCGCCGCTTCAGCTTCCTCGTCTCTACCCATTGGCTGGAAATCAACAGTGGTCCAGTCGATTCCCATTAAAGCTTGGAAAACAGCTTCTTCATGGATCAGGGAAGACGGTTCAATATCAGGGGCATAAGTGTGCTTACGGATTGGACGGATCAGATTCTCCGCTTCAACAGTTGGGGCAGGCACTCGCTTGTTTTGCTCGTTATATTGCGCTTGATAATGCGTCAAATCTGCCTCTTCAGCTAGCTGGCAAGCCAGAGGGCGCACTGCACGGTTTATTGCCCTTAAATCCTCTTCGTTGAATTCAGAGCCATCTTCTTTCAGGCTGGGATAGCCTTGAGCTGCTTCCACAGGATCAAAATCTGGTACCCATGCCGTTGCCCAAATTAAGGCATTGATGGCTCCGGTTCGGGCAGCGGATTTTTTCAGCTCTTCAATCCGGGCTGGAAGCATTGACAACTTGCTAAGAGTGTCCTGGATTAAAGAGGGTGCCGGGTTGTTGTGAGAAGCTGTGGTGATGATCCGTTGGGCTCCGGTATATAATTGTTCCACCAAGGTGTAGGCAGCTTTTAATTTGTTCCGCACATCATTTCCTAAATGCCCAATACGTGTGCCTACAACAAGATTGGAATGGTCTCAAACCGGATTTACGCTACAGCAGGTTCAAATTATCACAGAAGTTACAAGGAACTTACCAAAGATTGCAGCAGTCATGGAGTGTATTTGCCGCTGTACGGCCGTCAGTTCATCCACCACCGGTTTAAGGGCAGCTTCAGCATTTTCCGCTCTTTTGGTTAAACCGGCCTTCTCAGTGGCCCAGTCAGCCCGCTCTTTCTTGAAGCCTTCTTTCAGCCATTCAGCAGTGCTCAAAGCGCTGGTTAATTCTTGCTTTGCCTTATCTGTTTCAGCCTGCTGGGTTTTCAAGGCCTCTTGCAAATCGGCAACTCGGTCCTCCTTGATTTTCACCTCAGCCTGCACACGGACAGCGTTTAAGCTTTGCACAGGCGATCCAAGGAGTTGAAGTATCAACCACATAACAAAGTTATATGCCTGATACTTGGGGGCTAATGCACCTTCAATTTTTATATATTACTCGATCACAAAGTCCCAAGCTCAATACAAGTATTCAACTTGGCACTTGGGGGCTAATGGCTATTTGATCAAGTTATGTTCTAAGGACAGTTCTCTATTGGAGCCCCGGTTTACTTATGTTAAGTTAGACCGGTTCTTGCGGGCTATACCGATCGGTTTCAAGAATGTTCAGGATCAAGTCCCGGTTTGACCAACGTTACAAACCAGCCCTTGGGGGCTAGAAGGATGGAGGTAATGGCAGCAAGGAAAAAAAGTAAGTTACCTCAAATTTATCCCTCATCATTTTGACCAGGCCAGCTTCACAGTCATGGCTAGTGTAAAGCCGGTTTAAATAGCCGGAGTGAAGATCTTGGGCACTCAGAGCAGCATATGTCTCTAGTTCAACATCCCATTTTCCTTTGTTCAAAGCGGAAAAATCCTCTTTGATGGTATGCTTGGTAAGGGTGACAGGATTCCCGGGTTCAGAGCGGCCCACACCGGTAATCACAACATCATCATCTTTGGACTCGCCAGTTTGTGTTGGTGCGGCCCTTTGGTCAGCAGGAGTGTGGGATTTCTCAATCTGGATGGAGCTGGCAGGCGGATCGGCAGAGGCTGGAGTATTAACAAGCCCTTCTTCGGGAATAATGTCGTCTTGCAAAGGAGGATCATTGGGGATATCTTCAGAAGTAAGCATTTCACGATCCGGCGCTTGGTCATGTTCTGGGGCTACATCTTCTTCAGCCGCTTTATCCAGGCGGGCCTTCTTGCTTGGTTTCGGTTTAGCCCTGAAAGAAAAACAAAAAGTCAAGGAAAAGCATAAGCCATTATGCGGTATACTGGAAGCATATGTTCAGTTTAACTTACCCAGCAACTGTTTTCAAAGGTGGTAGCTGAGTGGCTAACGATTCAACAGACGATGAATGAGAAGTGACCTGATAATCGGAGTTGATGGATTAAGAGGTTGACGGAAGAAACCCGCTTTACGATTTAAATCAATAAAAAGGTCGGAGACCTCGGAGCGGCGTTTTCGAACCGGACTGTTTGGTAAACCGACAGAGGTAACTACCTGGCCACTGTGCCGGGTTGTGCGGCGAGCTTCGTGTTGCTGGGTCTTCATAAGAAATTGGGAATCCAGATAAGCAAGAGGATGAGAAAATTTAACTTTCCGGTTTGCCCGGCGAAATTTTGGCAAAGGCAAGATTTCTGAATCGGAAGAGAGAATGGTTACCTCAACGAAACCCGCATTGCTGGCTTCAGCGTCATCCTGACAAGCATTATCATCAATAAGGCGTGTAAAAAGCAAGCCAAGTGAATCAAGTTCTACCTCAAGATCCGGATTACCCACATCATCATCAATGGCTGGGTCAGATGAAGCGGTGGTTTTTCTCTTATGAGCTAGTTTCTTGATAACCTTGGTCTTGGGCTGGGTTGGCCGTCCTGCCTTCTCCGTTTTGTCTTGAGGAAGTTTCTTGCTCCAAAACGGATTATCGCCCTGGATCAGTAGTAATTAAATGTTAAACATATAAAACAGTAACCGGTTCAACAATAGAGCAATTAAAATATTACCGCTGGCGGTTTGTTGGTGGTGCAGTAAGGAGGCAGACCAGTTTGAGCACAGAGGTGCTCCGGTTTATTCAGCATTTTTTCACAGATTCTGTGACTTCGTCATCAGGGAGTTGGATTTTAGTGTGTCGGAGTGGGTCATCGACACTATCAGTATACTTGCACATCAAATTGGGGCGCCGGCTTAGAGGCAAAATACTCCATGATATCCAGCAGCGTGCAAGGTCTATTCCTGTTAAACCATTGGCCATGAAGGCCCGGAGCTTGGACAGTTGAGGAGCATATTTAATTCTCTCCTTGGCGCTTAGCCTTTGTGGAAAAGGGTGAGTGTTGCTGAGCCGTTCCGGACGGAAGCCAGGCAAGGGATTTTCATTGTCAGGGGAGGTATCCTTGCAATAAAACCAAGTTGCGTTCCACTCCTTGGGGTGAGTATGGAGTTTGACGTGGGGATAGGTGATTTCTTTCCTTTTCTGAATGGCCATACCGCCCAGTTCGGTATTAGGGCTGTCAGTGAATTCAGTACGGTGGTTCAGATGAAAGAGATCTCTAAATAACTCGACTGAAGGCTCCTCTTGAAGGTATGCCTCAGAAAGTACTTGAAAGTGACATAGATTGGTGACGGAGTTGGGGCCAATATCCTGTGGACGGAGTTGAAAGTTGGCTAACACATCCCGATAAAATTTAGAGCCGGGCGGTTTGAAGCCCCGGGCCATATGATCTGCGAAGACCACGACCTCTCCTTCCTGGGGCGTAGGAGGACATTCATCTCCAGGAACCCTCCAGTGGATCGTATCTTTACTATCCAAAGCGCCGATCAGGAATAGATCGTCCAACTGTGATTCTGTGACGCGAGAGGGAACCCAGTTGCACTCATACACTTGTTTTGCCATGACGAGATCTACAAGAAATAGGTAATCCAGTTCAAGGACATGCCGGATAAAAAAAGGTGTTAATCTAACTACGGTAAACTGGCGGCCGTACCTATAAACCGGTTTTCTACAATGCGGCGTCAAATGGATTCTGGCGGTTCAATCAGGGGACTAATGATAGATACTGGTTTAGCAGTTATTTTTCTATGGTAAAGTTAAACCGCCTGATCTAGGCGTCGGAAGCAATTGAAGCTATGGATAATTGTGTATGCAGAAACAAGTTTCACAAAATCGAGTTACAGCCGCGGATCTACAGCAAGCTCACAAAACAAGAAATATTTCGAAGAGTAAGGCGGAAACAGAAGTGAACCATTGAGAGGATATGTGCGGGAGATCTATGGGATTAGATGAGAAGTTGCAAGCGGATGCTTAGGGATCGCTACTGAACACAGCAAGAGTTCGCGGATTCATTCAAGATCAGAGAACAGATATGAGCGCGTGATGAACACAGCACGAACACGGAACCCTAAGAACGGATCTAGGTTAAGAAGAGGAGAAAGCTTACCGGGAACGGAGAAGATGCGGGAAGGTGCCGCAATACTCTGGTACGTTCAGGTTGATGCAGCGGCCTGAGGCGAGGCAGAGGTCGACGGCGGTGGCGGAGCTCCAAAGCCGGCGACGTGAGGAAGAAGAAGAAGAAGAGACGAAGGAGAAAGGAAAGAAATGACCCTTCGGTCTTATTTATAAAGGCAACAGAGTTAAGTCAAGCGCGCGGATCCAGGAGCTGCCGTTAAAAGAGGGAGTTATAAATGACAAAATTCATGATGACGTCATGCCGGTTTACAACAACCAGAAATGATGACAACATGGCAGTTTACCAATTTCCAGAAGATGTCCAAGACACAAGATTTTGTGAAGGATTGACATGAACCAGTTCAAATCAATCTGGGGCCTAATGTTGGGGATATTACCACTAGGCATAAACCGGCCTACTTGGGCCGGGTTAATTTCATTAGTGGTATAAGCAGATGAAGGCCCAAGGCCTATAGTCGGTTTAGAATCTGTAGCCGTAAACCGACCTGATGTGTAACTTGTATTGTAAGTTAGGAATAGAAAGATACCAACCGGGATACGAGTATGAACCGGTTGGGACTCTATGGACCGACGGGCGTCACCCGTGTATATAAGGGGACGACCCGGCGGTGGTTCAAGGGAGACAACGACAACAACTCGAGTCTAGGCGAAGCTTGTTTGCTCCCTAGCCATCGAGATCATATCAATTCCATCACAACTAGACGTAGGCTTTTACCTTCATCGAAGGGGCCGAACTAGTATAAAACCCTCGTGTCTTTGTGTCCGCTTTAACCCCTTCAAGTAAACCCGTGGCGATGGCTCCACGACTAAGTCCTTTCACTAGGACATCTACCGTGACAAATCCACGACAATCCCCAAACATATACAACACATCACTGTTTTCTTATTTAGCCTCCCTAGCCTATTTTTCCTGACCGTCCGATTTTGATCGGAGCGACGAGATAGCCCCTAGCCTGACCTACCCGCTATATATACTAGTCTAAACCGAGACCAAATCCCTAATTTCTAGGGATCCTCCTAGCCGCGCCGCCACTCTCTCCCGCATCCACCTCGGGATCCTTCTTGATCCAAATCCTCCCAACCAAGAAGTGCCCAAGCTCTTCGCTTCTCCTCCTACCTCACTTGAGCCCCCTGCTCGCACCGATCGAGCCCCTGTCCAGGAGCTCCCACAGCAACCCAGCGCCGGCCTCCCGCGCTCGACCTCATCCCCAACCTTGCAAGCTTCCTCGATCCTCTCCCGAGCAGGTACTCGCCAGGAGCCTCGCGTCCCCGCCTCCGTCTGGCCAGCCACGTCGCCGGCACACCCAGCAGCCAACCAGATGAGTGTCGCCCCCCATCTTCTCCTTCCCGTGCTCCTCCCGTTTCTCCCTCTCTCATATCCTTGCATATCTCTCTCTTTCTGTCAGCTGGAAGCCACGAGGAGGAGCCCTCGTCCCCGTCCCCATGGAGCTGTCGTCCCAAGGCAAGCTGTCGGCTTGCCTCTACTTTGCCTTGTCGTCGCCGCCTCTCTGGTGAGGCCCCGCGCTGCCCCGTCGTGCCACCTCTTTCTTCTGTTTCCTCCCTGCGTTTCCCCTCTCTCATCTCTCTCTCTGTTCTCCCTTACTCTACCGACAGGAGCACCCCCGCGCCATGGCCTCGCTGAGCTCTCCCCGCACCAGCGCCTCAAGCTGCCACCGTTTGCTCCAGATCCGACCCTCCGTCAGATCCCGTCGTCCCAGTCCTGTTCCGGCCGGCACCCACCGACGCCGTCCTCGGCCGGATCCCCGTCGCCTGACGCTGCCAAGTCCCGCTCCTGCCTCTGTTCGAGAGGAGGAGGCTGCAGTCGCACAGCCGCATTGACCGCTTCTCTCCTTTCGCTCATCTCGCGTCGTCAGCCACGTCCCCGCGCGGCCCAGTCCGCCCCGGCCTACTCCTCCACCAACCGGGCCTTGGCCCATGGGTGAGCAACCCCTCCAGCCCTCTCCTGTACACTTGGCCTAGTCAGATTCGGCCGATGTATTTTTTCCATGCGCTGCGAATTTTGCCATTTAACCAGAGACTGCCTGTTTTACAAAAAACCCCTTGCACTTCATGCATTTAATAACTCAACAACCGTGCATCACATGTAAAAACTTTATATATGTAAAATGCTTAGTTTTTTTTATCTAGTTTCACATTATGCCTCTTTCATCCATGTTTAAAATGTTTAAACTTGTTTTTTGTTTAATTTTGCATAAATGCCATGTTAAAATGATTTATTTCATAAATAAATAACCGTAGCTCCAAATTTAATAAACTTTATATGTAAATGGGGTAGAAAATGCCTAGTTTAACATGGTGCACTCATCTAGCATGTTTAACAACTCTAAAATTATGTTTAGGGTAGAACAATACCAACTCTAAATTTTGCATGTGGGGATTTACCGGAGTCGTTGTTTGATGTTTCCGGCCTCATTTAAACTTGCCTAGATAGGTAGTTCTGTTATGCTTCACCTCTTGCCATGTTGATCAACATTTAATATTGTTGAGTACATAAACGAGAGAGAACTAAATAATTGTCATGGTGTTTCGTCAATATGTAACGGAGTTGCATATTGAGCTCCACTTAATTTGTAGGGTTGTTTGTGCACTTTGCCATGCCATGCCTCTTTAAACCGGACATGCATCATAATTGTTTGTGCATCATGCCATGTTTATGTGATGGTTGTTTACCATGCTGTTTGCTTCTTTCCGGTGTTGCTTCTTCGGGTTAGTTCCGATAACGTCGCGTTTGCGCGGATTCGTCCGACTTCATCCGTTTGTCTTCTTCATGGACTCGTTCTTCTTCCTTGTGGGATCTCAGTCAAGATGACCATACCCTCGAAATCACTTCTACCTTTGCTTGCTAGTTGCTCGCTCTTTTGCTGTGCCGCTATACCTACCACATGCTATATCATGCCTCCCATATTTTCATGTCAAGCCTCTAACCCACCTTGACCTAGCAAACCGTTGTTTGGCTATGTTACTGCTTTGCTTAGCCCCTCTTATAGCGTTGTTAGTTGCAGGTGAAGATTGGAGTTTGTTCCATGTTGGAACATGGATATGTTGGGATATCACAATATCTCTTATTTTAATTAATGCATCTATATACTTGGTAAAGGGTGGAAGCCTCGGCCTTATGCCTGGTGTTTTGTTCCACTCTTGCCGCCCTAGTTTCCGTCAACCGGTGTTATGTTCCTTGATTTTGCGTTCCTTACGCGGTTGGGTTATAATGGTAACCCCTTGACAGTTCGCCTTGAATAAAACTCCTCCAGCAAGGCCCAACCTTGGGTTGACATTTGCACTAACAACCTAGCCTTTTTCCCTTGGGTTTTCGGAGCCCGAGGGTCATCTTTATTTTAACCCCCCCCCCGGGCCAGTGCTTCTCTAAGTGTTGGTCCAACCTGAGCGATGTCCGGCGCCCCCTGGGCAACCAGGATCTATGCCAACCCGACGTCTTGCTCATCCGGTGTGCCCTGAGAACAAGATATGTGCAGCTCCTATCGGGATTTGTCGGCACATCCGGGCGGCTTTGCTGGTCTTGTTTTAGCATTGTCGAAATGTCTTGTAACCGGGATTCCGAGTCTGATCGGGTCTTCCTGTGAGAAGGAATATCCTTTGTTGACCATGAGAGATTGTGATGGGCTAAGTTGGGACACCCCTGCAGGGTTTTGAACTTTCGAAAGCTGTGCCCGCGGTTATGGGCAGATGGGAATTTGTTAATGTCCGGTTGTAGAGAACTTGACACTTAACTTAATTAAAATGCATCACCCGTGTGTGTAGCCGTGATGGTCTCTTCTCGGCGGGGTCCGGGAACTGAACACGGTGTTGGAGTTATGCTTGAATGTAAGTAGCTTGAGGATCACTTCTTGATCACTTCTAGTTCACGACCGTGCTTTGCTTCTCTTCTCGCTCTCATTTGCGTAATTTAGCCACTATATATGCTACTGCTTGCTGCAGCTCCACCTCATATCTTTTACCTACCCATAGCTTAAATAGTCTTGATCACGAGGGTGTGAGATTGCTGAGTCCCCGTGACTCACAGATTACTTCCAAAACCAGTTGCAGGTGCCGATGATACCGTGCAGGTGACGCAACCGAGCTCAAGGAGGAACTCGATGAAGATCGTGTCCGTTGTGTTGTTTCGTTTCTAGTTGATCAGTAGTGGAGCCCAGTCGGGGCGATCGGCGATCTTTTGCATTAGGGGTAGTCTTCTTTTATTTTGGTTCCGTAGTCGGACCTTGATTGTATCTGGTTGAATTAATGCTATATTTATGTATTGTGTGAAGTAGCGATTGTAAGCCAACTCTGTACCTCTTTCTTATTCAGTACATGGGATGTGTAAAGATTACCCCTCTTGCGACATGCCTACAATGCGGTTATGCCTCTAAGTCGTGCTCCGACACGTGGGAGATATAGCTGCATCGTGGGTGTTACAAGACGTGCTTCTCCGAGCAGGTCGACGCTGTCTTCGCGGGCTTCCTTTGCCTCGACTTCTGTGTATATCGTGACGCGGCGACGAGTCGAACTTGACGTCGGTCGGGATGATGGCTTCTGCTCCGTAGATGAGGAAGAATGGGGTGAACCCGGTCGACCAGTTTGGCATGGTGCGGAGACTCCAGAGGACGGCCGACAACTCGTCGAGCCAGCTGTCGGGCAAACGGATGAGCGGCTCGACGAGTCGCGGCTTGATGCCAGATAGGATGAGTCCGTTGGCCCACTCGACCTGGCTGTTGGACTGCGGGTGTGCAACAAAAGCCAGGTCGAGGTGGATGCTGGAGACGGAGCAGTACTGCGTGAGCGCGCCCTTGGCGAAGTTGGTGCCGTTGTCTGTGATGATGTTGTTTGTCATGCCGTAGCGCACTATGATGTCGTTGATGAATCGAACAGCCGTTGGCCCGTCCATCTTCTTGATTGGCCTTGCGTCGATCCATTTGGTAAACTTGTCCACCACCACCAGCAAATGCGTCATGCCGCCTCGAGCGGTCTTGAAGGGACCCACCATGTTGAGTCCCTAGACCGCGATGGGCCAGGCGATCGGGGTGGTCCGGAGTGCCGACACCGGATGGTGGGTGCGCTTGCTGAAGCGCTGGCATCCCTCACTCTTGAGGACGAGCGACTCTGCGTCTTTGAGGGTCGTGGGCCAGTATAAACCATGGCGGAAAGCCTTGGCCACCAGGGACCGTGAGGCGGCGTGGTGCCCGCACTCGCCCTGGTGTATGTCGAGGAGGATCTCAATGCCCTTGTCTTGCTTGACGCAGCGTTGGAATACGCCGGTGGAGCTGCGCTTGGCAAGCTCGTTGTTGATGATGATGTAGGCAGACACTTGACGCTGCACTTGTCGAGCTTCGGTCTCGTCCATGGGGCGGACCCCGTTCTCCAGGAACTCCGAGGTGGGCAGGGCCCAGGATGGTGTCGTCATCATGGCGAAGAGGCCACTATTTCGGGTTCTGGGGCGGCAACCCTCGGGTCAGGTTCGGGAGTCCCCGAGCTGGGTTCAACAGTCCCCGGGCCGGGTTGAGGCGTGGCCGGGTCAGGTGGAGCAGTCCCCGGGCCGGGTGGAGCAGTCCCCTGCCCGGGTTGAGGCGCGGTCAGGTCGGGTGGAGCAGCCCCTGGGCCGGGTTGAGGCACGGCTGGGTCAGCTAGGACGTGGATAGACTCGGAGTCCGGAGACGGCTTGATGGACGGCTTGTGTAGATGCTCGAGGGAGATGCCGGACATAATGGACTGCCGAGACGAGGCGATCTTGGCGAGCGTGTCGGCCGCCTCATTCTCCGCGCGCGGGACGTGGAGGAACTCACAACCCGCGAAGAATTCGGACAGCTTCTGGACGAGGGAACAGTGGCTTGCCATGTTGGAGTCGTGGACGTCCCACTCACCGGAGCACTACTGCACCACCAGATCTGAGTCGCCATAGCATAGGATGCGCCGGATGCCGAGTTCCTTGGCAAGCCGGAGGCCGTGCACAAGGGCTTCGTATTCAGCAACGTTGGAGGCGGCGGAGTGGATCTACAGTGTATACTTGAGCCGGTCTCCCTTGGGAGAGGACAACACGATGCCATCCCCTAGTCCGAGTCGCATCTTCGAGCCGTCGAAGTGCAAGTGCCAGTGTGTCGAATCCGGTGGCGGCAGCAGGTACTGGGTCTTGGACCCGTCGACGAGGAAGTCGGCCAAAGCTTGGGACTTTATTGTAGTGTGGGGCTCGTACAGTATGGTGTGGCCGGCCCGGCCAGAGGCATCCCAACACCCGATGATTTCACCGAGAGGGGCCGTACTGACCACGGTAACGACGTGCTCTTGGAAGTACTGCTTCAGTTTCTTGGCGGTGAAGTACGTGTCATAACACATCTTCTGGTAGTGCGAGTAATTCTGCTTCGAGGCGGAGAGCACCTTGCTGAGGTAGTAGACGGGACGCTGGACGACTTGGACCTTGTCCTTCTCTGGTTGCTCGACCACCATCACCGTGCTGACCGACCGCGAGGTTGCAGCGATATAGAGCAATAGCGGCTCCTTCTCTTCTCTTCGGAAAAACGTCGCAGGGGTTGACGGATGGGCTTAGCGTCCTTGCAGACGTGGAGTTTGTGCTCGGCGTACTTCCCCGGGATACCCGGCATGTCCTTTGGGGTCCATGCGAAAATATCATGATTCTCACGGAGAAAGTCGATGAGCTCGCCTTCCTATTTGCTGTCGAGGCGGGTGCCCATGACAACGTACTTGCTACAGCTGGGGTCCTCCGGGCTCAGCTTCACTTTCTTGGTCTCCTTGGAGGGCTTGAATGAGGCCTCGTCGGCCGGGTCCTCGGCCGAGACTGGGGCGGCCGACGCTTCTTGGGCCAAGGCGACGATCCGGTCGAGCTGGCGCCGCTCCTCGGCTACGACTAGCGACTCGGCCAGCTTGGCGCCGTCTCGAGCGCACTCTGTGGACTTGCGGTAGTCGCGGATGATGGTGATGAGGCCCTTCGGACCCGGCATATTTATCTTCAGGTAGGCGTAGTGGGGAACCGACATGAATTTGGCGAGCATGGGTCGGCCCAGCAGCGCATGCTACACGCTGGACAGGTCCACCACCTCGAACCTTACCAGCTCGCGTCGGAAGTGGCTGATGTCGCCGAACAGAACGTTGAACCAGATCCGGACGATCGGGGAGCACGAGAGGCCGGGAACGATGCCGTGGAGGACCGTCCGGGTCGGCTCCAGGTCCTTGGCCTCAAGGCCGAGCTTGGTCATGGTGTCGCAGTAGAGGATGTTGATGCTGCTATCGCCGTCGGTGAGAACCTGGGAAAACTTGCATGTGCATCGAGGCACGACGATGATGGGGTCGAGGACGTGGGCGTAACCACCCGGGTTCGGCATGACGACCAGGTTGTCATCCCGAGTCCAGGTGACCGGGCGCTCTGACCAGTGCATGTATTCCGTCTTGGCTGGGATGACGGTGTTCACCTCTTGTCGAAGGAGGCGCTCGTTGCGCTTGTTGTCGTCGAGGCTGGTGAAGACGACGTAGGTCGCATTCTGGGCCGGGTAGGCGTCGCCGTGCATCGCGCCGCCAGCTGGTGGCGGCGGTGGAGGCGGAGGCAGCTGCCCCGCTCCCGGAGCCGGGGCCGGAGGAGGCCGGACGTCGCCCCTCATGATGCGCTTGGTGATGGCGCACTTCCGTAGCGGGTGTGTGGATGGCCTTGCGCCGCTATGGTGCTTGCAGGGAGCATCGAGCATCTCTTCGAAACTCATGGCGGGTTGCCACGTCGTCTTGCCGGCCTACCGGCGCTTGGCGGCCGGGTCGGCCACGGGCGCCTACTCGGCGGCCGCGACGAGCCGGTTGTTGTAGCGCTGGGTCGGCTGATCGGCCTTGCGCTTGTTGTTCTGCTGGTTGTGCTATTGCCGGCTGCCTTCGCCGGCCGGCTTCAGGGAGGGGGGGGCTTAGCTTTGCCGGCTTCATCCAATGCCACCTGGATATTCATGGAGGAGTCGGCGTTGGCGTATTTGTCCGCCGTCACCATGAGCGCGACCATGGTGGCCGGCTCAGAGCGCAAGAGCTTGTGCTTGAGGAGGATGCCATCCCGGCACCCGTTGACGAAGTATTGGATTTCTTGGACTTCGTGGACGCCCTTGCAGCTATTCCGGAGCTCGGTCCAGCATGTGAGGTACTCACGGCCAGTCTCCACCAGCCCCTGCACGCACATGGCGAGCTGACTTGGGCGGCCGGGTCGCATGTACGTGCCGGTGAAGTTGCGCATGAAGGCTTGCTCGAAGTCGACCCACGCGTTGATGCTGCCCTCCGGCAGACTGTTCAACCAGGTGCGGGCCGACCCCTGGAGCATGAGAGGCGCGTAGCGCATGGCGAGGCGGCGATTGCCACCGGCGACGCCGATGGAGGTGGTGTAGTCGGTGAGCCAGTCCTCCGGCTTCACGGTGCCGTTGTACTTGGGGGTGTCGCGGGAGAGTGTGAACCCTTTAGTAAAGAGCTCACCCCGGGAGCGTGGCCAAAAGCACGCCGGTCTCCTCCATCTTTGGGAGAGGGTGATTCGGTCAAGGCGGTGACGTGCGTCGATGTCGTCGATGGCACGTGGGCCTAGTCGGTCGGTGACCGCGTCGCGGGGGGCCGAGTCTCCTCCGGTCGGGCGTCGGCTGGGTAGGATCAGAGGGTCGAGTCGGCGTCGGGCCTCCGATGCCGGCTCGTCGCCCAAGCCGCCAGTGGTCGTCGGGGCGGGGTTGCACCGGGTCTGGGTGCGTGTAACTCCCTCGATGCGGCTATATCTCCTACATGTCGAAGCACGACTTAGAGCCATAACCGCATTGAAAGCAATGTCGCAAGTGAGGTAATCTTCACAGCAACCCATGTAAATAAATAAAGGGGAAAGGTACATAGTTGGCTTACACTCGCCACGTCACACGATTACATAAATAAGTCATTACATTCATCCAATACACTCAAGGTCCGACTACGGAACCAAAATAAAGATCAACCCCCAAATGCGACAAATTCCCCGATCGCCCCAACTGGGCTCCACTACTGATCATCTGGGAGAGACATGTAGTAACGACGAGAGTCTTCATCGAACTCCCACTTTATCTCGGTCATATCATCTGGAGCGGTATCATCGGTCCCTGCATCTGGTTTTGGAAGTAATCTGTGAGTCACGGGGACTCAGCAATCTCACACCCTCGCGATCAAGACTATTTAAGCTTATAGGTAAGGTAAAGGTATGATCTGGAGCTGCAGCAAGCGACTAGCATATATGGTGGCTAACATACGCAACTGAGAGCGAGAAGAGAAGGAAAAAGCACGGTCGAACAACTATGATCAAGAAGTGATCCTAGAACAACCTACGTCAAACATTACTCCAACACCGTGTTCACTTCCCGGACTCCGCCGAGAAGAGACCATCACGGTTACACACGCGGTTGATGCATTTTAATTAAGTTAAGTTTCATGTTATCTACAACCGTCCATTAACAAATTCCCATCTGCCCATAACCGCGGGCACGGCTTTCGAAAGTTCAAAACCCTGCAGGGGAGTGCCAACTTAGCCCATCACAAGCTCTCACGGTCAACGAAGGATATTCCTTCTCCCAAGACAATCCGATCAGACTCGGCATCCCGGTTACAAGACATCCTCGACAATGGTAAAACAAGTCCAACAACACCGCCCGAATGTGCTGACAAATCCCGATAGGAGCTGCACATATCTCGTTCTCAGGGCACACTCAGATAGGTAAAGCTACGAGTAAAACCAACCCTCGAGTTTCCCGAGGTGGCCCTGTAGGCTTCCTAGTTCGGACCAACACTCCGAGGAGCACTGGCCCAGGGGGGTTTAATAAAGATGACCCTTGGGCTCCGGAAACCCAAGGGAAAAAGAGGCTAGGTGGAAAATGGTAAAACCAAGGTTGGGCATCGCTGGAGGAGTTTTATTCAAGGTGAACTATCAAGGGGTTCCCATTATAACCCAACCATGTATGGAACGCAAAATCTGGGAACATAACACCGATATGATGGAAACTAGGGCGACAAGAGTGGAACAAAACACTAGGCATAAGGCCGAGCCTTCCGCCCTTTATGAAGTATATAGGTGCATTAAGATAAAACAAGATAATATTATGATATCCCAACAATAAACAAGTTCCAACAAGGAACGATCTCCAATCTTCACCTGCAACTAGCAACGCTATAAGAGGGGCTGAGCAAAGTGGTAACATAGCCAAACAACGGTTTGCTAGGACATGGTGGGTTAGAGGTTTGACATGGCAATATGGGAGGCATGATAAGCAAGTGGTAGGTATCGTAGCATAGGCATAGCAAAAGAGCGAGCATCTAGCAAGCAAAGATAGAAGTGATTTCGAGGGTATGGTCATCTTGCCTGCAAAGTTCTCAGAGTTGCCTTGATCCTCGTAAGAAAACTCAACGGGCTCCTAGATCACGAACTCGTCTCCCGGCTCTACCCAAGCAAGAACAACAAGCAAAAAGGAACAGAATCAACCACGTGCAATGCTCAAGCAACATGATGCAAACATCGTATGATATGCGGGATGCGGTATGTGACGCATATGCATGATTTGGAAAGGAATGATTGAACCTGTCCTCAACATGGAAATCCAAGAGTGACACTGGAAAGGTGAGGTGATTTCGGTTGAAATCAATATAAAGATCACCGGAATCGGATGCACGGCTTGGGAATGGCAAGCAAAACAAATATGGCAACGAAATACATGGCAGGGACCCACTCCTGATGCTTGAAAAAAGATGAACACTGAGCTATGGCTAATTCACTCAATAGCAGGTTCAAACAAGCATGGCAAAAGTGCAGAAGATAAAAGGTTTCAGACTTAGTGAAATTAACAGCATGTCAGGAATTTATCATCAGGAAGCAATGTTTAGAGCATCAAAGCTACATGCTACAGGAACTTATCATGGAAAAGCAAGGCATGTCATGAAGCTACTCTAAGCATATAACAAAAGTCCCTTAGTGACCATGAGCCAAAAGGGATCAGAAAATACAATTGCAAGCATGTGAACATAGCAAAAACATAAACATATTCAGACTTAGTGAAAAACTGGAGCATGCAAAACAGATTAACAAGTAGGCATGTTTACGAGCTCGATGCACTCACTACGAGGCATTGCATGACAAACTAAGCATACACCCAGCAAATAGACATGGCATAGAAGCTAAACATGGCAAGAACAACATCATAGCATGCACGGATCAACAACAACAAGCTTGGCAAAATTGCAAAACATGTTAACAATCTGCCAGGAACATTTTATAGCAAAAGTAGAGCTCGATTGACTCAAGCTAGGTTGCTCCATAATTGCAAACAAAGACAAGGATGGATAGAGCACAACATTATCTACAAAACATCCTTACTGATCATCCTCAAAAGAGGTACGGATCACTAGTAAACAACATGAACATATGGCATAAAAACAATAACAGGTCAAGGACTTAGTGAAATTCTAAGTCCCCGAAATCAGCATCATTGAGTAAGCTACTTTGCATGCTTGTGCTAGTCACCACAAAGATCACACAAATACATGGCATACACCCCTGTAAAGATGGCATGGCATTCTACAAAACACATGTAGAGCTCAGGATCATAGCATGCACACATTAATCATGGCAAAAATGACAAAAGGCCATTTGCTGAGACAGATCTGACATAATCATCACATAGCCCTCTTCCAACAGCATTTCGGGCATCAAGATGAGCTAAAATGAAAATGATGCAATGAGAAGAAATGATGAACTCGTCGAGACGAACGCTTTGATATGCTACATGCATGAATCGGAGCTACGATGAGGAAGTTATGATGCGTCAAAGTATGCCAAAAGATTAGGGTTAGGAGGGAAAAGTCAACCGAGGTGGTTCCAGATCCAGATCTGGCGGACGCGGATCCCGAGGTTCGCCGGAGTTACTGTAGCTGACGACGACTCGCCAGAGATGAGGGTCGCCAGAGCGGGACTTGCCGGTTCCGAGGGAGATGGAGGAGGCGATGGACGGCGGCGGACTCTGGGCCGCGCGGGGCAGCGAGGTGCGACCGGTCGAGGGAGGACTTGCCACGACGGATCTTGCTCCGGCCGGCAATGGCGCGGCAGCCGCGATCCGGCAAGAGGCGGCGGAGAGGCGGCGCGACGAGGCTCTCGGGCGGCGGGGACAGCGCGCGGGCAGCACGGAAGCTTTGGGCCGGGAGGGCCTGTGACGGGCCCGAGCGGGCTGCGGTGGCGGCGGCCGGCTGGAGTCACGTGGCGCCTCCTGATTTTCCGCGGGCGGCGGCGGGGCTTTGTCCAGCCGGAACGGACGTGTCTGGCGCGGTGCGGGGAATTTTTAGGGTTTTGGACCCGGATTTGGACGGGGAGGCACATATATATAGGCATAGGGAGCTAGGAGACTCCAAATGAGGTGCGGTTTGCGGCCACGCGATCGTGATCGAACGCTCTAGATGATGGAGGAGGTTTAGGTGGGTTTTGGGCCACTTTGGAGGGGTGTTGGGCTGCAACACACACAAGGCCTTTTCGGTCCCTCGGTTAACCGTTGGAGTATCAAACGAAGTCCAAATGGTACGAAACTTGACAGGCGGTCTACCGGTAGTAAACCAAGGCCGCATGACAAGTCTCGGTCCAATCCGAAAACATTTAACCCTCACATACGGAAAGAGGTAGAAAGGGACACCGGAGGACATAGGAGCGCCGGAATGCAAAACGGACAACGGGGAAAATGCTCGAATGCATGAGACAAACACGTATGCAAATGCAACGCACATGATGACATGATATGAGATGCATGACAAGGACAAAACAGACGGAGACAAAAACCCGACAACGAGGAAATAACATAACTTAGTGCCGGAAACGGCAAGAGTTGGGATACATATTAGGTAAATTACATCCAGGGTGTTACAACACTCCACCACTACGAAAGGATCTCGTTCCGAGATCTAGGACTGGAAAAACTCTGGGTACTCAGAACGGAGGTGATCCTCGCGTTCCCAGGTGGCTTCACGGTCGGAATTATGTGAACACTTGACTTTGAGGAATTTGATAGACTTGTTGCGAGTCTTGCGCTCAGTTTCTTCAAGAATAGCAACGGGGTGCTCACGATAAGACAGGTCTTCTTCGAGATCAATGTCTTCGAAATTGACGGTGCGGTCAGGGGTCTTGAAGCACTTGCGGAGCTGAGAGACATGAAACACGTCGTGCATGTTTGCAAAGTTGGAGGGAAGCTCAAGTTGATAGGCGAGATCGCCTCTCTTGCCGACGATCTTGAAAGGACCCACGTATCTAGGGGCAAGCTTCCCTTTGATAGTGAAGCGACGAGTACCTTTCATTGGAGAGACGCGGAGGTAGACATGGTCTCCGATCTCGAAAGCCAAGTCAGGATGCTTGTTATCATAGTAACTCTTCTGGCGAATGACTTTGCACATCTCTTCTGCCTCTGTGATCAAGTCATTTCCAAGAAGTTGACGTTCACCAGTCTCTGACCAGTTAAGAGGAGTACGACACTTCCTGCCATAGAGAATTTCAAATGGGGCCTTGCCCGAACTCGCTTGGAAGCTATTGTTGTAGGAGAACTAGGCATATGGGAGACAATCTTCCCACTTCATACCGAAAGAGATGACGCAAGCCCTGAGCATATCTTCAAGAATCTGATTTACTCGCTCGACTTGGCCACTAGTTTGAGGATGAAAAGCTGTGCTGAAATGGATGTTGGTGCCCATGGCCTTCTGAAAAGAATCCCAAAACTTGGAGGTGAAGATGCTGCCACGATCTGAAGAAATCAACTGCGGAATGCCATGCAGAGAGACAATCCGGGAGGTATATAGCTCTGCCAATTGAGCTGCTATGATAGATTCTTTGATAGGAAGGAAATGAGCCACTTTAGTGAGTTTGTCGATGACAACGAAGATAGCATCATTGCCACGCTTGGACTTTGGAAACCCAGTCACGAAGTCCATCTCAATGTGGTCAAACTTCCTTTCTAGAATGGCAAGAGGTTGGAGGAGACCAGCTGGTCGTTGGTGTTCTGCCTTCACTCTTCTACAGACATCACATTCATTTACGAACTGAGCAATCTCGCGCTTCATTCGAGTCCACCAATACGACTGCTTGAGGTCATGGTACATCTTTGTACTACCAGGGTGGATAGAGAGGAGTGAATTGTGAGCTTCGTTCATAATGACTTTACGAAGGTCACCTTTAGGCACCACAATGCGATCCTCGAAGAATAGAGTATCCTTGTCATCAAGACGATAGCACTTGTATTTGGGTTGACTCTTCGCAATCCCAGTCTTCACCTTCTTCACCATAGCATCAAGAAGTTGAGCCTCACGAATCCGATCTTCCAAAGTAGGAGAGACTTGGAGGTTGGCGAGGAAACCTTGAGGACCAACTTGCAGATTGAGTTTGCGGAAAGCTTCACAACACTCGGGTTGGTAAGGCTTGATAATCAAACTATTGTAGTAAGCCTTCCTGCTCAATGCGTCAGCAATTACATTGGCCTTGCCTGGAGTATATTCGATACTCGGATTATACTCTTGAATCATTTCGACCCAACGAGTCTGCCTGAGGTTGAGATTAGGCTGAGTGAAGATGTACTTGAGACTCTTATGATCAGTGAAGATGTCCACTTTTCTTCCCAATAAGAGATGTCTCCAAGTTAAAAGAGCATGCACAACTGCCGCCAACTCTAGGTCATGAGTGGGGTACTTCTTTTCGTTGGGCTTCAACTGGCGGGAGGTATAGGCCACAACTTTCTTCTCTTGCATCAACACTGCACCAAGACCTTGAAGGGAAGCATCACAGAAGACCTCAAATGGTTTGGATTCATCAAGAGGAGTCAGAACTGGAGTAGTGATTAACTTCTCTTTCAGGGTGTTGAAAGCGATGTCACATTCAGGAGACCAAACGTACTTGACGTGCTTCTAGAGAAGGTTGGAAAGAGGATTCGTGATCTTAGAGAAGTTCTCAATGAACCTTCGATAATAGCTTGCGAGACCATGGAAGCTGCGGAGTTGCTTCACGTTCTGAGGTGGTTCCCAATTCACAATTGCAGACACCTTCTCAGGATTCACCGCTATGCCCTTGGCAGAGATGATATGTCCAAGGTAGAGAACCTCATCGAGCCAAAACTCGCACTTTGAAAACTTGGCATAGAACTAATGTTCTCTGAGCTTATCCAGCACCAAACGCAAGTGCTTGGCATGATCTTCCTTGTTCTTGGAAAAGACCAAAATGTCATTGAGGTAGACCAAGATGAGGTCATTTGTGTAGGGGTTGAAGATGAATTTCATCATGCGAGAGAATGTTGGCGGAGCGTTGATGAGGCCAAAAGACATGACAGTGTATTCATATGAACCATAGCTTGTTCTGAATGTTGTCTTAGGGATATCCTCTTCACGAATGTGAATATGATGATAGCCCATACGGAGATCAAGCTTGGAGAATACTTGAGCACCTTTGAGTTGTTCAAACAGCTCATTGATGTTGGGAAGTGGGTACTTGTTCTTTATGGTATTCTTGTTCAATGGACGGTAGTCGACACAGAGTCGGTCCGTTCCATCCTTCTTCTTCACAAAAAGAACACCACCACCCCATGGACAAGAACTTGGTCGGATAAGACCCATTCGCTCTTGAATATCGATTTGCTTCTTCAGCTCCTTCAACTCTTCAGGTCCAAGCTTGTAAGGACGTTTACAAACAGGTTCCGTGCCAGGCTCAATGACGAATTCAACTGGATGGTGCGGAGGCATTCCTGGAAGCTCTTCTGGAAAGACGTCTTGATATTCGCAAACGACTGGAATCTGAGAAATGGCATCCAGCTCACCCGTCTCATTGAGAGAAAACAGACGGATGGTATCATCCCTTGCGGCAAAGACAATTACATCCTCAGACGAATGAGTCAATTGAATCTGTTTGGCAGAACAATCAAGCTGAGCCTTGTGCTTGGAAAGCCAGTCCATTCCGAGAATAAGATCAATATCCGAGTTACCGAGGACCATTCGGGAAGAAAGAAACTTATAGTCGCCCAACGTGATAGTAACATCTGGAACCTCCAAACTGGCACTCAAACGTTTGCCGGGAGAAACGATATCCATTTGTTTGCCTAAATGAGAAGACACGAATTCATTCTTGGCCAAAAAATGGCTTTGACATGAAACAATGCGATGCACCAATATCAAAAAGTACTTTTGCAGGAACATCGTTAACAGGAAGGTTACCCATGATGACATCTGACGAGTCCTCTGCCTGAGCTGCATTCAGCAAGTTGACCTTGGTGTGCTTGGGGTTATGCTTGACCACTGCATTGCTAGCAGATCTCACAGGAGGAGGAGGAGGAAGACACCTCTGATTGAAGCATTTGTTGGCATAGTGACCCTTCTGTTGGCACTTGTTGCATGTGACCTCTGAGAGCGGACGGTGATATGGAGCACTTGATCTTGGAGCTTGAGACGAAGTCTTGCTTTGAAATCCTGGGTTGGGTGGGTGGGAAGATCCATTGCCACCTTTGCTCTTCTGCTGATAAGGCTGACGGAATGGAGGACGAGGCAGCCAATACTTTTGCTGCTTAGCCACTTGAGTTGAGGAAGAAGGAGTTGCATCTCTGACTCGCTTCTTGGAAGCATCGCACTTGAGTTGAGCAGCCTCTTGCTTCAATGCCATGTTGTAAAACTCATCGTACTTCTGAGGCTCTAAAAGCACAAGAGCAAGTTGAAGATCTTCTCGGAGGCCACCCCTGAACTGATAAATCATGCTCTTCTCATCAGGGACGTCTTGTGATACGTCCATTTTGCATCATGCTTTTATATCGATATTTATCGCATTATGGACTGTTATTTCACTTTATGTCACAATACTTATGGCTATTCTCTCTTATTTTACAAGGTTTACATAAGGAGGGAGAATGCCGGCAGCTGGAATTCTGGTCTGGAAAAGCAGCAAATATTAGAGACCTATTCTGCGCAACTCCAATACTCCTGAAACTCCACGGAACATCTTAAAAGAAACAAAGAAAAACCCACACCAAAAATGAAGGCTAGGGGGCCCACACCCTGCTCACGAGGCTAGGGGGTCCACCCACATATCAAATTATCAAAGTATCGAACGCGAATCATATGAACGTGATGAAAACTAGCTTGACGATATTCCCATGTGTCCTCAGGAGCGCTTTTCCTATTATAAGAGTTTGTTCCGGCTTGTCCTTTGCTACAAAAGGATTGGGCTTGTTGCACTTTGTTTACTTTTGTTTACTTTTCCTATGAAAATTTGCTGCACTTTGTTTACTTTTGTTACTTGTTGCTCATTACAATTCATCCTATCACAAAACTATCTGCTACCACTTATTTCAGTACTTGCAGAGAATACCTTGCTGAAAACCGCTTATCATTTCCTTCTGGTCCTCGTTGGGTTCGACACTCTTACTTATCGAAAGGACTACGATAGATCCCCTATACTTGTGGGTCATCATCTTGCTTGGCCAAACGAGCGAGCCTCTGGAACAGAATGTTATACTGGTAAACAGACAAGCTGCCTTGCTTCAAGTTGCGGAATTCCTCATGCTTGCTTTCAACAACACTCTAAGGAATGTGATGAGCTCTAAAGTCTTGAAGAAATTCATCCCAGGTAATCACATGGCCTCCTCTGGAATCTTTGTATTGCTGAAACCATTCTGCAACTTGGTCTTTGAGTTGGAAGGAGGCAAACTTGACAAAGTCCTCAGGCCTGACGTTACCGCACTCGAAATGCTTGCATATATCCACGAGCCAATCATCAGCGTCTGAGGCCTCGACACAGTTGCTGAAGGTCTTTGGCTGGTTAGCAAGTAACTGGTTGAATGTAGCAAACTGATTCTGATTGTTGCCATGGCCTTGGTTGCGCTCTTGCAGAATTTGCATGATCAGCTGCGTGTTTGCATTGGTAGCGGCCATCACAGCTTGCCATGCCTCCGGAGGTGGAGGTGGTGGTGGCGGATCCTGATTTTGATTCTGACCCTTAGCAGGAGCCATCCTGAAGAGGGTGACATCCGTTAGCACCTTGACAGACAAATATTTAAGCTGAATCAAAAGGATTGAAATAGCAACATAAAGTCTTCACATCCGAACAAAATGAATGAATGCATTCCAATCGAAATGGTCACATTTCCATAAATTGAGAAGCCACTTAGATAGTGGTAGAAGAATAAAACAACAAGGTACGGACAAGAGCAAATACTTGCGGAGGATTACCCAATCCCAAACCAAATATCCGCGGAAGAAGAACTAGAGCTACATGAATTCCCACATATGAAACTCCCGAACCTTTCTGGTTATGCAATCAGGTGTTGGGGATACAGGGGCAGCATAATATCTCACCCAAAGCTAGCAAATCCTACAACCAGTTGTATCCATCCTTCAACACATAACCAAGAAACCTTCGGAAATCATTTACCTCAACCTTCAAAAAGCATCCGTCATACAAGTTATGGCAATACTCCCGAACTCCCGCCCCGGTACAGGGTGGCGTCAAGGTTATCTCACCAACAACTGCATAAAAGAGATTTTTGATGTTGGCGAAACTCAGGTATTCCAGAATCTCAACGATAAAATTGTGACGAGAACACCTCGGAGCTCAACTCCCCGGGACACTGCCACAACCCCTAAATCTCAGGAGGCACCAAGAACAATGTTCTCATCACAAAAACATCAGAACGATTCCAAGATACCCGCGTGATCGTAATTTTTTTAGTGAAATTTGAGAAGAGAAGAGTCAAAACTCCACTTCGGGATGCCTCACCAGAGCGACGAAGGGACTGAGGAGTAAAAATAATTCCTAACTCTCCGATATATATAATCCTAAATGACTCACAACATTTTTCTAGACTCAACAACGCCAATGATTCGATCAAGCAAGGGGCTCCTAAGGTCGGGGAAGGCTCTGATTACCAACTTGTAACGCCCTCGATGCGGCTATATCTCCTACGTGTCAAAGCACGACTTAGAGGCATAACTGCATTGAAAGCAATGTCGCAAGTGAGGTAATATTCACAACAACCCATGTAAATAAATAAAGGGGAAAGGTACATAGTTGGCTTACACTCGCCACGTCACACAATTACATAAATAAGTCATTACATTCATCCAATACACTCAAGGTCCCACTACGGAACCAAAATAAAGATCAACCCCCAAATGCGACAAAGTCCCCGATCGCCCCAACTGGGATCCACTACTAATCATCTGGGAAAGACACGTAGTAACGACGAGAGTCTTCATCGAACTCCCACTTGAGCTCGGTCATATCATCTGGAGCGGTATCATCGGCCCCTGCATCTGGTTTTGGAAGTAATATGTGAGTCACGGGGACTCAGCAATCTCACACCCTCGCGATCAAGACTATTTAAGCTTATAGGTAAGGTAAAGGTATGATGCGGAGCTACAGCAAGCGACTAGCATATATGGTGGCTAACATACACAACTGAGAGCGAGAAGAGAAGGCAAAAGCACGGTCGAACAACTATGATCAAGAAGTGATCCTAGAACAACCTACGTCAAACATTACTCCAACATCGTGTTCACTTCCCGGACTCCGCCGAGAGGAGACCATCACGGTTACACACACGGTTGATGCATTTTAATTAAGTTAAGTTTCATGTTATCTACAACCGGACATTAACAAATTCCCATCTGCCCATAACCGCGGGCACGGCTTTCGAAAGTTCAAATCCCTACAGGGGAGTCCCAACTTAGCCCATCACAAGCTCTCACGGTCAACGGAGGATATTCCTTCTCCCAAGACAATCCGATCAGACTCGGCATCCCGGTTACAAGACATCCTCGACAATGGTAAAACAAGTCCAGCAACACCGCCTGAATGTGCCGACAAATCCCGATAGGAACTGCACATATCTCGTTCTTAGGGCACACTCAGATAGGTCAAGCAACGAGTAAAACCAACCCTCTAGTTTCCCCGAGGTGGCCCCGCAGGCTGCCCAGTTCGGACCAACACTCAGAGGAGCACTGGCCCAGGGGGGTTTAATAAAGATGACCCTTGGGCTCCGGAAACCCAAGGGAAAAAGAGGCTAGGTGGAAAATGGTAAAACCAAGGTTGGGCATCGCTGGAGGAGTTTTATTCAAGGCGAACTGTCAAGGGGTTCCCATTATAACCCAACCGTGTAAGCAACGCAAAATCCGGGAACATAACACCGATATGACGGAAACTAGGGCGGCAAGAGTGGAACAAAACACTAGGCATAAGGCCGAGCCTTCCACCCTTTACCAAGTATATAGGTGCATTAAGATAAAACAAGATAATATTATGATATCCCAACAATAAACAAGTTCCAACAAGGAACGATCTCCAATCTTCACCTGCAACTAGCAATGCTATAAGAGGGGCTGAGCAAAGCGGTAACATAGCCAAAAAACGGTTTGCTAGGACATGGTGGGTTAGATGTTTGACATGGCAATATGGGAGGCATGATAAGCAAGTGGTAGGTATCGTAGCATAGGCATAGCAAAAGAGCGAGCATCTAGCAAGCAAAGATAGAAGTGATTTCGAGGGTATGGTCATCTTGTCTGCAATGTTCTCAGAGTTGCCTTGATCCTCGTAAGCAAACTCAACGGGCTCCTCGATCACGAAGTCATCCCCGGCTCTACCCAAGCAAGAACAAGCAAAAAGTAACACAATCAACCACATGCAATGCTCAAGCAACATGATGTAAACACGGTATGATATGCGGGATGCGGTATGTGACGCATATGCATGATTTGGAGAGGAATGATTGAACCTGGCCTCAACTTGGAAATCCAAGAGTGCCAATGGAAAGGTGAGGTGATTTCGGTTGAAATCGATATAAAGATCACCAGAATCGGATGCAGATCACCAGAATCGGATGCACGGCTTGGGAATGGCAAGCAAAACAAATATGACACCGGTCTGCGATAAACAGCAAGTAACCAACTAAATGCATCAAGATAATTAAGCTACTGCACTCAAACATAGCAACAAAATACATGGCAGGGATCCACTCATGATTCTTGACAAAATATGAACACTGAGCTATGGCTAATTCACTCAATAGCAGGTTCAAACAAGCATGGCAAAAGTGCAAAAGATAACAGGTTTCAGACAGTGAAATTAACAGCATGTCAGGAATTTATCATCAGGAAGCAATATTTAGAGCATGAAAACTACATGCTACAGGAAATTATCATGGCAAAGCAAGGCATGGAATGAAGCTACTCTAAGAATATAACAAAAGTCCATTAGTCACCATGAGCCAAGAGGATCAGAAAATACAATTGCAAGGATGTGAACATAGCAAAAACATAAACAGATTCAGACTTAGTGAAAAACTGGAGCATGCAAAACAGATTAACAAGTAGGCATGTTTACGAGCTCGATGCACTCACTACGAGGCATTGCATGACAAACTAAGCATACACGCAGCAAATAGACATGGCATAGAAGCTAGACATGGCAAGAACAACATCATAGCATGCACGGATCAACAACAACAAGCTTGGCAAAATTGCAAAACATGTTAACAATCTGCCAGAAACATTTTATAGCAAAAGTAGAGCTTGATTGACTCAAGCTAGGTTGCTCCATAATTGCAAACAAAGACATGGATGGATAGAGCACAACATTATCTACAAAACATCCTTACTGATCATCCTCAAAAGAGGCATGGATCACTAGAAAACAACATGAACATATGGCATAAAAACAATAACAGGTCAAGGACTTAGTGAAATTCTAAGTCCCCGAAATCAGCATCATTGAGTAAGCTACTTTGCATGCTTGTGCTAGTCACCACAAAGATCACACAAATACATGGCATACACCCCTGTAAAGATGGCATGGCATTCTACAAAACACATGTAGAGCTCAGGATCATATCATGCACACATTAATCATGGCAAAAATGACAAAAGGCCATTTGCTAAAACAGATCTGACATAATCATCACATAGCACTCTTCCAACAGCATTTCAGGCATCAAGATGAGCTCAAATGAAAATGATGCAATGAGATGAAATGATGTACTCGTCGAGACGAACATTTTTATATGCTACACACACGAATTGGAGCCACGATGAGGAAGTTATGATGCGTCAAAGTATGCCAAAAAATTAGGGTTAGGAGTGAAAAGTCAACCGAGGTGGTTCCAGATCGAGATCTGGTGGGCGCGGATCCCAAGGTTCGCCGGAGTTACTGTAGCTGACGACGACTCACCGGAGATGAGGGTCGCCGGAGCGGGACTTGCCAGTCCCGAGGGAGATGGAGGAGGCGGCGGACTCCGGGCGGCGCGGGGCGGTGAGGTGCGGCCGGTGGAGGGAGGACTTGCCGCGGCGGAGCTTGCTCCTACCGGCAATGGCGCGGCGGCGGCGATCCGGCGAGAGGCGGCGAGACGAGGCTCTCGGGCGGCGGGGACAACGCACTGGCGGCGTGGAAGCTTCGGGCTGGGAGGGCCGGTGATGGGCCCGAGCGGGCTGTAGCGGCGGCGGCCGGCTGGAGCCACGTGGCGGCTCCTGATTCGCCGCGGGCGGCGGCGGGGCTTTGTTCGGCCGGAACGGACGTGTCCGGCGCGGCGCGGGGAATTTTTTGGGTTTTTGGACCCGGATTTGGACGGGGAGGCACATATATATAGTCATAGGGAGCTAGGAGACTCCAAATGAGGTGCGGTTTGCGGCCACGCGATCGTTATCGAATGATCTAGATGATGGAGGAGGTTTAGGTGGGTGTTGGGCCACTTTGGAGGGGTGTTGGGCTGCAACACACATGAGGCCTTTTCGGTCCCTCGGTTAACCATTGGAGTATCAAACGAAGTCCAAATGGTACGAAACTTGACAGGCGGTCTACTGGTAGTAAACCAAGGCTGCATGACAAGTCTCGGTCCAATCCGAAAACGTTTAACCCTCACACACGGAAAGAGGTAGAAAGGGACACCGAAGGACATAGGAGCGCCGGAATGCAAAACGGACAACGGGGAAATGCTCGAATGCATGAGATGAACACGTATGCAAATGCAATGCACATGATGACATAATATGAGATGCATGACAAGGACAAAACACACAGAGACAAAAACCCGACAATGAGGAAATAACATAACTTAGTGCCAGAAATGGCAAGAGTTGGGATACATATTAGGTAAATTACATCCGAGGTGTTACAGTGCGGCCGGAGTGTGCCTCGCCGGGTGGCGAGGATGCCGTGTGCTGGAACTCGTCGGCTCCAGCGATGCGAGCGGAGCCGGATCCGGCCGGCTTGGTGAGTTGGTTGAGGCGGTCCTGCTGCGCGTTGGCCGCAGGGAGGAGGTCATACACCCTTTTGAGGCGGTCCTGTAGCTCTTCGCCTGCGAGCTGGTCCAGGCCAACCGCGGCTGCCTGGGCAGCGCACATGTTCTTCACGAGAGTCTCGTAGACAGGAGGGACGGCGCCGAAGGTGCGTCCTATCGC
>NC_041388.1:297635428-297647310 GCF_002162155.2 Triticum dicoccoides | reverse complement strand
TGGCACTGCGTGGCAGCGAGCGTCTCGGTGAGGTCCAACAGGCGCTGGCAGTCCTCGTCGAGGCGAGTCCGGGCCTCGTCGATGTCGGAGGCATCGATGTTGGTGCCGATGGGGACGTGAAGGCTCTGTATTGTGGCGCACAGCGGGTTGGGCGGGCTGGCCCGCTCCACTGTGATCCTGGCTTCGGCGGCCTTCCTCGCCACACTGGACGAGGAAGCAACACTGGTGTCGGTGACGGAAACCTCCACATTGGACGAGGGAGCGCCGCCATCGAGGGAAAGGGGGAGTCGAAAAAGTCAAGTACCTTGCTGGTGTACTCGTCGGTCGTAGGCGCGTCGGAGATGTGCAGCGCGGCGAAGGAGGTGGCGAGTGTGTCGATGACGTCGTTCGCCAGCGTGATGGGCTCGTCGGAGTCGGAGAGGAGCCCCGTCTAAAGCATGCTCCCAGCCAAGACCTCGAGCTGCCCCATGGTGGGCGCCAACTGTCATGGTGGGCGCACAACAGATGCCAAGGGATGGCTAAATAGAGGAGGAGGCTCGAGGGCACTAGTGGGCTCCAAAGGCGAGGTCGGCATGAGAGAGTGCAGGACACAAGACATACCCAGGTTCGAGGCTCTCCGTAGAGATAACACCCCTAGTCCTGTCGAGTGCGGTTTATATGTAACAGTACAGGGTTGCTCCTAGAGCTGTATGAAGGAAGAAGGAAGGCTGGCCAAAGCTTAGTCAGCTCCCTCTCCTTGGGTGTTGCTAGCTAGGTGTGTGAGTGATCGCCTATGCGAGTGGAAAGAGATGATCTGCCCGTATGCATGAGGGCTCCTGGGGGGTTTTATAGGTCGACCCCCCGAGGGTACAATGGTAATGTTACAAGGCCATAGGGCCGGGTTGTCAGTGTCCAGGAACAAGGTGTTGGGACCCGCCGGGTATCGGGCCTCGCCGGGTTCCCCGGGCATGGGACCCGCTGGGTACGGGGGCACTCTTGGCCATATTGTCGATCGTCAGGGAATGGCCGGGTTGAGTTGGCTACAGTGGCGCTCCGTCAGGTCGCCGCTTGCTGGCGTCATCGGTGATGATTGGTGCACTGTTGCCACACCGGCCATGGTCAGCGGGTAGGTGGGGGGCACTGTTGCCTCGCCCGACTGACCAGAGGCATGGGCGGGGTATTGTGGCTTCGGTCATCAGTTGGTGGAGGCTCGTCCCATTGTACGGCTGGGATGGGACAGGAGCTGACCCTCGGCCGGGTTGGAGAACACGCCAAGGGTGGAGCTGGCTTGTCGGAGAAGTCTTGGTATGACGGGCTCGGCTGTCTTGAGCTGGTTGTTGGGGCCGAGTTGAGGATTAGGCCGGGTCGAGCAGCCCGTCCAAGCGCGAGCCGGCTTGAGGGGTGATGCTGGCCCCGTTGATTTTGAAAAGGATCCGGGTTCCGTTGCCTGCCCGGGGTTCATCCCCCCGACAATTACCATTCTATAGCATGTAACAATTCTTTGTGGAATAAGTTCATTCTTATCATTAGGAACAATAGTTATACCTCCTTTCTTAGGGACACAATGAACAGGACTTACCAATCTACTATCAGCTATAGGATAGATTATACCTGCTTCCAGAAGTTTTAAGATTTTCGTTCTTACCACTTCCTTCATTTTTTGGATTTAACCAACGTTGGTGATCAACAACGGGTTTAGCATCAGGTTCCATATTAATTTTGTGCTGACATAGATTGGGACTAATGCCCATTAAATCATCAAGAGTATATCCAATAGCAACTAAGTGCTTCATTAGAACTTTCGATAATCATTCTTCTTCATGTTCTGAAAGGTTAGCACTAATAATAACATGATATAACTTATTTTCATCAAGATAAGCATATTTCAAAGTGTCTGGCAATTGTTTTAATTCAAACACAGGATCACCTTTAGGTGGAGGAGGACCTCCTAGAGTTTCAATATGCAAGTTGTGTTAAAGCAGAGGACGTTGTTCAAAGAAAATCTTATCTATTTCATTTCTTTCATACATATGTAAATCATTTTCATGGTCTAGCAAATATTGTTCCAAAGGATCAGTAGGTGGTACAGCAATAGAAGCACGACCAATTATTTCATCCTCACTAGGCAATTATTTTTCATGAAGCTTTCTACTAAACTTGGAAAAATTAAACTCATGAGATTCATCACCAAAACTAACACCAACAGTTTGTTTCCCATAGTCTATTCTAGCATTAACGGTGTTCAAGAAAGGTCTACCAAAGATAATGGGACAAAACTCATCTTGTGGGGAACCAAGAACAAAAAATCAGTAGGGTATTTTATTTTCCCACACAAGACTTCAACATCTCTAACAATCCCAATTGGTGATAAGTGTCTCTATTAGCAAGTTTAATAGTAACATCTATGTCTTCTATCTCTGCGGGTGCTATGGCATTCATAATTTCTTGATACAAGGAATAAGGAATAGCACTCACACTAGCACCTATGTCACATAAACCATGATAATAGTGATCTCCTATTTTAACTGAGACAACAGGCATGCCAACAACAGGTCTATGTTTATCCTTTTTATCAGGTTTGGCTATTCTAGCAGCTTCTTCACATAAGTAAATAACATGCCCATCTACATTTTCTTCCAAGAGATCTTTAACCAAAGAAATACTAGGTTCCACTTTAATTTGTTCATCAGGTTTAGGTGTTCTAATGTAACTCTTGTTGACCACAGTTGAAACTTTAGCATGTTCCTTTATCCTAACAGGGAAAGGTGGTTTCTCAATATAAGCAGAAGGAACAAATGGATCAACATTGTAAAGTACAGTTTCTTCTTTAACTGGTACCGGTTCTTTGATTTCTTCTTTAATAGGTGGGTGAAATTTAAACCATTTCTCTTTAGGGTGATCAACATGAGTAGAAAGTGATTCACAGAAGGAAGCTACTATCTCAGAGTCAAGTCCATATTTAGTGCGAAACTTTTGAAAAGCATGGGTATTCATAAAAGATTTAACACAATCATACTTAAGTTTAATACCTGACTCTTTACCTTCGTCGCATTCCCAATCTTCAGAGATGCGTTTAATTCTTTCCAAAATATCCCATCGGAATTCAATAGTCTTCTTCATAAAAGAACCAACACAAGAAGTATCGAGCATGGTTTGATCATTACGAGAAAGCCGAGCATAAAAGTTCTGGATAATAATTTCTCTTGAGAGCTCATGCTTGGGGCATGAATATAACATTGACTTAAACCTCCCCCAAGCTAGAGCGATACTTTCTCCTTCACGAGGCCAACAATTATATATATAATTCTGATCACGATGAACTATATGCATATGATCACATTTTTGGTGGAACTCCAATTTCAAACGATTCCAATTCCAAGATCCAATATCATCTCATAGCCTATACCATGCCAATGCTTTTCCCTTCAAAGATAAAGGGAAAATATTTTTCATAACTTCATCCCCGGGTAAACCTGCAAGCTTGAACAATCCACAAATTTGTTCTACACATATCAAGTGCATATCAGGATGTTCGGTTCCATCTCCTGCATAAGGATTAGCTAGCAGTTGTTCTATCATACCTAAAGGAATTTCATTTTCAACATTTTCAGTAGGTGTAGTAGGTTGATGGGTAGCTAATTGTGATTCCGGTCGAGGTGAAGATACCCCGAACAAACCCCTCAAAGGATTGTTTTCCATACTAACAAGTGACAACAAATTTCAGCACACTATAGAAATGTTTCCTTACCAAATTCCACTTACCAAAGGCGCTTCACTCCCCTACAACGGTGCCAGAAAATAGCCTTGATGATCCACGAGTAAAGGGATCAATTTTAGCTCTTTTCGATAAGTAAGAGTGTCGAACCCAACGAGGAGCAGAAGGAAATGACAAGTGGTTTTCAGCAAGGTAATGTCTGCAAGTGCTGAAATTGTAAGTAGTACAGTAGTTTCATAGAAAGATAGTTTGTAACGAGCAAGTAACGATAGTAGCAATAAAAGTGCACCAAGGTAGCCAGGTCCTTTTGAGGCAAAGGATAGGCCAAAACGGTCTCTTATGATAAGCAAAGTGTTCTTGAAGGTACACGGGATTTTCATCTAGTCACTTTCAATATGTTGGTTTAATTTGTGTTCGGCACTTTGATAATTTTATATGTGGGTGGACCGGTGCTTAGGTGTTGTTCTTACTTGAACAACCTCCTACTTATGATTAATCCTCCCGCAAGCATCCGCAACAACGAGAAAAGTATTAGGAATAAATTCTAACCATAGCATTAAACTTTTGGATCCAATCGGTCCCTTACGGAATAGCGCGTAAACTGGGGTTTAAGCTTCTATCACTCTCGCAACCCATCATCTAATTCCTACTCCACAATGCATTCCCTTAGGCCCAAATATAGTGAAGTGTCATGTAGTCGACGTTCACATGACACCACTAAGGGAATCACAACATACATACTATCAAAATATCAAACACATATCAAGTTCACATGATTACTTGCAACATGATTTCTCCTGTGACGTTAAGAACAAAAGTAAGTATTCACAAATGATAATCATGCTCAAGATCAGAGGGGTATTAAATAGCATATTGGATCTGAACATATAATATTCCACCAAATAAACCATATAGTAATCAAATAAAAGATGTAATCAACACTACTAGTCACCCACAAGCACCAATCTATAGTTCCGTTAAAAAGATTGAACACAAGAAATGAACTAGGGTTTGAGATGAGATGGTGTTGTTGAATATGTTGATGGAGATTGACCTCTCCAAGATGGGAGAGTTGTTGGTGATGATGATGACGATGATTTCCCCCTCTGGGAGGGAAGTTCCCCCAGTGGAATCACTCCGTCGGAGGGCAAAACTGCTCCTGCCAAAGTTCCGCCTCGAGACGGCGGCGATCCCTCTCGAAAGTCATCCCCTTTTTTCTAGGTTAAAATGACTTATATACCAGAAGATGGGAACCGGAGGTGGGCCTAGATGAGCACAACCCACCAGGGCATGCCTGGGCTCCCTGGCGTGCCCAGGTGGGTTGTGCCCACCTGATGGGCCCCCTCTGATAGTTATTTGCTCCAATATTCATCATATATTTGATAAAAATCTCTGTGAAGTTTCAGCTTGTTTGGAGTTGTGTAGAATAGGTGGCCTAACGTAGCTTTTCCAGGTCCAGATTTCCAGCTACCGGAATTCTCACTCTTTATGTGTACCTTGTAAATTATGAGGGAAAAGGCATTAGAATTACTCCAGAAAGCATTATTACGCATAAAAACATCATAAATAACAGTAAGGAAACATGATGCAAAATGGACGCATCACGAAGCCATCTCCCACAGAAAATGAGAACAACAACAAGAAGAAGAAGCTGCACTAGCATCATGGCATTATGGATGGATGAACTATTTCCTCATAAAAAATATTTTGTCTTTGTGTATATTGATATAAATGAACTATTTGGATGGTGTGCATATCTTTGGAACAAGTAGCAGCATAGGTCCGCTTGACTATAAGGAACTATTTATCCACCTAGCTTTCTCTACTAGTTCTTCCAGTTATCAGTATGCAATGCATGTGTGAGTAGGCATGACAACTTGTCCATGGAAGTTGAACTACGACGACCATCACGTTTCATACACTGCCACTCACGATTCGCACGATGCCGCTCCAACCCACGACACCAGGTCCCCTGACGTGCGCCTCACCCATCTCGCCCACACCACCCCTCTGCCTTTCTGTGCATGACATGTGGGCCAGCTGAAATGCGGCGAGCATCAACACTACAAAAAAAGACACATTCGTGACATTTTGGGCCGAACATTTTTTTTGTCATACTTATGACACTTCTATGACGATAATTGTGACAAAACCCGGTATCATCATAGATGTGGCGGGTTCCTACTTCTATGACAAAATATCATGATAGAAAAGTTGGCTTTTCATCCTGGGCGGGTCGGAGACGCAGCTGCATAACATTCTTTGGGCCGTCCATGACGGAAAAAACCGTGGTAGAAGCGAGGGCGAGGAGAATATCGGGGAGTTCCCGGTTACGGTGGGTGGTCGGGGGCCGAGCGCGATGCGCGTTTCTCTTGTACGTATGCATGTGTGTGTGAGGCGTTGGGCTCTAACTGAACCCAAGCGAGGCGTTGGGCTCTAACTGAACCCAAGCGATTGTACTGCAGGCTATGCGTTACTGAACCCGAGCGATCGATCGATCCCTTGCTGTTAACTGAACCCGAGTGATTCCTTCGCTACTGCTGCTAACTGAACTCGATCGATGCTGCCTCTGGATGAATAGCGTGAGCGTTGTTAGGGGGTTTGGATGAACAGTTCCCGGTGGGGGTTGGATGAACAGGACCCCGTGGTAGTAGAGGTCATTGCCGCTGGATGAACAGTACCCAGATCGATTGAGCCCGTGGATGAACAGGACCACGTGGAGGGCTGGATGAACAGGACCCCATGGAGGGCTGGTTGAACAGTAGCCGGTGTTGGGCTGGTTGAACAGCAGCCAGTGGAGGGCTAGATGAACAATAGCCCGTGGAGGGGTGGTTGAATAGGACCCCGTGGAGAGGGCTGGCTGAACAGTAGCCGGTGGAGGAGCAGTGGAGAGTGGATGAACAGGAGCCCGTGGATGAATAGTCGTAGGTGGAGGCTGGAGGAGGTTGACGGTGGATGAACAGGAGCCTGTGGAGGCAGTCAACGATGGATGAACAGTAGCCCGTGGAGGCAGTCGACGGTGGAGATGAACAATATCCCGTGGAGTCCCGTTTTGCGGTATGCCACACCCCTACCGATGAACAGGACCCCTGTTTCGACCATAGCACTCCAACACAAGTCCGTTTCCTCCATTTTGCAGTACGCCACACCCCTCCCGGTCAACAGGACCCCGTTTCGACTGTAGGAGGTCTGTTTCCTCCGTTTTGCGGTACGCCAGACCCCTCCCGATGAACAAGATCCCGTTTCGACCGTGGCCGGTGAGGGAGTCCTGGACTAAGGGGTCCTCGGGCGTCCGTCCTGTTGGACATGGGCCGGACTAATGGGCTATGAGGATACAATACTGAAGATTCTCTCACCCGTGTCTGGATGGGACTCTCCTTGGCGTGAATGGCAAGCTTGGCATTCGGATATGAAGATTCCTTTCTCTGTAACCGACTTTGTACAACCCTAGTCCCCTCCGGTGTCTATATAAACCGGAGGGTTTAGTCCGTAGAGGTAATCATAATCACGTAGTACTATGGATATTCAATGAGTTCATACTAACAACATTGCAACCATGCTCATCATTCAAAGATTTAGTGCCAGACATTTTAATGCATTCTTCTTCGAGCAGTTGGCACAATTATCGGAATCCTTATTTTCATGAAAGATATTAAAAAGATGAAGCATAAGAGGTACCCTCAATTCCATTTTTTGTAATTTTCTTTTATAGACTAAACTAGTGATAAAACAAGAAACAAAAAGATTCAATTGCAAGACCTAAAGATATACCTTCAAGTGCTAACCTCCCTGGAAACGATGCCAGAAAAGAGCTTGTCGGCGTTCTGGGAGCGGGATCCCCAGACTTGCCTGCCTGCGGCCCATGGCATGGCTGTGCTAGCGGGTCTGTATGACCCATCATCATCAACAAGGCATTCAAGACCCTCGCGAGGGGCCAAGCCTCGCGAGGCGGACGACGCAATACCTCCTTAGTAAAGGCCTCACTAGGCTTCCTCGCGAGGAGCGGAGATATCAAGGCAGGGTGAACCTCGCGAGGCCCTCGTGACGTGAGCCACGACGATCGACGCCAGACGGGCGCCAGCGCGCCCAGCGTCCTTGTTTCCTCTTTGGTGCCAAGGGGGCAAGCGCAGGCGCGGAGTACCGAGGCATCAAGCAAACGTTTCCATATTGGTGCAACGATACCAAGAACAGAAGGACGGCAGGACGGAGGTCACCATGGAGCCAAAGACGGCGTCATCACCAGAACCTTTGGCAGGCGAAGACCACCTTTTGTCAGGATAATTTGTACTAGTTGTCCCCTTTCAAATTGGCCGCCATTGTTGGCTCCCTTCCCGCTCAATATTTGGGAAGAGGACCAGGGCTTCTATAAATAGGACTAGCCACCACAGTGGAAGGGGACAGGCCTGAGCGGGTCCAAGATCATCCCACCCACACGATGTCGGATGTGGGGTTCCGGCAAACCCTTGAGGTTCGAACACTGGGGTGCGCGCGAAGTCTTTCCTTCCCACCAATCTACGCCCTAGCTCGCTAAGATCTCGCGGACGAACTCGATGAACTCGCAACATGGAAAGACACAAGGTTTATACTGCTTCGGGCCACCGTTGTGGTGTAATACCCTACTCCAGTGTGGTGGTGGTGGATTGCCTCTAGGTCTAATGATGAACAGTACAAGGGAAGAACAACCTCCTAAGGTTGAGGTGTTCTTGTGAGCAGGCTCTCGATCGGGTTGGATCAAGCTAAGCTGAGATGCCTGAGGCTCTGCCTTCTTATCTTCTACTATGGTGGCTAGCTCTACTTATAGAGGCCCTGGTCCTCTTCCCAAATATCGAGTGGGAAGGGAGCCAACAATGGCGGGAAAATTTGAAGGGGGGCAACTAGTATAAGCTATCCTGACAAAAGTGGTCTACGCCTGCGAAAGGCTCTGGTGGTGACGCCGTCTTGGGCTCCACGATGACCTCCATCTTGTCGTCCTCCTGGTCTTGGTCACATTGCACCAATATTGCAACCTTTCCCTAATGACTCGGTACTCTTCGCCTGCGGTGGCCTCCTTAGCACCAAAGAGGAAACAAGGACGCTGCGGACGCTAGCGTCCGCCAGGTGTCATGCGTCATGGCTCACATCGCGAGGGCCTCGTGAGGTTTGCCCTGCCTTGATATCTCCGCTCCTCATGAGCCTGCCTAGATAGGCCACTCCAGAGGAGGTCTTGCGTCGTCTGCCTCGCGAGGCTTGGACCCTCGCGAAGGTCTTGGGTGCCTTGTTGATGAAGATGGGCCATACGGCCTGATGGCTTAGCCACGCCGTGGGCCGCAGGCAGGCAAGTCTGGGGACCCCCGTTCCTAGGACGCCGACAGTAGCCCCCGGGCCCAAGGTGCGCTCGGGCTTGGCTTCGCGGTGAAGCCAAGGGCCAAGTACAGAGCGCCGCGGGCCCCAAAAGCCTGCGGCCTCGATTGACGCGTGGTGGTTGATTGGACGTGGGAGTCTCCGCTTCCCCACGCTACCCTTGAATCCGCCTGGCTATGCGGCCCCGCCTCTTACACAGTTATTCTTCCTTTGTCACGCCCGGCTCTTCCAATCTCCCTGCTGCCTCGACGCCCTGTTCCGCCTTCTCAATCCGACCTGTGCTCCGCCTGCTTCACCGCCATGGCACCAAAACACGCCAAAAAGGGGAAGAGACCTCTACCCTCATCAACTGCGCCTCCATCCTTCGAGCCGGCGCTCGGCCGGCCTCGGGTGCTCAATGACGAGGCCATGGACATGGTGCGCCCCATGCTTGCCTCCAGTTTCAAGAGTGGGGAGAGACGCCGGCTTGGCCCGCGTCCCGCACCAGCATGGCTCGGGCAGTTACCGAGGTTCTGATCTTCATTGATGCCCTCTAGGCTAGATTGATTCCTCCCTTCTCCGCCTTCTTCAACGTGGTGCTCGAGCATTATCAGGTCCACATGGTCCATCTCGATCCTTAGGTTGTGACCCTTCTCGCCGTCTTCGCCTTCGTTTGCGAGGCCATGGTGGGCATCGCCCCCTCCGTGGCACTCCTCTGCCACTCCTTCTCGTTGCATCTCACCAGTCCCCGGCAGAGCTTAGGGTGCATGGGCTTCCAGGCTGTGGCTACGAGGGCAGGCACGGGGATCGACTTCGAGCTCCCTTCATCCACGAGCGAATTCCATACGCGATGGGTGTTTGTTGACGCCGGCGTGCTCAATCCTCTGCTCCAAGCTCCGATGGGGCCTGCTATTCCAAACTCCGGCTGGGGTCATCAGAAGCTCACGAGCCCCTGCCTTACCCCTGTCTGGGCCAGGCTGAGGTGGTTGAAGGACCTTGGCATGACTGCGCCCATGGTGGTGAGGGAGTTCGCCAGGCGTCGAGTTGCTCCGCTCCAGCGCCATTCTCGCCCGATGTGGGACTTTCTCAGTAGACAGGACAACATAAGGTTTCAGGAGGAGGGGCTTCCTCTTGCTGTGCGGCAGACAGTGCTCACAGTCTTGTCAGGTGTCCCTCTGCCAGACGAGATGCCCAGGAACAGCTACAAGTTGTACCGCTACGAGAACAAAGTCACATTTGCAGTGAACATGCCTTTCTTTGATGAGTGGGGGCTGCGCCCACTCGGCTTGGTGGGGCCCCACAAGAACCCCGTCATCGTGGTCCCCTTCTTCGCCTCCGGTGCCGGGCTTGCCCCAGGTGACGGTGCGGGGGAGCGAGCGGTGACGGGGGCCGGCGGCTTAGGTGCTGAGGAGCTCATGTCGGGTGGTGATCCGGGGGCATCATCCTCGGGGTCCTGCGACCCCCTCCTGAGGCGTCGGTTGCCGTGGAGACGCGGCATGTGACTCCTGAGGTTGAGGCTCCAGGAGCCTCAGGAGGTCGCAGTGGGGAGGAGCTGGGCTGTTCGCCTCAGCCGGGCTCCCCTGAGGCCATCCCTCTTGAGTATTCTTCGGCTCCGCCGTGCACCGGTCGTCATGTCCAGCGCTTTGGTCGCCTTTGTGTGGACTTCGAGGAGCTCCGCAAGAGGAAGGGATCCCCTGGCAGCAACAAGATCTTCGGGCCGTTGAAGCGACAGAAGTACATCGCTATTGGCGCGTAAGTATCTCGTCGCCGTTGCTTTTTGCGTGGGGTCTTCTTATCCTAACGCCTGTCCTCCAGGGCTCCTTCTGCCAAAGCTGTTGCATCTCCCGAGAGGTGGCCTCCTCCTTCATCAACTCCCCCGTCGGCATTGAGCGTTGCTGGCCTGCTTGCCACCCCTAGAGCAGGGTCGGTCGGAGGAGCGTCCCCGCCTTCGGGAGGCGCTGAGTCCATGGTTTGGCCGCCCCTCGCCCACGGTCTGGCATGGAGCTCGACGGGCGTGCCCAAGGCTCCTCCTCTGCTCATGAGCAGTCGCCGACTGACCTCGATCTTCGGTTCCTCTTCAAGCAGTGAGCCTCGTTCAGCTTGGGCTCCTCGCGAGGATGGGATGACGTCAGGCACGGTGCCAGCCCCCAGCCCCCAGCCGGGAGTTGGCGCGCCACTTGATGCTCCACCTACAGCCCCCGAGGTGGAGGACGAGGCAGGTCGAGTGTTCGAGCTCGAGCGTGGGCGCAGCGTAGTCCGCCACGAGCTCTTCCAGGAGGCGATGAGCCGCCTTGGTGAAGAACTTGAAGGTGTCGACTCGCGTCTTGAGGCTGGAGGTCTTTGGTTGGCGAACGAGCGGCGCAAGCTGCGAGTGGCCATCAACCTCGCTCGCTATCAGCGCGACCTCGAGAATGCGAAGGCCGAGGCGTCCCTCAAGATTGCCAATGAGGCCCGCTCGCGAGCTTTGGAAGAAGCTCATGAGGTCGATCGCTGCCGCGAGGCTACGGAGGAGCGCGTGTGGGGGCTTCAGGCCTGGAGCGCGTCCCTTGAGCAGCAGGTGGAGGCGCGCGAGGCCGCTCTTGCATCGCTGAGGGGGACGCCTGCGGATGAAGAGGAGGTCCAGCAGGGCGAGGAGGTGCTGGCCCTGGAAGCCGTGGAGCGCAGCCTTGAGCTCGAGCGACTGGAGACGAGGGAGCACCAAGTCGCTCAAGCAGAAGATGTCGTCGGGGCCCGCGAGGCCAGCGTCGAGGAGGAGATCAATCGCCGGGTGGCCGAGGTTCACGCAGATCTGGAGGGCAGGTACGACTTGATGAGCGTGTGCTTTGCGCGGTCCCGTTTGAGGGGCCCCCGTAAGAGGTGAGTACGAGGC
>NC_041388.1:297567340-297635080 GCF_002162155.2 Triticum dicoccoides | reverse complement strand
GTCCAGATCAAGAAAGCAAAGCCACAGAAAGAGAGATCCAAATCAAAAAGCCGCGTCCGGCACCTAGTCTAGTCTTCGGGTCTTCAAGTTTTCTCACCAGCGCGGAGCTAGGTGCTGCCACTAGGCGTGGGAGGGAGCCCCAGGGCCTGAGGCCGGCGCTCCTGAGACTCCGGGGCGTGTACAGCCCCAACTCATTATTACATGAGAGTGTCACGGGCGGCGAGCTTCATAGGCACCGGGCCTTCTTCACAGGTACCGGCCTTGCTTCATATCGCCAGACGAGGGCCCCGCCTTGCGCCACCCTCGACCTCCTTTGAGCCGACTGGTCACTAGGACGACACAAAAGAGGGAAGGGGACGCTAGCAGTTCCCTCGACGACCACGGGTCCTCTGCCGGGGGAAGGGTTGTAGAAGCCACCCCGGCAGAGGGCCTACCTCCGGCTGTCCCCTAGTTTCATGTGCCTTGGGGAGGGGCCTTGCTCCTGTCTCTCTCCCGGCGGCCCCCAGCGTGTCTCCCTTGTTGGAACGGGTGCCGCCGTGCCAGGGTCGTCGATCGACGCTGCAACCTGATTCATCTACAGCCCATGGTTAGCTTAAGCTTGTTCCTGAGATATTAGCGGTACCCTGTAGTCGCCATTGTTAGTGTGATCATTGTGGTTCTCCATTGTTCTTGGAAGGCTTTTACTCCTAGTGCCCCCTCTCCCCAATCTTCTCCAACGAACGAGCCAGGGTCGTCCTCTGGTGCGTACCCTTGGTCCATCATGCGGGGCACGTAGGCTTCCGGGGCCGTTACCCCGAACACCTCACCATGGTGCCCCACACTCCATGTTGCTCGGCCCATGGTGGCGCCCTGGGGATGACAGAACAGCATCCGGCTGGGACCATGGGGGGCGACGCTTGCGCCTGCGCCCGCCGCGGGCGGCATGGGGGAGTCGGAGCCCCCTACGCCACTGGTCGTGCTGATGTTGATGAAGCCCCCGGCGTAGTTGATGGCACGCGGATGTGGTGACGTTCGCCGCACGGCCCTGCAGCGGCCTAGGAAGGAAGTCAATAGTAGAAGGTGGCGCTCCCGACGCTGCTGCATCCAGCAGCTTGGCAACACGCTCCAGCAGTGTGTCCTGACCACTTTCCATCAGCCTGCACCGCAGCAGCTCCCTTGCCATGGTGAGCGCTGCCGACATGTTTGCTTGCTCCCGCCGTGAGTGTGGCGCCGTTGCTGCGGCATGGCTCGCCGCTCTTGCGGCGGCCCGTACCTGCCGTGGGGTGAGGGTGGATGACACCTAGCCGTGCTGCCCACGCCCAGCGGAGTTTGGAGGCGCCCGTGCCGCCTAGAGTGCGGGGTCGAGACCTTCATGGGCAGGCGGCGTTGCCCGGGCTTGCCAGGCTGGCCAGCGGTCGGAGCCGGCCCTTGAGTTGCCAGACATCATGGCTAAGGAGCGTCGACGAGCTGGCCGGTGGAGGAGGAGCTCGGGCGCACCCCTACATGGCGCGCCAAATGTCGGACGTGGGGTTTTGGCAAACCCTTGAGGTTTGAACACTGGGGTGCGCGCGAAGTCTTTCCTTCCCACCAATCTACGCCCTAGCTCGCTAAGATCTCGCGGACGAACTCGATGAACTCGCAACACGGAAAGACACGAGGTTTATACTGGTTCGGGCCACTGTTGTGGTGTAATACCCTACTCCAGTGTGGTGGTGGTGGATTGCCTCTAGGGCTGATGATGAACAGTACAAGGCAAGAACAGCTTCCTGAAATTGAGGTGTTCTTGTGAGCAGGCTCTCGGTCGGGTTGGATCAAGCTAAGATAAGATGCCTGAGGCTCTGCCTTCTTGTCTTCTACTATGGTGACTAGCTCTACTTATAGAGGCCATGGTCCTCTTCCCAAATATCAAGCGGGAAGGGAGCCAACAATGGCAGGCAAATTTGAAGGGGACAGCTAGTACAAGCTATCCTGACAAAAGTGGTCTACGCCTGCGAAAGGCTTTGGTAGTGATGCCGTCTTGGGCTCCATGATGACCTCCGTCTTGCCGTCCTCCTGGTCTTGGTCTCGTTGCACCAATATAGCAACCTTTGTCTGATGCCTCGGTACTCTTCGCCCGCGCTGGCCTCCTTAGCACCAAAGAGGAAACAAGGACGCTGCACGCACTGGCGCCCGCCTGGTTTCGTGCGTCATGGATCACATCACGAGGGCCTCGTGATGTTTGCCCTGCCTTGATATCTCCGCTCCTCGTGAGCCTGCCTAGTGCTACGTCTTGAGCTTGCGTTGGTTTTCCATGAAGAGGAAGGGGTGATGCAGCAGAGTAGCGTAAGTATTTCCCTCAGTTTTTGAGAACCAAGGTATCAATCCAGTAGGAGGCCATGCTCAAGTCCCTCGTACCTGCACAAAACGATAGCTACTCGTAACCAACGCGATTAGGGGTTGTCAATCCCTTCACGGTCACTTACGAGAGTGAGATCTCATAGATATAATATTTTTGGTATTTTTGGAATAAAGATGCAAAGTAAAAAGTGAAAGCAAAGTAGAAAAGCAAAGCAAGATTAAAGTGATGGAGATTGATATGGTGAGAATAGACCCCGGGGCCATAGGTTTCACTAGTGGCTTCTCTCAAGAGCATAAGTATTCTACGGTGGGTGAACAAATTACTGTTGAGCAATTGACAAAATTGAGCATAGTTATGAGAATATCTAGGCATGATCATGTATATAGGCATCACGTCCATGACAAGTAGATCGAAACGATTCTGCATCTACTACTATTACTCCACTCATCGACCGCTATCCATCATGCATCTAGAGTATTAGGTTAAAAACAGAGTAACACCTTAAGCAAGATGACATGATGTAGAGAGATAAATTCATGCAATCTGAAATAAACCCCATCTTGTTATCCTCGATGGCAACGATACAATACGTGCCTTGCTGCCCCTTCTGTCACTGGGTAAGGACACCGCAAGATCGAACCCAAAGCTAAGCACTTCTCCCATGGCAAGAACTACCAATCTAGTTGGCCAAACCAAACGGATAATTCGAAGAGACTTGCAAAGATAACTAATCATACATAAAAGAATTCAGAGAAGATTCAAATATTATTCATAGATAGACTTGATCATAAACCCACAATTCATCGGTCTCAACAAACACACCGCAAAAAGAAGATTACATCGAATAGATCTTCACAAGAGAGGGGGAGAACTTTGTATTGAGATCCAAAAAGAGAGAAGAAGCCATCTAGCTACTAACTATGGACCCGAAGGTCTAAGGTAAACTACTCACACTTCATCGGAGAGGCTATGATGATGTAGAAGCCCTCCGTGATGACGGCCCTCTTTTGGCGGAGCTCTGGAACAGGCCCCAAGATGGGATCTCGTGGATACAGAAAGTTGCGGCGGTGGAATTAGGTTTTTGGATCCTCTTCTAATCGTTTGAGGGTACATGTGTATATATAGGAGGAAGGAGTACGTCGGTGGAGCTCTGAGGGGCCCACGAGGCAGGGGGGCGCGCCCTAGGGGAGGGCGCCCCCCACCCCCGTGACCGCCTCTTTTGTTCCTTGGAGCAGGATCCAAGTCTCCTGGATCACGTTTGGTGAGAAAATCACGTTCCCAAAGATTTTATTCCGTTTGTACTCCGTTTGATATTCCGTTTCTTCGAAACACTGAAATAGGCAAAAAACAGCAATTCTGGGCTGGGCCTCCGGTTAATAGGTTAGTCCCAAAAATAATATAAAAGTAGAAAATAAAGCCCAATATAGTCCAAAACAGTAGATAATATAGCATGGAGCAATCAAAAATTATAGATACGTTGGAGACGTATCACCTAGCTAGGCCACTCCAGAGGAGGTCTTGCGTCGTCCGCCTCGCGAGGCATGGACCCTCACGAAGGTCTTGGGTGCCTTGTTGATGAAGATGGGTCGTACGGCCTGATGGCTTAGCCACGCCGTGGGCCGCAGGCAGGCAAGTCTGAGGACCCCCATTCCCAGGAGGCCAACACACGAGTTCACTGAACACAAGAGCACCTCAACCTAAGGAGGCTGTTTCCCCCCTTGTATTGTTCTTCATCATCCCAAGAGGCAATCCACCACCACCACACTGGAGTAGGGTATTACAACACAACGGTGGCCCGAACCAGTATAAATCTTGTGTCTTTGTGTTGCGAGTGCGTCGAGTTCGTTCGCGAGACCTTAGCGAGCTAGGGCGTAGATCGGTAGGAGGGAAAGATCTTTGCGTGCACCCCAGAGTTTGAACCTTAAGGGTTTTGCCGGAACCTGAAATCCGACATTTGGCGCGCCAGGTAGGGGTGTGTCATAGCTCCTCTCCACCGGCCTATGCTCCGCGCCACCGCACTTCACCCTCATGGCAGGTGTCCCGCCACCGGCTCCAACGGCCGATGCTAACGATGGGGCTAGGGGGCTCCGAGCCCTGCCCCCCGCCCTGCGGCAGGTGCGATGGCCACCCAAGTTCAGGCTGGAGATGCCGCCGTGCTACGACGGCGTGGCAGACCCGTCAGCTTTCCTATTGGCATACGAGGAGGTCATCCTCGAGGTCGGGGGTGACGACAAGGTCATGGCCAACTTGCTCCCCATGGCCCTCGTCGGCGAGCCACGCGCCTGGCTGGTCAACCTCCCTGGATCCATGGTGGCATCCTGGGGAGAACTCTGCGACCTCTTCACTGCTCGCTACACGATACCGGCGCACCATGCAGTGGTGGCCCTGCTGGGAGGCTCTCAAGCACTGCCTTCAGATCGCCACATCGAGCCGTTCCTCCGCCAGATTGGTGCCGCTTCCAAACGCCCGGGGGCTCCGCCGGAGGCCGACCTCACCTTCGGCTCAGAGGACCACCTCGACTCCACCGCCGGCTCGGGCGTGCTCCCAATGCTCTCCACGCTCACCATCTGCAACATGGCTGTTACCAAGACCCTCATCGACGGCGGTGCTGGCCTCAACTTGCTCTTCGTGGAGGCGTTCAGCCTTCTTCATGTTCCACTCGAGTGGCTCAGCCTCAGCAAGCCTTTCTCAGGAGTTGGTGGTGGCACTACTTGCTCTCTAGGATAGATCCGCCTTCCCGTCACCTTCGGCACGTGCGATAACTACCGCACCGAGCTGGTCGACTTCGACATCGCCCGCATCGGCCTCCCGTACAACGCCATTCTCGGGTACCCGGCTCTGGCCCAGTTCATGGCAGCGACTCATCTGGCCTACAACCTCATGAAGATGCCTGGGAGCAAGGGCGTCCTCACTATCAAAGGGGACGCCAAGGAGGCCCTGGCAGCGCTCAAGCTCGCCCTCAAAACCGCCGCGGTGGCGCAGCCTGCCAACGCGGGCACCTCCGAGCCCAAGGGAGCCGTACCGACCAAGAAGAAGTAGTTGTTCACACAAGACAAGGCGGAAACCAAGCAGGTGCCGGTCAATGAGGACGGGACCTCAAGAGCCACCTTTACCATAGGTGCCATCCTCGACCAAGGTCAAGAGGAAGCATTGGTGAAGTTCTTGCGCGCAAACAAGGATATATTCGTGTGGGAGCCCAATCAGCTGGTAGGAGTCCCGAGGGAAGTGATTCAACATCATTTAAGGGTATGCCCCAATGTACGCCCCGTGAAGCAGCGGGCGAGACGGCAGTCCACTGAGAAGCAGGCCTTCATCATCCAAGAGACCCGCAAGCTGGAGGTGGCGGGTGCCATTCGTGAGGTTTGGTATCCCGAATGGCTGGCAAACCCCGTCGTAGTACCGAAGAAAGGCGGGAAGGAACAGATGTGAGTCGATTTCACCAACCTTAACAAGGCCTGCCCCCAAGATCCGTTCCCGCTCCCACGCATCGATCAGATCGTCGACTCCACCGCCGAGTGCGACCTGCTGTGCTTCCTAGATGTGTTCTTAGGATAGCACCAGATCACGATGCCGATAGAAGATGTGGAGAAGACAGCTTTCCTGACCCCGTGTGGGGTGTACTGCTACACCTGCATGCCTTTTGGATTGCGCAACACAGGCGCAACCTTTCAACGACTGATGCACATCGCCCTGGGGCGGCAGCTCGGGAGAAACACAAAGGCCTAAGTCGATGACATTGTGGTGAAGTCTCGGGAGGCAAGGACCTTGATTCAAGACCTGGAGGAGACCTTCACGACCTTGCGCCAAGTGAACTTGCGGCTTAACCCAGAGAAGTGCGTGTTCGATGTCCCTTCCGGCAAGCTGCTGGGCTTCCTCGTGTCCCACAATGGGATCGAGGCGAATCTAGAGAAGATGAAGGCCATCGAGGACGTGAGCCTGCCGCAGACCCTTAGGGAGATTGTAGGATCGAAAGTATGTCTAGATGGGGGTGATTAGACTACTTGACCAAATAAAACTTATCCTTTTCCCAATTTTAGTTCTTGGCAGATTTTAGCAACTTTGTACAAGTCAAGCAATCTTAATACAATTCAAGCAAGCATGCAAAGAGTATATGAGCAGCGGAAACTAAAGCATTCAACTAGCAAGAATGTAAAGGGAAGGGTTTGGAGGACTCAAACGCAATAAGAGACATCGTGGTTCCGATAGGTGGTGCTATCGTACATCCACGTTGATGGAGACTTCAACACACGAAGGGTAACGGTTGCGCGAGTCCACGGAGGGCTCCACCCACGAAGGGTCCATGAAGAAGCAACCTTGTCTATCCCACCATGGCCATCGCCCACAAAGGGCTTGCCTCACTAGCGGTAGATCTTCACGAAGTAGGCGATCTCCTTGCCCTTACAAACTCCTTGGTTCAACTCCACAAGCTTGTCGGAGGCTCCCAAGTGACACCTAGCCAATCTAGGAGACACCACTCTCCAAGAAGTAACAAATGGTGTGTTGATGATTAACTCCTTGCTCTCGTGCTTCAAATGATAGTCTCCCAAACACTCAACTCTCTCTCACCGAATATGGATTTGGTGAAAAGAGGATTTGAGTGGAAAGCAACTTGGCGAAGGCTAGAGATCAAGATTCATATGCTAAGAATGGAATATCTTGGCCTCAACACAAGTGTGGGTGGTTCTCTCTCAGAAAAAGGTAAGTTGGAAGTGTAGGTTCATTCAGATGGCTCTCTCCACAAATGAAGAGAAGGTGGAGGGGTATATATAGCCTCCACACAAAATCTAACCGTTACAAACAACTTGCCAATCTCGGTGGGACTGAATTGATAAACTCGGTCGGACCGATTCAGCAAAGCTAGTGACCGTTAGGATTTTCGGTGGGACCGACATGCAACTCGGTAGGACCAATATGGTTAGAGTTAGAGCATAACGTAATCTCGGTGAGACCGATTACACAAACTCGGTGAGACCGATTTTGGTAATAAGCTAACCAGAGAGTTGGTCAGTTAAACTCAGTGGGACCGATTCGCTCATTTCGGTGAGACCGAAATGTTACGAAAGGAAAACAAAGAGTTTACATTGCAATCTCGGTGGGACCGATCGCTCATCTCGGTGGGACCGAAACGTTATGAAGGGAAATAGAGAGATTACAATCCCATCTCGGTGAGACGAAGATCCCTATCGATGAGACCGATTTGCCTAGGGTTTGTGGCAGTGGCTATGACATCTGAACTCGGTGGCGCCGGATAGAAAGAATCGGTGGGGCCGAGTTTGACTTTTGGTTTAGGTCATATGTGGATGTGAGAAAGTAGTTGAGGGATTTCAAGCATATCACTAAGCATTTTGAGCAAGAGCCTCATTAAGCAACACCTCATCCCTCCTTGATAGTATTGGCTTTTCCTATAGACTCAATGTGATCTTGGATCACTAAAATAGAAAATGTAGAGTCTTGAGCTTTGAGCTTGAGCCAATCCTTTTGTCCTTAGTATTTTGAGGGGTCCACTTTTCTCATCCATGCCATGACAGTCATTGAGCTTTCCTGAGATATTAATCTTGAAATAGCATTAGCTCAATGAGCTATATGTTGTTAGGAATTACCAAAACCACCTAGGGATAGTTGCACTTTCAGAGATGCAGAAGCTGGCTGGCCGGTTAACTGCGTTGGGACGCTTCATCTCCAAGCTAGGGGAACACGCCCTACCCTTCTTCAAGCTGATGACAAAGAAGGGCCCATTCGAGTGGACGCAGGAGGCCGACCGAGCTTTTCAAGACCTCAAGAGATACCTGACCAGCCCTCCGGTGATGGTAGCACCACGACCCCTCGAGCCCCTAGTACTCTACCTCGCTGCTACCCCGTACTCTGCCAGCGCAGCACTGGTGGCGGTTCAGGAGGAGCACCAAGCCAAGGGCGCGCTGCGCCGGGCTACAACTGAAGCAATGCAAGATAAGGAAGGCACCACAAGGGCCGTGGCAGCGCCGACAGAAGACCAAGCCCAATAGGACGACGTTGCCAAAATTCCCGCAAACAATCAGGCGTCAGGAGCCCCATCACCTCACGAGGCGTCTCAACTCCCAAGACGCGAGCCCAGACACCGCGCTAGCCCTCGTCAAACACCCGGTGTATTTCGTCAACACCATGTTGCGAGATGCAAGGGCGTGATATCCCATGCCTCAGATGCTTCTGCTCGCACTCTTGGCGGCCTCGCGCAAGCTGCGACACTACTTCCAGGGGCACCCCATCAAGGTTGTCTCAGCCTGCCCATTGGAAAGGGTGCTCAGGAGCCCCAATTCTGCTGGAAGGGTCGCCGAGTGGAACATCGAGCTGCAAGCATTCCAGTTAGAGTTCAACACTACCAGGGTCATCAAGGGAGCCGTGCTCGCTGATTTTGTGGCGGAATGGACGGACGTCCTGACACTTGAAGTAGGCAAATACCGATCCACCTCACCAGGAAGTGAGGCACTAGACGGTTGGGTCATGTACTTCGATGGCACCTTCGCGCACCAGGGCGCAGGGGATGGAGCAGTACTCATCTCGCCCACTCAGGGTAAGCTCTACTACGTTGTGCAGCTCTGCTTTCAGCAGGGCAAGAAGGTCTCCAACAACATCGCGGAATACGAAGGCCTCATAGCTGGCCTAAAGGCCGCGGCAACTCTGGGGGTAAAGCACCTTACCGTTAGAGGTGACTCGCAACTCCTCATCAACTTCTCCAACAAAGTATATGAGCCAAACGATGAGCATATGGAGGCATACCTCGCGGAGGTGCGCAAGATGGAGAAGCAGTTCTTGGGCCTGGAGCTGCAGCACGTGCCTCGGGGCACCAACAAGGAAGCCGACGACATCGCCAAGAGAGCATCCAAGTGGCAGCCACAAGAGCCCGGTGTCTTTGAGGAATAGCTCTTCAATACATTGGCGACACCACCACTTTCAAACACAGCTCAGCCTCGGGAGGAGCTCCCACAACCCCCTACCACAGGAGCCCCGACCTGTGGCCTGACCTCAGGAGCTCGCTTGCTCTTGGCGCTCGAACCTCAGGAGGGATGCTGGACCAAGGAATTCAAGGAATATCTGATGCAAGGGGCACTGCCAGAGAAGGAGGAAGATGCAGAGCGTGTGGTTCGGCAAGCCACGACGTACAACATCCAGGATGGTGAGTTATACAGGAAGTGGCCAAACAACGTTTCCCTGCGATGCATTTCCAAGGACGAGGGGAAGGAGCTGCTAACTGACATACACGGTGGGGACTGCGGGCACCACTCGTCATCACGGACCCTCGTCGACAAAGTATTCTACAGTTGGTTCTACTGGCCCACTACGCTTAGCGACGCAGCTGAGCTGGTGAAGTCCTGCGAAGCCTGCCAGTTCCACGCCAAGCAAATTCATCAGCCGGCACAGGGCCTCCAGACCATTCCGCTCATGTGTCCATTTGCGGTCTGGGGGCTGGACATCTTGGGCCCGTTCCCTCGAGCCCCCGGGGGCAACCGCTACCTCTACGTTGCCATCGATAAGTTCACCAAGTGGGCGGAAGTGGAAGCCGTCCGTACCATCATAGCTGGCTCCGCTGCCAAGTTCATCAAGGGCCTCGTGAGCCGCTTCGGAGTCCCCAACCGCATCATCACAGATAATGGCTCGCAGTTCACTAGTAACCTCTTCAAAACCTACTGTGCTAACCTTGGAACGCAGATCTGCTACGCTTCGGTGGCGCACCCCAAGAGCAATGATCAGGCCAAACGCGCCAACGTGGAGGTCCTGAGGGGCCTCAAGATCAGGACCTTCAAGAAGAAGCTTGAGGCCTGTGGTAGGGGCTAGCACGACGAGCTCTAGTCCGTGTTGTGGTCTATCCGCACCACCTCCACCAAACCAACGGGCGAGACCCCATTCTTCCTTGTCTACGGAGCTAAAGCAGTCCTTCCTCATGAGGTTAAGCATCGCTCCGCACGGGTCCTGGCGTTCAATGAAACATAGTAGGACGCCACGCGGGGGATGGACCTCGTACTGGGGGAGGAACATCGTCGCGGAGCTGCACTGAGGGCGGCAAGGTACCAGCAGGCGCTGCGGCAATACTACTGCCGCAACATCCGCTCTAGGACGCTCGAGGTGGGCGACCTCGTCCTGAGGCGGTTCCTCTCCAGGGAAGGGCTGCACAAGCTTTCACCCATGTCTCCAGGCCTGGCGCCGCGCGCCTAGAGACAAAGGACGAGATACCTATCTAGAACGCCTGGAACATCCAGCACTCCGGAGGTTCTACCCTTGAAGCAAGGCCCAGAGCCTGTGAAGAAGGCCCGGTGCCTGTGAAGAATCACTACCCGTGACACTCTCACGTAATAATGAGTGGGGTTGTACACGCTCCGGAGTCTCAAGAGCGCCGGCCTCAGGCCTTGGGGCTCCCTCCCATGCCTAGTGGCAGCACTTAGCTCCGCGCTGGAGAGAAGACTTGAAGACTAGAATAGGTGCCGGATGTGGCTTTTCATTTGCTTTCTGCAGTTGGATCGCTTTTCCTTAATCGAAGTTTTCTTTTGGTGTTCCTTGATGATTCGATTCCCTCGCCTCTTACCGCATTTTCTCGCTCTGGTTCGCTCGTGTTCTCTCTCACGCATACCTCACGAGGGGGGCTAGGCAGGTGCCCTCGCGAGCATTTTTCTTCTCTCTGCCTTCTCGCGAGCCACCCTCGTTCGAGCCCGAAAGCTGGCGCATCTCTCCTAATCCGTGCCCCATGGGTACCGCGATACAAAGCGCCGGGTCAAGGCTTGGGTGAGCGACAAATCTCCTGGCCAAACTCCCTAATGAATTCTTTCTCAGTTCCTAAGCAATCGCAGACCACAAGATCAAGATGGACACGAGGAAATAAACGCCTCGTAAGGAGGAGGGCGCCCCGAATGCACCAGGCTAAGTTATCTTTGCGAAAATAGCCACACAGCACTGAAACAACAAGCGTAGCATAAGCATAATGGATAATAAGTTATGGTTCGATACATGCCCCTTCGGGCCCATGCTGGTTTCATTTTGATGCAGGAAGGAAAAGGGGAACATAACAAAGCAGTGCTCGCCCCTGCAGCAGCCGACGGGGGCAGGGCCTTGGCGACGTCCCGGGTCTAGTCGGACCCCTCCTCGCGCTTCACCGGTGCGCGGTGAAGAGACGACACGCTACCACCTTCGAAGCAGGCGCGGCGGTTGATCAAGGTCGCCGCTGCTGGAACTGTCGCCAAGGAGGAGCCACCATAGCCAGACGAGGCGCGGCCGGCGGGTTCGTCCTCCTCCTCGTCCCGACTGTCACCAAGGCCGAGCACCTCCTCGCTCCCGTTCACCTCGGGGCAGCATCCGGCGCGGCGACCGTCTTCCCCAAACACCCTCACGAAGAGGGTTGTTTCGCCGTCGAACTTGAAGTGAAGGGTGCACCGCCTGCCCAGGCGGCACGCACGGGCGAACGTCTGCCAACCGCTGGCTAGAGCAATGTTGCCCGCAACGGAGACCTCGACCGCGACCCAAGAAGCTCGGCTGCAGCAACCGTCTGCCTGCAGCCAGAGCCCGCCTGGACCGAAGGCCGGCTGCTCGTCGGCAAAGAAGCGGGGGAGCTGGAGCCAGCTGCCGGCCGGATCCTCTGACCAGACAATGAACTCCAGCAGCACCTCTGACGCATGGAACCGCGGTCGGGGAGGTCGCGCAACCACGACGCATCTCCTCTCATCGACAGGACTGCCGCGTCCAGAGCGACTCCTGCCATGCACTATGGCGCCACCCCGAGAGCCGGGGGCCACGGCGGGGGTCGCGGCATGCTTGCGGGGACGGCCACGTCCTCGCTTGGGCACCGGGGATCCGGGTCCCTCCCGAGGGGCCTTGCCCTTCTCTGCGGTGGAGAACCTCTTCGGTGGCGCCATTGCTGCTAGCGGTGGAGCAAGGAGGAGGAAGCAAGTGAACCAAGAAGAGATGGGCGACGGGGGCTCCGTCCCCTCCCCATTTATAGCGGAAGAAGGCCATCCAGCGCCTCCCATGATCACAGGTAATGATGATATTCCTTGCATGTCGCAGGGACTTGTCAAATCAAGAAGTTGTCGAGGCAGCATGGGGAAGTGGAGACACCCACGTCCAATCAACCGCCACACGTCAACCGAGACCGCATGCTTTTGGGGCTCGCGGTCCTCCACGCTTGACCTTTGGCTTCGTCTCGAAGCCAAGCCCGAGCATGCCTTGGGCCTCGGGGCTACTGTCAGTGTTCTGGCAACGGGGGTCCCCAGACTTTCCTGACTGTGGCCCATGACGTGGCTGTGCTTGCGGGCCTATACGGCCCATCATCATCAACAAGGCATTCAAGACCCTCGTGAGGGGCCAAGCCTCGTGAGGCGGACGATGCAGGACCTCCTCAGGAGCGGCCTCACCAGGCTACCTCGCAAGGAGCGGAGATATCATGGTGGGGCGAACCTCGCGAGGCTCTTGGCACCCGAGCCATGACGATCAACGCCAGGCGGGCGCCAGCGCGTGCAGCATCCTTGTTTCCTCTTTTGTGCCAAGGGGGCAAGCGCAGGCGCGGAGTACCGAGGCATCAAGCAAAGGTTTCCATATTGGTGCAACGAGACCAAGACCGGAAGGACGATAGGACGGAGGTCACCATGGAGCCCAAGACGGCGTCATCACTAGATCCTTTGGCAGGCGAAGACCAACTTTTGTCAGGATAATTTGTACTAGATGTCCCCTTTCAAATTGGGCGCCATTGTTGGCTCCCTTCCCACTCAATATTTGGGAAGAGGACCAGGGCCTCTATAAATAGGACTAGCCACCACAGTGGAAGGGGACATGCCTGAGCGGATCCAAGATCATCCCACCCACATGAGTTCACCGAACACAAGAGCACCTCAACATGAGGAGGCTGTTCTTCCCTTTGTACTATTCTTCATAAACCCAAGAGGCGATCCACCACCACCACACTGGAGTAGGGTATTACACCACAACGGTGGCCTGAACCAGTATAAATCTTGTGTCTTTGTGTTGCGAGTGCATCGAGTTCGTCCGCGAGACCTTAGAGAGCTAGGCCATAGATCGGTAGGAGGGAAATATCTTCACGCGCACCCCAGAGTTCGAACTTTAAGGGTTTTGCCGGAACCCGAAATCCGACGGAGCTTGATGTCTACTACACAACCTTCATCTTGTAGACGTTGTTGGGCCTGCAAGTGCAGAGGTTGGTAGGACAGCAGAAAATTTCCCTCATGTGGATGATCTAAGGTTTATCAATCCGTGGGAGGCATAGGATGGAGATGGTCTATCTCAAACAACCCTGCAACCAAATAACAAAGAGTCTCTTGTGTCCCCAACACACCCTATACAATGGTAAATTGTATAGGTGCACTAGTTCGGCAAAGAGATGGTGATACAAGTGCAATATGGATGGTAGATATAGGCTTTATAATCTGAAAATATAAAAACCGCAAGGTAACTAATGGTAAAAGTGAGCGTAAACGGTATTGCAATGCTAGGAAACAAGGCCTAAGGTTCATACTTTCACTAGTGCAAGTTCTCTCGACAATAATAACATAATTGGATCATATAACTATCCCTAAACATGCAACAAAGAGTCACTCCAAAGTCACTAATAGCGGAGAACAAACAAAGAGATTATTGTAGGGTACGAAACCACCTCAAAGTTATCCTTTCTGATCGATCTATTCAAGAGTCCGTAGTAAAATAACACAAAGCTATTCTTTCCGTTCGATCTATTCTAGAGTTCGTACTAGAATAACACCTTAAGACGAAAATCAACCAAAACCCTAATGTCACCTAGATACTCCAATGTCACCTCAAGTATCCGTGGGTATGATTATACGATATGCATCACACAATCTCAGATTCATCTATTCAACCAACACAAAGAACTTCAAAGAGTGCCCCAAAGTTTCTACCGGAGAGTCAAGACGAAAATGTGTGCCAACCCCTATGCATAAGTTCATGAGATCACGGACCTCGCGAGTTGATCACCATAACATACATCAAGTGGATCACGTGATATTCCATTGTCACCACAGATAAGAACATGCAAGACATACATCAAGTGTTCTCAAATCATTAAAGACTCAATCCGATAAGATAACTTCAAAGGGAAAACTCAATCCATCACAAGAGAGTAGAGGGGGAGAAACATCATAAGATCCAACTATAATAGCAAAGCTCGCGATACATCAAGATCGTGTCGAATCAAGAACACGAGAGAGAGAGAGAGAGAGAGAGATCAAACACATAGCTACTGGTACATACCCTCAGCCCCAAGGGTGAACTACTCCCTCCTCGTCATGGAGAGCACCGGGGCAATGAAGATGGCCACCGGAGAGGGATTCCCCCCTCCGGCAGGGTGCTAGAACGGGTCTAGATTGGTTTTCCGTGGCTACAGAGGCTTGCGATGGTAGAACTCCCAATCTAGGTTATGTTCTGGAAGTTTGGGTATATATAAGCGGTGTTGGCGTCGGGAACAAGTCAGGAGGGTCCCCGAGGTGGCCACGTGGTAGGGGGCACACCTAGGGGGTAGGGTGTGCCCCCACCCTCGTGGGTGCCTCGGGACTCTTTTGGCCCATCTCCTATACTCCGTGGGCTTCTTGTGGTCCAAAAATAATCTCCTTGAAATTTCAGGTCAATTGGACTCCGTTTGGGTTTCCTTTTCTGCGATACTCAAAAACAAGGAAAAAAATAGAAACTGGCACTGGGCTCTAGGTTAATAGGTTAGTCCCAAAAATCATATAAAATAGCATATAAATGCATATAAAACATCCTATATAGATAACATAATAGCATGGAACAATCAAAAATTATAGATACATTGGAGACGTATCATGCATCCCCAAGCTTAATTCCTACTCATCCTCGAGTAGGTAAATGATAAAAACAGAATTTTTGATGTGGAATGCTACCTAACATATTTATCAATGTAATATTCTTTATTATGGCAAGAATATTCAGATCCATAAGATTCAAGACAAAATTTTAATATTGGCATAAAAATAATAATACTTCAAGCATACTAACCAAGCAATTATGTCTTCTCAAAATAACATGGCCAAAGAAAGCTTATCCCTAAAAAATCATATAGTTTGGCTATGCTTCATTTTTGTCACACAAAAATGCTCTCATGATGCACAACCCCGATGACAAGCCAAGCAATTGTTTCATACTTTAGTATTCTCAAACTTTTTCAACTTTCACGCAATACATGAGCACGAGCCATGGACATAGCACTATGGGTGGAATAGAATATGATGATGGAGGTTGTGTGGAGAAGACAAAAATGGAGAAAGTCTCACATTGACGCGCCTAATCAATGGGCTATGGAGATGCCCATCAATTAATGTCAATGCGAGGAGTAGGGATTGCCATGCAACAGATGCACTAGAGCTATAAATGTATGAAAGCTCAGCAAAAGAGACTAAGTGGGTGTGCATCCAACTTGCTTGCTCACGAAGACCTAGGGAATTTGAGGCAGCCCATTGTTGGAATATACAAGCCAAGTTCTATAATGAAAATTCCCACTAGTATATGGAAGTGACAGAATAAGAGACTCTCTATCATGAAGATCATGGTGCTACTTTGAAGCACAAGTGTGTAAAAATGATAGTAGCATTGTCCGCTTTTATTTCTTTTATTTATTTGGCCTTTCTTTTTTTCTCTTTTTTGGCCTTCCTTCTTTTTTTCGGGACAATGCTCTATTAATGATGATCATCACACTTCTATTTATTTACAACTCAAAGATTACAACTCGATACTAGAACAAAGTATGACTATATGAATGCCTCCGGCGGTGTACCGGGATGGGCAATGAATCAAGAGTGACATGTATGATAAATTATGCATGGTGGCTTTGCCACAAATACAATGTCAACTACATGATCATGCAAGGCAATATGACAATGATGATGTGTGTCATGATGAACGGAACGGTGGAAATTTGCATGGCAATATATCTCGGAATGGCTATGGAAATGCCATAATAGGTAGGAATGGTGGCTATTTTGAGGAAGATATAAGGTGGTTTATGTGTGACAGAGCATATCAAATCACGGGGTTTGGATGCATCGTCGAAGTTTGCACCAACTCTCGAGGTGAGAAAGGGCAGTGCACGGTACCGAAGAGGCTAGCAATGATGGAAGGGTGAGAATGCGTATAATCCATGGACTCAACATTAGTCATAAAGAACTCACATACTTATTGCAAAAATCTACAAGTCATCAAAAACCAAGTCCCCGACCGCCACTCATAAGGAAGGCAATCAAAGAAACACCTCATGCTTCAAATTTGTCACACAACGGTTACCATACGTGGATGCTACGGGACTTGAAAACCTCAACACAAGTATTCCTCAAATTCACAATTAGTCAACTAGCATGACTCTAATATTACCATCTTCATATCTCAAAACAATTATCAAGTATCAAACTTCTCATAGTATTCAATGCACTTATATGGAAGTTTTTATTATACCCATGTTGGATGCCTATCATATTAGGACTAATTTTATAACCCAACAAATTACCATGCTGTTCTAAAAGACTCTCAAAATAATATAAGTGAAGCATGAGAGTTCATCTATTCTATAAAATAAAACCACCGGCATGCTCTAAGAAGATATAAGTGAGGCACTAGAGCAAATGACAAACTACTCAGAAAAATATAAGTGAAGCTCAATGAGTAGTCGAATAATTATGCAACTATGTGAAGACTATCTAACATTTAAGAATTTCAGATCTTGGTATTTTATTCAAACATCAAGCAAAAAAAGAAAATAAAATGACGCTCCAAGCAAAATACATATCATGTGGTGAATAAAAATGTAGCTCCAAGTAAAGTTACCGATGAATGAAGACGAAAGAGGGGATGCCATCCGGGGCATCCCCAAGCTTAGGCTCTTGGTTGTCCTTGAATATTACCTTGGGGTGCCTTGGGCATCCCCAAGATTAGTCTCTTGCCACTCCTTATTCCATAGTCCATCGAATCTTTACCCACAACTTGAAAACTTCACAACACAAAACTTAACAGAAAACTCGTAAGCTCTGTTAGTATAAGAAAAGAAATCACCACTTAGGTACTGTTGTGAAATAATTATAAATTCAGATTGGTGTAATATCTACTGTATTCCAACTTATCTATGGTTCATACCCTCCGATACTACTCATAGATTCATCAAAATAAGCAAAGAACACATAGAAAACAGAATCTGTCAAAAACAGAACCGTCTGTAGTAATCTGTATCAAACTTATACTTCTGGAACTCAAATAATTCTGAGATGAATTGGTGGAAGTGAGTAATTTGTCTATTAATCATCTTCAAAAAGAATCAACTTAATATCACTCTCCAGTAAAAAATGGTAGCTAATCTCGTGAGCGCTAAAGTTTCTGTTTTTTACAGCAAGATCATAAAGACTTCACCCAAGTCTTCCCAAAGGTTCTACTTGGCACAAACACGAATTAAAACATAAGCCCAAATCTAAACAGAGGCTAGATTAATTATTTATTACTAAACAGGAGCAAAAAGCAAAGAATAAAAATAAAGTTGGGTTGTCTTCCAACAAGCGCTATCGTTTAACGCCCCTAGCTAGGCATGATGATTTCAATGATGCTCACATAAAAGATAAGAACTGAAACATAAAGAGAGCATCAAGAAGCATATTACTAACAAATTTAAGTCTAACCCGCTTCCTATGCATAGGGATTTTGTGAGCAAACAATTCATGGGAACAATAATCAACTTGCATAGGAAGGTAAAACAAGCATAACTTCAAGATTTTCAACACATAGAGAGGAAACTTGATATTATTGCAATTCCTACAAGCATATATTCCTCCCTCATAATAATTTTCAGTAGCATCATGCATGAATTCAACAATATAACCATCACATAAAGCATTCTGGTTATGATCTACAAGCATAGAAATTTTACTACTCTCCACATAAGCAAAATTCTTCTCGTTCAGAATAGTGGGAGTATCATAAGAAACTCGAATACTATAAATTGTCTCCATATTAAAAGATTAATGTGCAGAAAAAGGGTAATCATAATCGTGACAAGTTTTATAAATATAATCATGACTACTTTTTATAGCATAAGTGTCATCACAATAATCATCATAAATAGGAGGCATGCTATCATCATTATAATTATGCTCATCAAAACTTGGGAGACTAAAAATACCATCTTCATTAAACATAGCATCCCCAAGCTTGGGAAAACATTAATTGTAGCAAATACATTCTCAAATGTGTCATTCTCATCAAACATAACATCCCCAAGCTTGGGCCTTTTCATATCATAAGCATAATCACTCTCATCATTGATAGTATGGATAGCACCAATGGTATAACAATTATCATCATCACAATGAGTAATAGGAGCAACATCATTTGGGATGGATACATTTTTACCTTTGCTTCTCTGTATTTTATTTCTCTTCTTCACATCATGTGTGGGTTTAATCCTCTTTTCGGAGCTCCTTATTAATGAGATTGGTTGAATAGAAGGCTCCTCCTCGTTACCTGATTCATCATAAGAAATAATAGGAGGATATTGGGAAGTCTCTTCCCTTTCATTAGTATTCTCTTCATCTTCTATTTGTTCTCTTGTCTTTATGTAATTGTAAATATAAGGATTTTCAATGCAATTCACCGGACAATACATATAAATTTCCTCTAAATCAAAATCAAGAACTTTATCAAGGACAAATTCTGGAAGATCCTTAGTTATACGTTTCATTTCTTCATAACCCACAAGAAAACTAAGTTCATTATGATGTGCAAGGGAAATCAAGTCATCACAATTTTTGGACACGATTCGATCATGAAACAATTGGCATTGGATATTTAAATGACCACGTTCATTGCAAAGTTCACAAGGATGGCTAAGAAAATTTAAATTTTCAACACAAACATCTAGCCTTTCTTGCAACAATTTAGTTTCTAAACACTTATGCCTCTTGCAAAATCTATCTTCCCTATTTGGTGTGTACTTGCAAACCCTATGCACTCCACAAAAATTGACATGCTTATAAGAGACATTTTCATCATGACTTGTGCAATCATCATTAGTACTATGGATATTCAATGAGTTCGTACTAACAACATTGCAATCATGCTCATCATTCAAAGATTTAGTGCCAAACATTTTAATGCATTCTTCTTCTAGCACTTGGGCACAATTATCGGAATCCTTATTTTCATGAAAAATATTAAAAATATGAAGCATATGAGGTACCCTCAATTCCATTTTGTTTGTAATTTTCTTTTATAGACTAAACTAGTGATAAAACAAGAAACAAAAAGATTCGATTGCAAGATCTAAAGATATACCTTCAAGTGCTAACCTCCCCGGCATCGACGCCAGAAAAGAGCTTGATGTCTACTACACAACCTTCTTCTTGTAGATGTTGTTGGGGCTCCAAGTGCAGAGGTTTGTAGGACAGTAGCAAATTTCCCTCAAGTGGATGACCTAAGGTTTATCAATCCGTGGGAGGCGTAGGATGAAGATGGTCTCTCTCAAACAACCCTGCAACCAAATAACAAAGAGTCTCTTGTGTCCCCAACACACCCTATACAATGGTAAATTGTATAGGTGCACTAGTTCGGAGAAGAGATGGTGATACAAGTGCAATATGGATGGTAGATATAGGTTTTTGTAATCTGAAAATATAAAAACAGCAAGGTAATTAATGGTAAAAGTGAGCGTAAACGGTATTGCAATGCTGGGAAACAAGGCCTAGGGTTCGTACTTTCACTAGTGCAAGTTCTCTCAACAATAATAACATAATTGGATCATATAACTATCCCTCAACATGAAACAAAGAGTCACTCCAAAGTCACTAATAGCGGAGAACAAACGAAGAGATTATTGTAGGGTACGAAACCACCTCAAAGTTATCCTTTCTGATCGATCTATTCAAGAGTCTGTAGTAAAATAACACGAAGCTATTCTTTCCGTTCGATCTACCCTAGAGTTCGTTCTAGAATAACACCTTAAGACCCAAATCAACCAAAACCCTAATGTCACCTAGATACTACAATGTCACCTCAAGTATACGTGGGTATGATTATATGATATGCATCACACAATCTCAGATTCATCTATTCAACCAACACAAAGAACTTCAAAGAGTACCCCAAAGTTTCTACCAGGGAGTCAAGATAAAAACGTGTGCCAACCCCTATGCATAAGTTCATGAGATCACAGAACTCGCAAGTTGATCACCAAAACATAAATCAACTGGATCACGTGATATCCCATTGTGACCACAGATAAGCACATGCAACACATACATCAAGTGTTCTCAAATCCTTAAAGACTTAATCCGATAAGATAACTTCAAAGGGAAAACTCAATCCATCACAAGAGAGTAGAGGGGGAGAAACATCATATAGTCCAACTATAATAGAAAAGCTCGCGGTACATCAAGATCGTGCCGAATCAAGAACACGAGAGAGAGAGAGAGAGATCAAACACATATCTACTGGTACATACCCTCAGCCCCGAGGGTGAACTACTCCCTGCTCGTCATGGAGAGCACCTGGATGATGAAGCTGGCCACTAGAGAGGGGTTCCCCCCTCCGGCAGGGTGCCGAAATGGGTCTAGATTGGTTTTCGGTGGATATAGAGGCTTGCGGCGGTGGAGCTCCCGATCTAGGTTATGTTCTGGAAGTTTCGGTATATATAAGAGGTATTGGCGTTGGGAACAAGTCAGGGGAGTCCCCGAGGCGGCCACGAGGTAGAGGTGGCGCGACTAGGGGGTAGCGCGCGCACCCACCCTCGTGGGTGCCTCGGGAATCTTCTGGCCCATCTCCGATACTCCGTGGGCTTCTTCTGGTCCAAAAATACTCTTCGTGAAATTACAGGTCAATTGGACTCTGTTTGGTTTTCCTTTTCTGCGATACTCAAAAACAAGGAAAAAACAGAAACTAGCACTTGGCTCTAGGTTAATAGGTTAGTCCCAAAAATCATATAAAATAGCATATAAATGCATATAAAACATCCTAGATGGATAATACAATAGCATGGAACAATTAAAATTATAGATACGTTGGAGATGTATCAATAGCCCAATTGATACCCTGCTTCCATCTCAAAAACAAATTAGATAAAAACCACTCCAATTATGTCGATTCATAAAAATGCCACTGCAATTTCCAAATTTGAAAAATGCCACTGCAATTTTTGCAAACTTTGAAAAACGCCACTGCAATTTTTGCAAACTTTGAAAAACGCCACTCCAGACTTCGAAAAATGCCACTGAAATGGCATGAAATGGCATTTTTCAAAGTTTGGAAATTGCAGTGGCATTTCTCGGAATCACCAGATTTGGAGCGGCATTTATCAAATTATCCCAAAACAAAAATAACTGGGCAAGCTGTTCGGTCCCTGGTATCAGCCGCTCGTTGTGCAATTCTCTCGTTTATTGACTACATTGACAATGGCATGGGACCCATATGTCAGAAAATCCATTAGGAGGAGCCATTTTTTATTGGCTTGAAATAAGGAGGCACTTTCTTGCGTACTGCCATGACCTTGGTGGGTCCCTGCTATCATCCTCTCCACGTACAATCATCTCCTGATTGTGTGCACGTCAACCTGTTAGGCCCACAAGTCAGCCTCTAAACCCGTGGTGGACAAATACAACCCATTTAAAAAAATAACAACGCATTCCATATGTTCAAACGGAAAGTTCAACATTCAGCGCAAAGTAACAGGTCAGATCCAGATATAGAGTACTCAACTTCCATGTGGTCCCATTCCAACATGTTAATGAGACGACGGCGAGTCCTTTTGTACAATTTCTGAACAGACGTCTATGTAGGCCGGGGCGCCTCTTCGTGTATCGTGGCAACCATCCGCCGACTCTTCGCCTTCCCTCTTGATTTGGAACTGCTATCGGACACTCTTCCTCCCTCGTCCATTTGCATTCACACTTCCTTCTGCCATTGTTCGATCGTCTTCTCCATGGAGGGAACAGGCTGGAAACGACCCCGTTATTCTTGCCCCGATCTGAATGATGACACAGTGGAGGAACTCATTGATCGGTGCGACGTCATCACCTTGGCTAGCATGGAAGGTTCGTTCAAGACCATTCTCGACTCAGTTAATACACTTCAAAAAAAAGACACAGCTGTGACATTTTGGGCCGAACGAATTTTTTTCTGTCATACATATGACACTTCTATGACGATAATTGTGACAAAACCCGGTATCATCATAGATGTGGTGGGTTCCTACTTCTAAGACAAAAAATCATGACAAAAAATGGGCCTTTCGTCCTGGGCGGGCCGGAGACGCAGCTGCATGACATTCTTTGGGCCGTCCATGACAGAAAAAACCGTGGTACAAGCGAGGGCGAGGAAAATTTCGGGGAGTTCCCGGTTACGATGTGAGGTCGGGGGCCGAGCGATGCGCGTTTCTCTCGTACACATACGCGCGTGTGTGTGAGGCGTTGGCTCTAACTGAACCCGAACGATTGCACTGCAGGCTACGCGTTACTGAACCCAAGCGGTCGATCGATGTCTTAACTAAACCCGACCGAGCGATTCCTTCACTACTGCTGCTAACTGAAGCCGATCAATTGGATGAACAGCGAGCGTTGCGGGGGGGTTGGATGAACAGTGAGTGGTGGCGTTGCCTCTGGATGAACAGGACCCCGTGGTGTGGTGGAGGGCTGGATGAACAGTAGACGGTGGAGGGGTGCCTGTGGTGGGGTGGTTGAACAGGACCCCGTGGTGTGGATGGCTGGATGAACAGTAGACGGTGGAGGGGTGCCCATGGAGGGGTGGTTGAACAGTAACCGATGGAGTAGCGCGCGGTGGAGGCTGTATGAACAGGAGCCCGTGGAGGCTGGAGGAGGTCGACGGTAGCCCGTGGAGGCTGAAGGAGGTCGACGGTGGAGATGAACAGTATCCCGTGGAGTCCCGTTTTGTAGTACGCCACACCCCTCCCGATCAACAGGACCCCCGTTTCGACCATAACGCTCCAACACAAGTCCGTTTCCTCCGTTTTGCGGTATGCCACACCCCTCCCGATTAACAGGACCCCCGTTTCGACCGTAGGAGCTCAGTTTCCTCTGTTTTGCGGTACACCAGACCCCTCCCGATGAACATGATCCTGTTTCGAACATGGCCGGTCGAACACAAGGCCGTTTCCTCCGTTTTGCGGTACGCTATGCCTCGTTTCCATCGCCTGTTCCGTCCAAGCCCTCTCGATGAACATGACCACGCATTCCGTTCCGACCCAGCCGGTTGGCTCCCACGCGTTCCGTTGCCTCCCGATGAACACGACGCATTCCGTTGCCTCCCCATGAACACGACGCATTCCGTTGCCTCCCCATGAACATGACGACGACGTTGTTTCTCCGTTCCGACCCAACCATGTACACGAGCCCTGGCCGTACGTATGCGCGAGTAGGCGATCGAGACCCCGCCCAATGTACGCATACGTGGCCGTATTTTCTTTCTTGCACCCTGGCCGCTGTACGTATGTGTACATGCTACGTGCGCGCCTCTACTACGACACGTACGCGCCTCTACTACGACACGTGCGCACCTCTACATCCACTAGTATATATGTACGTACACGTTTGCGACCAGAATGACAACGCTATGTACGCTTCGACCAGGTGGGTCCCGACTGTCAGGCACTTCCTTGTGTGCGAAGATGTAGCTGGTGGGTCCCAGCAGTCAGGGGGGCGAATCGTTCTTTTTGCCCGGACGCACTTCCTTGTGTGCGAAGATGTAGCTGGTGGGTCCCAACGGTCAGGGGGCGAATTGTTTTTTTGCCCGGACGCACTTCCTTGCGTGCGAAGATGTAGCTGGTGGGTCCTAGCAGTTAGGGGAAACGTTTTTTCCTGAAATACGGTGGCCCGTCCGGTGGGTCCCCGCTGTCAGGTGGATGAATCATTATTTTGCGCGTAATAAGGAGGCACTTCCTTGCTGCGGCCGTGGACCCAGCTGTCAGCCTCTCCATGTACAGTCCATGTCCGATGGAAGTTGTTCCTTGACCACACCGCACCGAGAGCACCACGGCAGTGGACGACGGCGAGGACTAGGAAGGGGACGACTCGGAGCCGGGGAAGACGCAGCAGTGGATGCCCACGTGAAGAGGAGTACGAGGGTTCACTGGTTCGGCTGCGGTGTGAGGCTGCTGTCGCTCAGAATAACAGGGGGTGTGGGTGAGTAGAGGGATGGCCTGGCCAGCGGTGGGAGTAGTAGGGGCGGTGAGGCCTCCGCGGCATCACAGCCGGCCACGGGAGGCAGGAGCACGCGGCACGACCGACGCTAGTTTGGACGGCTGGAGCAAGAAGACCAGAGGTTGAAGAAGCACTACGGCCGTTGGATGGACATCGTACGGTCACTGGAGCTAGAATCGTGCATATTTACTAAGTTGACAAAGCCCTCCGTCCCCGTCAACTTGGTAGGCCCACAAGTCAGCCTCCCACTATGCTGGGTTCCAGCTAGCAGGGGGAATATTCATTTTTTTGTGCGTAATAAGGAGGCACTTCCTTGCGTGCGAAGATATAGCTGGTGGGTCCGAGCTGTTAGCGGCGGTAACGTTTTTTTCGCAAAATATAGAGGCCCTTTCGGTGGGTCCCTGATGTCAGGTGGAGGAATCATTATTTTGCGCATAATAAGGAGACATTTCCTTGAGTGCGGCCGAGGACCCAGCTGTCGGCCTCTCCACGTACAGTCCACTTCAGATGCATGTCGGTCGTTGACCATGTTGACCACGCCGCGCCGAGAGCACCAGGGCGGTGGACGACGGTGAGGCCTAGGAAGGGAACAACACGGAGGCAGGGAAGACTCGATAGTTGTTTCCCACACGGATGGGAGTACGACTGTACGAGGGTTTACTGGTTCGTCTGCCGTCGCCGGAGAATAACAGCAGGTGTGGGTGAGTAGAGGGATGGCCAGGCCAGCGACGGGAGTACGGTGGGGTGGTGAGGCCTGCGCGGCAGCAGAGCCGGCCGCAGGGAGGAGGGAGCAGGCAGTCCCGCCGGTGCTTGTTTGAGCGGCTGGAGCAGGAAGAGCAGAGATTGAAGAAGCACGACGGCCGTTGGATGGCCATCCAACAGTCACTGCTTGTGCGTCAACCTTTTTTTTAGGAAAGCCTCAAATCTGTGGAAAACAGCATACAACCCATCTGCCATTATTTCTAATAATTTACATCCCATTTGCTAATTATTAAGGTTTTTTGGAGCCCATATTCTTTTTGTTAGCATTACAACCCATATTGTGGCCACGGTTAAAAAATTATACGAAATTTTGCATATTTCGATGCGTTCCGAATTGTTTTAATCCCGAAATTTCGACTCACATTCAAACTGATTTCAAAATAAATGTATATCAATATAAAATCCAACAAATTCTCCATGCATAAAAATTAATGTAATTTAAAATCTCGAAATGAAAAAAAAGATATTTGAAACTAATTGCTGGTTTGATCTGTTTTAAAAATGTACAACCCATTTCTCCTTACTGATGGGCCATTTTCTCGGCTAGCCGAATGAAAGCACTCCTCGTCTTGAAAGATTTGCAGCCCAATAGGCCTGACAAAGCGACTTACTTGGAAAATCACAAAAAATTGAGCTGTGGCCGTGGACACAGCTGTCAGCCTCTCCATGTACAGTACTCTTCCGATGGAATGTCGTTGACCATGTTGACCATGCCGCGCTGAGAGCACCAAGGTGGTGGACGACGGCGAGGCCTAGGAAGGGGACGACGTGGAGCCGGGGAAGACGCGGTAGTGGATGCCCACGCGGAGAGGAATACGAGGGTTCACTGGTTCGGCTGCAGTGTGAGGCTGCTGTCGCCTGTCAGGACCCCGACTCAATGCCACATCGATCTAGCATGTAACACCTCATATCACTTTGCGGCCTCACGCACGGTATTCCCACGGGTGTCGCCTTACCTTAGCCCGGGACCGTTTGCGTCTTTTGACACACGTATATGATAGTGTCGCTAGCATCCATATGATAAGGAGCCCGGGCTGACATGGCTAGTCGTAAACCCAAAGTGGCACAGACCTACAGGGACAGGCATCCATGACCCAGCATCGAACGTGTCGGTCATCAGCGAGTGAATCTAGGCTGTAGCACTGGGCTAGCAGGACTCCGGTGAACCGGGCTGTAGCGGGCTAACAGGACTCCGGTATTCATCGCGTGACATTTCCCCGAAGGGACAGACACAGGAACAAAGAAGGACACATGCCGGCCAGCCTAAGTGTTCCGGAGCAGCAGCAAGCTACCATGGCTCGGTGGAAACACTAGGAGACATTTCCCCGTAAGAGAGGCTACTAAAGATAAACAACTAGATGGTCAGATCCCACACATACCAAGCATTTCAATAACATACACACAATATGCTCGATATGTGCAAATACAACATGGCATCACAACATGACTCTACGACTCAAGTAATTTATTCAATAGGCTCCGAGGAGCGAGATATTACAAACATGGGTCTTATGACCCAACAATCAGAGCATACAAGTCAAAGCACATGCGGAAGCTATCATGTCTGAGTACAGACATCTAGAAATGAAAAAGGCTGAGAAGCCTGACTATCTACCAGATCCTGCCGAGGGCACAAGATCGTAGCTGAGGTAACAAGCTAAACGTCGAAGTCCACGTGGAACTACTAGTGAGACTGAAGTCTCTCTGCAAAAACATAAAATAGGCAAACGTGAGTACAAATGTACCCAGCAAGACTTACATCAGAACTAACTACATATGCATCATTATCAACAAGGGGATGGTGGGGTTTAACTGCAGCAAGCCAGCTTTGACTCGGTGGCTATCCTGAACTACGACTGCAATGTAACTCCTTTGAGGTGGCGCACACGAGTCCACATATTCACCATATCAATACACCACTATGGATCCGCTCCCGTCTCCCTACGAGAACGCCATCCATAGCACTCACGCTTATCTTGCGTATTTTAGGGTATCCACTTTCACTTGTCTATGAACTGATATATGCAACCCAGAAGTCCTTTACCGCGGACACGGCTATTCGAATAGATGATATTAACCCTATAGGGGTGTACTTCTTCATACATGTTTCCACCACTTAGCGTCTGCACACGACATGTGCTCGGCAGACTTCAAGCGAAAGCCGACGTGGGTGTAGACCACGACCTACCTAAACACTCAAGTCTCTAGTCCAGGTTTATCGCCTATTCGGGTTCCATCCATGAGGAGATCCGGCCGGAGTTTCGCTCACAGCCCCAAACGATGTGAACAGGGTTCCGTGACACCAAACGGGCGCCCGGTATACCCGGCCACGTGCCTACCGCATCACAGCCCACCCCTACGGTCAGCGCTGTCCACGGCCTCCAGCATACTACAAACACGAGAAACTACTTGCAACTCCTGGACAGAGGACTAGGGTGAATAAGAAGTCGAGCGGGGTCATATTTCAGGGCCCAATGTATGGTAGTAGCTGAATCATGGATCACAAACACAGAACTCAGTTCCTGAGGATGGCTTCAATGAGACAACCCACCATGTACTCCTACATGGCCTCTCACCGACACCTTTTACCAAATTGTGTTCACACACTTAGCTCACACACAGTAGGACATGTTCACACACCTCTGATTCATCCCGGATGAATCAGACCTGACTCGACTCTAAGCAGTAGCAGGCATGACAACAAGCATGAATGAGTAGGCACAACAGGGCTCAAACAACTCCTACTCATGCTAGTGGGTTTCATCTATTTACTGTGGCAATGACAGGTCATGCAAAGGATAAAGGGGTTCAGCTACCGCAGCAAGTAACAGATGAATCGATGTTGTCCTAATGCAGTAAAAGAGAGCAGGAGCGAGAGAGTAGGATTGTATCGGAATGAACAAGGGGTTTTGCTTGCCTGGCACTTCTGAAGATAACATTGAGTCTTCATCAGTGTCAACGATCACATCATCGGTATCACGTCTATCGAGAGGGGACAAATACCGGCAACACAGAAGGGAACACAATCAATGCGATGCACAATATGATGCATGATCATGACATGGCAAAATGAATGTGTTTTCAGCTAATGCAACCAGCAACAGATTAAATGAAGTTGGTTTGAATACAAGATTCAAATTCAAACTCCATATGTGATTATTTAAATGCCCTTTAATTGATTTGTGCTAAACAGCAGCTATAAGTTGTTCTAACATGCATGAAAATGGTACAGATGGATTCCTTGAATTTTTCTGATAATTTTACATATACAAATTATTTAATTTGGAGTTATGGTTGAATTTCTATGATTTTTAGAAGTTTTAGCTATTTTCTGGAATTTCCTGAATATAATAAAATAAACTAAATTCCAGAAAATGAATATTGCGTCAGCATGACCTCACCTTGACGTCATCAGGTCAACAGGGCAGGTTCAGGTCAAACCTGACCAGCGGGGTCCACTGGTCAATGACTGGGGCTGATTAGTGTCGCTGACATGTGGGCCCAGTCAACAGCCACGTCAGCTTAGTCAAAGCTGACGCGTGGGGCCACTAGGATTAGTTAAAAACTAAACAGAAACTAATCTATGATTAATTAGCAGGTGGGGCCCTGCTGTCAGTGTCACAGGGTTAATTAGCAGGGTCATTAGCCCCTAACGACGACGCCACGTCAGCACGCCGGAGACCAGCCGACGGCGACCACAGAACACGGCGGGGGCACGCCGGACTTGCGCTAGAGGCGTCAGTTTGGCGCGCTGAGGGCACCAGGGGATGGCCCTTGCTCTCGCGCATCCAGAGGACCAAGTGGGAGGTCGTGGGGTCGCCGGAACTCATGCCGGCGACGAGCTTTGGCGGCGAGGGTGTTCGGTGGTGCTCGGGCGCGTCGCTACGGTGCATCAGTGAGCAAATGGAGAGGCTGGGTAGCACCTGCTAGACATGGGGAGCACTAAGAGCAGCTCAGTGAGGCCAGGGGAGCACGGAGGCTATGCGTGCAGCAGCAATGGCGGACGGTGGCTTCGGAGCTCGTGGGGAACGGCGCTACGGCACGAAGGAGAGCATGCTGAGTTAGGGGAGAAGGTCAGTGGCCCACGGCGATGACGAGGGGACGCTCGGCGAGGTCGGGGGCGGTCCGGAGCCGACGAATTTGACGAAGATGGCCGGCGGTCCCGAGGTTGAAGAAGACATCGAGGGCGGTGTTGCGGCACGTCCGGGGCCTCGTGGCTCGTTGAGGAGGTAGAGGGAGGACCGGCGGAGCTTCCTGGGCGTCGGTGAGCCGTGGGGTGGCCGGTAGCCACGGTGGCTCTCGTCGGTGGCGGCGGCTCCGTTCGGGTGAGGAAAAACAGAGGAGGGGGAGAGTGTTCGGGGAAGAGAGAGGGAGCAGCGAGGGAGGAAGAGGAGCAAGGGGACACGAGGCGTCGTCGTGGCGTCGCTAGGGAACCGGGGGAAGCAGGAGGTGGCCGAGCAGGGTGGAGGTGGCGGCGCGGCGGCGTCGCGGTGTCCGTCCTCCTGGCAGGGAGGAAGACGACAGGGGGAGGGGTGGAGATGGGCTGGGCTGGCCAGGTGGGGGAGCTGGGCCGGCTGGGCTGGACAGGTGGGCTGCAGGTGAGTTAGGTAGGCTTTTGCTCTTTTTATTCTTTTTTTTCTGTTTTGTTTTATTTAATTTATTTTGCCACTGTTTTGAATTTAAAATAATTCAAACAATGCCAAAAACTCCTCTGAATATTTTATATTGCTAGATGGACTTTTCCAAAAGCTTATAAAATATTTCAGGGGTATTTGAAATTATATTCTAATTATATGAATATAATTCAAATTCAAATAGCTAATGAATTAAATCCAAAGTCCCAAAAATAATTCCTTAAAAATGTTCAATATTTTGGTTGGGACCAGAACCCTTACCAAAAATTATCAAACATTTAAGAAGAGCATTTTGGAGCAATGAATGAGATTTTTAGGGTTTTTTGCCCTTCTTTTATTTAAGTTTTTGAGGCTTCCAAAATTCCTCAGTTCAGGTTTCAAAAAATTTAAACATGATGCTCAGATGGAAGCAGGCATAGGACAGGCCAGAACTAGGGATGTGACAACTCACCCCCACTAAACAAGAATCTCGTCTCGAGATTCAAGCGTAGGGTAAGGTGAAGGGATAACGCAAACTAGTATAATCTTCACGATCCAGGGTGCACTTCAATTGAACGTTGATTCATTCACCATCATTGTCTTGAAGTCTTGCCTTGAGAACTTCAACTATCATGACAACGAGAGGAAAGGAAAGACCCTAAAAGAATTGTTCTTCTCGAAGGTCGAACAACTCAGGATTAACCCACGGAATGAGACATAACAACATCTCTCGAGCTGAGAGACGAAGTACACATCCATAGGAATTGGAGTGAAGCAGATGACAAAGGTTCACTAGGTAGACAACAATTCCAGACTTAAGAATGTGGTGATCGGTTGTCAACATAGCGAGGAGTTGAATTGCCATGATACCACGACGAAACATCCTGGAGGAGGGTGATTCGTAGATTATTTCCTTAAGTGGCAAAAAGAATTACCTTTGATATAGAGACCATTGAGACTCTCTGTATCAGCCCAAGGCAAATCACATCAATCGGTTGGCGGGGGTCGGTAGAATGGCATACTCAGACTTGGATGATGTGGATTACCTTGTTGAAGACAACGCAATGGATGAATTTGCTTATCACCGGAAATGGAAGAGACCCATGGTAGAATGGCACATTGGCGGTGCAAGCTAGGAACAAAATGCAATGCTGGGAATGATTCTGGTAACTGGGGAAGAACCCAACAATAGAGAGTGAAATCACTGTTTGAATAGATCATAGCATTGCCGAGGGAACTGAGAGCAAACCCAGCTAGTGCCGATGATAACACGTAGCGCTTGTGCGTGCTCTCAAGAACTTGAGCATTTCCATAATCATCAGGATTCTACCAATATCCGTGTCAAGGATCCTGGTAACACAACTTGCTACCATGATGAATGATGATGGATGATGCAGATGCAAAGGAAGATAACACCTTCTCAGATTACACCTTAGCGAAGCCAAGGAACAAAATCTGGATGATCGACCGAGAGACATTTAGCACTCCGCTTCTAATGTTCTCCTTGATGTGCTAGTGTAACCCATTCATAGAAATGGTCTGGTATCTAGGACATCAAGTAAAAGGTCGGACTTCGGGATCTCAAAATCCATAGGGGCAACTAGGGAGTAAACCCTACGAAATCCCTATGGGGAGGTGGCCAACTTCATCAATCAAGATATTATAATAACAGGTCTTCCGGCTGGGTGTGTTGGCCACGACATCCACTTTTACCGGTTATCGAGGGACCAATATTATAGTTCTTGGAAAATGTTCCAACCATCATATCTGCCTGAGATTCAGATCTAGTTGGTGTCAGGATATTCTAGACTCATCGAGTCTAGGAAGAAAAAAAAGTTTGCAACACAATTCGACGAGATGACGTTGCGAGATTCTCAGGAAATGAACTATGACAGCAAGCTCCAAAACATGAGCTGGTTCTGCTACACACATGTGAACATGTTATCCCAGACAAGCATGACCACATGGTAGTCTTATAATAAAACACTACCGAGTTCAGGGGGGAAACCATCATCGAGGATATCGAAGTCTTGTGCACTTAAATTAGACTTCTTTACCTAGAACAAGTCAATCAGTGGCTTGGTGTGCTAGGAACACATATAGAATGGAGGCGGCCAACCTACCAAACCATAGAATACTTCGCACATATGCCTGACCAACTTGGGATGATTCCAGAGGAGCAAAAACAAACTTTCTTGAATTCACGGCGGCAACTTACATCAAATGCACGTGAATCAAAGGAAGTCACTTCTTTCATCCAACATATACTTCATGAACGGAGCATGAAGAAAATGCTTATACAAGTTTCCAACACTAGCTTAATGTTCAACAAATCATGGAGGGAATAAGGATGTTGTCAATGGGCTCAACAACAATTCATCCGGGTTTCCTTTTAAAAGGAATTCCATAGTTAAGTGAACACGGTGATAGCATTGGTCAGACCCAAAAGATATAATGGTGTATGCTCGAGGGATCAACCACGAGTAAGACAACATTACGAATATCGTTGGTTCTGGTCTGATTGGATGACAGCCCATACTCAATCAAAGGTTTGGGTAAGACAATAGATCCAACAATTGTTCACAAGGACCAATTGATGAAGATATCATCTTTCTTCAACACACACACACACACACACACACAAAGATATCCCTTAACATGAACTAAGTCGGACAAGCTTTTATCTTCCAACTCTCCAAGTTGTTGTTTAGCTTATCCAACTAGCTCAGGGTATCCAACACGGATTCTTGGAGAAGGGGTGGTTTACAGGAATAAACCAACTTGATCACGAACTCAACATAGCGGTCAGGTGACAACCCGGTAACACTTCCAAGAAGATATTTGGAAAGTCACGAACCACCGGTATGTTACTAAGCTCGAGAACAATCTTGCTTTTGAGGGCAAGACGACATGATCAAATGGGTGAGGACTTGAAATAATTCCTAACTCATTGGTCGAGGAGTGCACCAGAAATAGGGACTAGGTAGCACAATCAATCTTAGGGTGACGATTCAATAATCAACACGCTAAGAATGAGGTTATCGTCCATTTGACTACCAAGCAACAGAGTTGCTAGCAATATTGAATTCACACATCACGATTCACTTGTCGGCATTCCGGTTGCGACAACACGGAACCGAGGGATGAATAATGATGGCGAGAAGTATCACTACATCAAGAATTCACAAGAGCCGGTGCAATCCTCATGAAAATCCTGACATAAAGACGGTAATACTTCAGGGTAGAACAGAATCAAAAGCTGGGCTGGCATTTTGATCTGCGGAGCACAATTGCTTTGACCCAATCCTAGATATGGAAGAGGTACTGGAGTTTGTTTCTCCAAGTCATTCAGGACAGAATGGCTTGACGGACCACAAGGGTAATAGGCATCGATAAACGAACGCACGCATACTCTTGACTATCAATTGATAGACAAGGGTCAGAATGCAACTAAAGAGAACATCTCAAAGGAACATATAATTTCCTGAGTTGTGGATGCATAGATTAGTATGTCGAACCAAGTTCAACATATTTGTTCCGGATAACCCATGCAGAAAGGTAGAACTGGCAGAGTCACAATATATAATGGAGAACTCATCAAGAGCACTCTGGTTGTGATCATTCAGTTCAACGAGGAACTTACGCCATAAGTAGTTCATGGTATTTGGAAGAAGAAGATACCACGGACTTCAAGGACTGTCGCAAAGGTTACTAATAATCTAAAGAAACTAGCAACACTATCAACATGAAGTAAGTAGGGTGAATCTTGGTTCGAAAACCCAGGAATAGAATACCTACTACTAAGTAGCATCACGGGATGCTTTCGGGGATAAAGCCAGAGTCATCACACTGGGACACAAATCATAGCTAGATTACTAGATAATCCCCTGAGACACCTAGGGTCATAATAATAACTCCAACATAAAGGTCGAGGCAGTAGAGTACCTCAACTCAACAATTTGTGTGATTAACCTGGCCTAAAAAGACATTGAAACCAGAGGAAAAGGATTTGCAAATGCATCAGACTCTTTGGAAACCTGGGATGACTCGGACAGCATAACGGCTGCAAATGCTCAGAAAAGATTTGAGACATTCACAAAAATGGTGGCATAACCACTCAGAAGCACAATATCAAGGTTTGGAGATCAACAGTTAACGTACGGAAGTAGTAGGAACTGAACTGAGACTTAAATCCAACAATCTTATAAGTCTACGGATTAGTAACACATGATCCTGATAGAAAGAAGAGATAGCCTAGTCCTTAATCCCCGTAGGAAAGATAAGATGACTCAGATCAGAAGGGCATAAGGTATAGGAGTAAAAGAGCCTTACTTTCCATCCCACAAACAATTCCCTTATATAACTAAAGAATTTCTAGACTCAACTTCGACCAGTTTGGCTTGGTAATCCTACAGGCAGTCAAGCTCTGATACCAATGCTGTCAGGACCCCGACTCAATGCCACATCGATCTAGCATGTAACACCTCATATCACTTTGCGGCCTCACGCACGGTATTCCCACGGGTGTCGCCTTACCTTAGCCCGGGACCGTTTGCGTCTTTTGACACACGTATATGATAGTGTCGCTAGCATCCATATGATAAGGAGCCCGGGCTGACATGGCTAGTCGTAAACCCAAAGTGGCACAGACCTACAGGGACAGGCATCCATGACCCAGCATCGAACGTGTCGGTCATCAGCGAGTGAATCCAGGCTGTAGCACTGGGCTAGCAGGACTCCGGTGAACCGGGCTGTAGCGGGCTAACAGGACTCCGGTATTCATCGCGTGACATTTCCCCGAAGGGACAGACACAGGAACGAAGAAGGACACATGCCGGCCAGCCTAAGTGTTCCGGAGCAGCAGCAAGCTACCATGGCTCGGTGGAAACACTAGGAGACATTTCCCCGTAAGAGAGGCTACTAAAGATAAACAACTAGATGGTCAGATCCCACACATACCAAGCATTTCAATAACATACACACAATATGCTCGATATGTGCAAATACAACATGGCATCACAACATGACTCTAAGACTCAAGTAATTTATTCAATAGGCTCCGAGGAGCGAGATATTACAAACATGGGTCTTATGACCCAACAATCAGAGCATACAAGTCAAAGCACATGCGGAAGCTATCATGTCTGAGTACAGACATCTAGAAATGAAAAAGGCTGAGAAGCCTGACTATCTACCAGATCCTGCAGAGGGCACAAGATCGTAGCTGAGGTAACAAGCTAAACGTCGAAGTCCACGTGGAACTACTAGTGAGACTGAAGTCTCTCTGCAAAAACATAAAATAGGCAAACGTGAGTACAAATGTACCCAGCAAGACTTACATCAGAACTAACTACATATGCATCATTATCAACAAGGGGATGGTGGGGTTTAACTGCAGCAAGCCAGCTTTGACTCGGTGGCTATCCTGAACTACGACTGCAATGTAACTCCTTTGAGGTGGCGCACACGAGTCCACATATTCACCATATCAATACACCACTATGGATCCGCTCCCGTCTCCCTACGAGAACGCCATCCATAGCACTCACGCTTATCTTGCGTATTTTAGGGTATCCACTTTCACTTGTCTATGAACTGATATATGCAACCCAGAAGTCCTTTACCGCGGACACGGCTATTCGAATAGATGATATTAACCCTGCAGGGGTGTACTTCTTCATACATGTTTCCACCACTTAGCGTCTGCACACGACATGTGCTCGGCAGACTTCAAGCGAAAGCCGACGTGGGTGTAGACCACGACCTACCTAAACACTCAAGTCTCTAGTCCCGGTTTATCGCCTATTCGGGTTCCATCCATGAGGAGATCCGGCCGGAGTTTCGCTCACAGCCCCAAACGATGTGAACAGGGTTCCGTGACACCAAACGGGCGCCCGGTATACCCGGCCACATGCCTACCGCATCACAGCCCACCCCTACGGGCAGCGCTGTCCACGGCCTCCAGCATACTACAAACACCAGAAACTACTTGCAACTCCTGGACAGAGGACTAGGGTGAATAAGAAGTCGAGCGGGGTCATATTTCAGGGCCCAATGTATGGTAGTAGCTGAATCATGGATCACAAACACAGAACTCAGTTCCTGAGGACGGCTTCAATGAGACAACCCACCATGTACTCCTACATGGCCTCTCACCGACACCTTTTACCAAATCGTGTTCACACACTTAGCTCACACACAGTAGGACATGTTCACACACCTCTGATTCATCCCCGATGAATCAGACCTGACTCGACTCTAAGCAGTAGCAGGCATGACAACAAGCATGAATGAGTAGGCACAACAGGGCTCAAACAACTCCTACTCATGCTAGTCGGTTTCATCTATTTACTGTGGCAATGACAGGTCATGCAAAGGATAAAGGGGTTCAGCTACCGCAGCAAGTAACAGATGAATCGATGTTGTCCTAATGCAGTAAAAGAGAGCAGGAGCGAGAGAGTAGGATTGTATCGGAATGAACAAGGGGTTTGGCTTGCCTGGCACTTCTGAAGATAACATTGAGTCTTCATCAGTGTCAACGATCACATCATCGGTATCACGTCTATCGAGAGGGGACAAATACCGGCAACACAGAAGGGAACACAATCAATGCGATGCACAATATGATGCATGATCATGACATGGCAAAATGAATGTGTTTTCAGCTAATGCAACCAGCAACAGATTAAATGAAGTTGGTTTGAATACAAGATTCAAATTCAAACTCCATATGTGATTATTTAAATGCCCTTTAATTGATTTGTGCTAAACAGCAGCTATAAGTTGTTCTAACATGCATGAAAATGGTACAGATGGATTCCTTGAATTTTTCTGATAATTTTACATATATAAATTATTTAATTTGGAGTTACGGTTGAATTTCTATGATTTTTAGAAGTTTTAGCTATTTTCTGGAATTTCCTGAATATAATAAAATAAACTAAATTCCAGAAAATGAATATTGCGTCAGCATGACCTCACCTTGACGTCATCAGGTCAACAGGGCAGGTTCAGGTCAAACCTGACCAGCGGGGTCCACTGGTCAGTGACTGGGGCTGATTAGTGTCGCTGACATGTGGGCCCAGTCAACAGCCACGTCAGCTTAGTCAAAGCTGACGCGTGGGGCCACTAGGATTAGTTAAAAACTAAACAGAAACTAATCTATGATTAATTAGCAGGTGGGGCCCTGCTGTCAGTGTCACAGGGTTAATTAGCAGGGTCATTAGCCCCTAACGACGACGCCACGTCAGCACGCCGGAGACCAGCCGACGGCGACCACAGAACACGGCGGGGGCACGCCGGACTTGCGCTAGAGGCGTCAGTTTGGCGTGCTGAGGGCACCAGGGGATGGCCCTTGCTCTCGCGCATCCAGAGGACCAAGTGGGAGGTCGTGGGGTCGCCGGAACTCATGCCGGCGACGAGCTTTGGCGGCGAGGGTGTTCGGTGGTGCTCGGGCGCGTCGCTACGGTGCATCAGTGAGCAAATGGAGAGGCTGGGCAGCACCTGCTAGACATGGGGAGCACTAAGAGCAGCTCAGTGAGGCCAGGGGAGCACGGAGGCTATGCGTGCAGCAGCAATGGCGGACGGTGGCTTCGGAGCTCGTGGGGAACGACGCTACGGCACGAAGGAGAGCATGCTGAGTTAGGGGAGAAGGTCAGTGGCCCACGGCGATGACGAGGGGACGCTCGGCGAGGTCGGGGGCGGTCCGGAGCCGACGAATTTGACGAAGATGGCCGGCGGTCCCGAGGTTGAAGAAGACATCGAGGGCGGTGTTGCGGCACGTCCGGGGCCTCGTGGCTCGTTGAGGAGGTAGAGGGAGGACCGGCGGAGCTTCCTGGGCGTCGGTGAGCCGTGGGGTGGCCGGTAGCCACGGTGGCTCTCGTCGGTGGCGGCGGCTCCGTTCGGGTGAGGAAAAACAGAGGAGGGGGAGAGTGTTCGGGGAAGAGAGAGGGAGCAGCGAGGGAGGAAGAGGAGAAAGGGGACACGAGGCGTCGTCGTGGCGTCGCTAGGGAACCGGGGGAAGCAGGAGGTGGCCGAGCAGGGTGGAGGTGGCGCGCGCGGCGGCGTCGCGGTGTCCGTCCTCCTGGCAGGGAGGAAGACGACAGGGGGAGGGGTGGAGATGGGCTGGGCTGGCCAGGTGGGGGAGCTGGGCCGGCTGGGCTGGACAGGTGGGCTGCAGGTGAGTTAGGTAGGCTTCTGCTCTTTTTATTCTTTTTTTTCTGTTTTGTTTTATTTAATTTATTTTGCCACTGTTTTGAATTTAAAATAATTCAAACAATGCCAAAAACTCCTCTGAATATTTTATATTGCTAGATGGACTTTTCCAAAAGCTTATAAAATATTTCAGGGGTATTTGAAATTATATTCTAATTATATGAATATAATTCAAATTCAAATAGCTAATGAATTAAATCCAAAGTCCCAAAAATAATTCCTTAAAAATGTTCAATATTTTGGTTGGGACCAGAACCCTTACCAAAAATTATCAAACATTTAAGAAGAGAATTTTGGAGCAATGAATGAGATTTTTAGGGTTTTTTGCCCTTCTTTTATTTAAGTTTTTGAGGCTTCCAAAATTCCTCAGTTCAGGTTTCAAAAAATTTAAACATGATGCTCAGATGGAAGCAGGCATAGGACAGGCCAGAACTAGGGATGTGACATCGCCGCAGGGCCTGGCTAGCGGTGGGAGTAGTAGGGGGCGATGAGGCCTCAACGGCAGCATAGCTGGCCACTGGAGGCAGGAGCAGGCGGTCTCCCCGGCACTGGTTTGGGCGGCTGGTGCAAGAAGAGCAGCGATTGAAGAAGCAGCAGGACCGTTCGATTCAAATCCAATGGGTACTGCTGCTAGAATCATTTGTTCACTATGTTGACAAGCCCTGCGTACGCGTCAACTTAGTAGGCCCACAGGTCAGCCTCCCAACCGGTGCACCCCAGATGTCAGTGGGAGGAATCACTTTTTTCACGTAATAAGGAGGTAGTTGATTGCGTGCGGCCAGGCCAGCGGACGGAGTAGGGTGGGCTGGGGAAGCCTGCGCGGCATCACAGCGGGCCACAAGAGGAGGGAGCAGGCAGTCCCGGCGGCGCTAGTTTAGGCGACTGGAGCGGGAAGATCAGAGATTGAAGAAGCACGTCGGCCGTTGGATGGACATCCAACAGTCACTGCTGCTAGAATCGTGTGTTCACTCACAAAGCCTTGCGTAAACAAGTCAGCCTCGAAATCCGTGTCGTGTACAACCCATTTGCTATTATTTTTATAATTTTTATTCATTTTCTAATTCATATGGAATTTATTGCAGCCCGTTTTCCATTTTTAGAATTGCTGGTCATTTTCTGGTCAGTACCAGGGTCAAAAAATTAACTAAATATGTGGGAAATTTTGAAAATTCGCAAATTTTTGCTGTGGAACGAAATATTCTTAATCCAAAAATTAATAGCCATACTAAAACAAATTTAAAAATAAATTAGTGCTATGTCATGTTAAATCCAATGAAATATGTATAAGATATCAGTGAAGAACAAAAACAAAAAAACAAACTTATATCCCATTTGCTATAAATTTTTTGGAATTTTTGAACCCCTTTTGATATTACTTTTAACAGACATTGACCATACTCTTAAGCCAGGCCGAAATGCATCCCTCCTCGTCTTGAAAGATTTGCAGCCCAGTAATTCGGAGAAAACTAATAGGCCTAGCTTGGGTATTCTTCAAAAAGAAATACTGGGCTACCTATTTTCCCAAAGAATCGGTGCATGAGCATTTAGCTTTATTTATTTACTTATTTATGTTTAGGGGACCATGAGCATGTACCTGGGCCGGATTCATGTGAGATCCTCCCTTCCAGTTAATTATGGGCTTCTCTATTGGGCCTTCATCAGTGGGCTGCATGTTATCAACAAGTGGAAAATGTGTTCCATACGAAAAATAGTATGCGCTACGTACGGTACGGGGCACTAAAGGATTGAACCGTGCAACGACTTCCAAAACATTGTGTTTGTCGTTCTAACAACACATTTATTCAACCAATAAACAAAATATACTACTGATTGTACATTGAAAACAACAGCAGCAGCAGCAACCAGGGCTGGGGGTGCAATAGAAGCAGTAAGCATGCCAAAAGAGTGAAGACGCAGCTCTCTCTTCCAAACCAAACATCAGCCATCATTACAAAAGGGCTACCAAAAAAGAACAAGTGTATGCATCAAACTAAATAAAGATCCTACTACACCAAGTGTATGCATCTAACTAACTGGCTCAGTTAGACGTTACTATTTATTAAGCTATGGAGATTGGCTGGCGGCTTGAACCAGATGGGTGCCTGATGGGGGAAACTCCAGCCAGCAGGTCGAAGTCTGATACTTGCAACCCTCTCTCCTACTTTGGGCTGCAGAGCGTGGCGGCACATACCAGGGTATGGTGCATGCAGAGACGCATGGTACGTTATGTACACACAATTTTTCCTGATGAACGAAACCACGCTACCATCATGATCCTTGCCGTCGGTTATCTCCTGGTTAATCGGATAATTCAGTCTGACAAATAGAGAGCGTGTACCAAGGCTACTTACCAGCCTCCAGTCAAATATTCCTGAAGGCCCAGAGAAGTTGGGATCCTGCTCAAAGACCTTGCAGTGACTGTGATTGTATTCCACGAAACAACACATCTGGTACGTGCGAACGATCATCAATCTTTCGCCATCGTCTGATCGAGTCAGGAACCACCTGCAACTGCCATGCCGCTTTTCTTTGAAAGGTTCTGGGATTAGGAAGGGTAGGGACACCTGGCGGCCTACAACATCATATCAAGTTGGAGTAAAATAAAAAGGGCTCTTGATTTAGTCAATCTTAAGAATAGCATGTTATGAGCATGAATATTTTTTCAGCAAATGTTGACAGTAATATAAGCAAGCCATCATGATATCATAGGAAAGTAACATACTGCTGTAACAGCAGTTTGTAGCGATGACTGGAGTAGGCCAGCAATACGTCCAGCCATAGAAGGAGTCGACAGCGTAAATGAAGCCCTTGTGTTCAATGGCATCAGAGAACCATGGATGATGTATGATCCTGCGATGGACGTGCAGATTTATCCACTTACCGCAGTGACCTATCAGATAGGTGAGACCGCGGTTGAAGAATGCAATTAGCCTGAAGTCTTTATAATTCGCAGATCTTATGGGCACTTGGCAGATTATAACCTTGAGCAAATCAAACTTGGTATCATGTTGGCTACTGTAAGATTCCGAGTATTCTGGGCCGCGGTGCCAAAGCAGTGCAATGTTAATCGCCAGGTGTAGACCTCCATGAGCATCCAGCTGTCACGACCGTCGACGAGCACCATCAAAGACGTGTTCATGCCGACCCAGTACATACCGTTAATGTAGTTGAGGCTGACGAGGATCGGATCGCAGTCAAGGGGGTTGATGCTCGCCACCCTACGATCCTTATGCTACGTGAAACGCCGTTTCTGAAGATCAGGCGGCATCAGCAAGCAAGGAGTTGGCTTAAAAAGCTCCGGCCTGAGGGCTATGAGTAAACGGTATAGCCCCGACGAGCACGCGGCGAGCGGCATGGTACTAAGATTTTCCACACGCGAAACAATGAGCTTGATTACCTCTGTGGGGAGCGAATTCCAGCCACTCTTTCGGCGGACGCTGCTCGGTTCTACCATTGGTAGTGCTTGGGTTTCGGATGAGGGGGGAGGCGCCTTAGCGGGGATGGAAGATTGGACGAGATTATGTGCGAACAAAGATGGAGAAGCGAATATGTGCTGCAGGAAGTGGACAGGTGATGATGAATACAACACGCCGCTTGACTTACGAGACACATACCAGCAGCATAGGGTCATGTCGATGCCAGACAACTTGCTTGAGTGATCACAGTACTGGTACTCTCTACAGTGCTATGCCCTAACTTGCTTGAGTAGAGTAGTAGAGTAGGACTCTGCTCTACTACTAGCACCGGAGGAGTAGTATATTCTAATCTAAAATAGTTACAAACTTCAATGCCCGAGCATCGAACGACTACGAACCATGCTCAAAGACCGTGTCTACGTGGTGTTTGGACATGGGCAACAACCTCAACACCAATGGTGCTGCTCCCGTTGCACCGTATGTGTTTCTGTCCTTCCTGTTCAAAATCGTGGTCAAATTCATGATTTATTTTGTGCTTATTCGGATTAAATATCGTAGTAACTTGCTCATATATTCAACTAGCGCAACGTCCCCTACAACCACTCCCGTTTCATGGACGGCCTGGTCGATGCCTCCAAGGAGCCCTTCATCCACTGCTATGAGTGCCCGATGCCGTTTTGTGGCTCGCCGGCGGACATGGTGCATCACCTCACGGATGTGTGCAACGGTCACTGCTGGCCCTTGGCAGAGAACATCAAGTACGAGACGTGCTACCCGTTCACCATGCCGGAGTCGCTGGAGGATCGACGTGAGAGGGAGGGGGAGGAGATAGCGATGAACGTGAACGTGAGGAGGAGGAGATAGCGATGTCGTGGGAGGTGCAGTATTTATAGCAAGCAATGGCACACCTACGTAAGATATGGACTGAGCTGCACTGACTTAACTGCAGGTCCAGTTGCGTCACTAACATGTGGGCCAGGCCCCTGTTGGGCCCATAAGTCAGTGACCCAATGCACCTGCAGTTAAGTAACAGCTACGTGGGCATATTTGTTGGAGTAAATTACGGGGGAGCGAAGGGGTGGAAATATTGCTGGTCACAACGGATTGGACGAGTGTGGGGGGAGGAGAGTCATGCATGCAGATTTTTTCACACGGGGTGGAGTGGTGGGACCGCCGAAGGGAGAAGGAGAGTTTGGCAGGCATATTGTTTCCACACATGGAGAGGAAAAGAATTGGAGATGAACGGGCTTCCTGCAGGTATGGGAAACAGGGCATAATAAGTCATCTTGCATGTCGGGCTAGGTATAGTCTCAAGTCATTAAAAACATACATGCCCCACACATGTTCATATTTCAAGGTGCACTAAATTATTGCATGTGATGATTAAGGCTGGCCATAATGGTGGTATCTTAGCTGGTATCATGCACACGGGAATAGCAAACATGCTGATGTGGCAAAGAATTAAAGAAGAGAGGGGGGTTAGAGTAACTAGTGGTCATGCATGCATTGGTAAACACAATTTTTTTGTGAATAACGACAACACTAGTTGAGTACTTTTGCAGACTTCAAAAACTATTCCACCGCCTCTACTATCTTGCTAAGAGTAGGTGAAATTTTTGAATCAAGCCCTTTAAACTAGAAGGGAGGTAGTGGTACTCTAATAGCTAACCTTGTTGTGATGACAAGATAGGACATGGCACGCACCTGGACGGAGGAACTAGTCTGCCTTGTGCATTTAAGTTTTGTCTGAAATCAATGTACCTCTACTTTCACCAGACTTATAGAAAAATGTGTCAACATTCACAATTGTCAAAGATTAGCCGTTCGGCCAATAAGGTGGCATGCTTAATCTCTAAGTATAGCTTTGACAATAGATTAGATGGTATTCTTGTAAATAACATACCGCCCTGTGTGGTGAATATTGTATCGAATGAGTGTACTGGTGTGGCTGGTTAATTAATATAAGGTGGTTTTCAAAAAAAAGTATAAATTTGGTCAAACACTTTGCAAACGGTTGACGGGAGTAAAAAGGACCAGAGGGAGTATCATGCATGCGGAGTAGGCAAAAACAATTGCTTGTCTAAAAAAGGCAAAAAATTGCTCATTTATAGCCGGTCGAAGTCTCAAAGGGCGCAGCTGCGCGAGGGAGGTGAAGGTCGTGGGAGGCGCGACGTTTGACGGAATTAAGTGAAGTTACATCCACGCGTCGGGATGGTGTGCGAACAGGCAGAAGCTATACCGCCAGGCCTACAATATGGGTGTAGTAGACATGACATCTAGTGGGTCTCGCATAGTTCTCGAGAACTCTTTGGGGGCTTGCAGCCGTTTATCCACCGGGCAAGCTAGCAACCCCATGCCGTTCACACGCCCTACTCGTCCCCGTCTTCTACCTTACAACAGTTCGCTCCCAGTCGTCCCGTCCTTTCACATTAGTTCGCTCCTAGTTTTTTTTGCGGGGTACAACGGTTCAACTTCTCCTAACCCTCCTCCAAAATCCATGGCCTCCCAAATCTCCATGGTCGCTGCTGAGTACCAGGTTAGAGCCATCTACAGATATGGATCCGAGACGGTGAAAGCATGGCTTGCTCGCTTCCTACGCATGTTCAACAGTTCAACGGATGAGTGGGTCGCTAGGCTAGATGTTGAGTACACCACAGTCCTGGGACGAGAGAAGGATCTAAAGGACGAAGAGAGGAAGAAGCCCGCCGTGATCCAGGTTTGCATACATAATGTTTTCTTGGTCGACCACATATGCCATGCCGACGTTGAGTGCCAGGATTTTAAGAACTTCCTCAAGGACAAAAGAGTGAAATTCGTTACTATAGGCTTTAAGAACGACAGGGATGTCCTACGTCGGATAGGTCTCGTTGTAGGCCAGCCCTTCGATCTCCAGAAGGCAAGCCAGGTGTCCTCCTCTCAACCTTCAATGCTGACCCTGGCAGCAGCCATGATTGATCCTTCATACGCTAAACTGAAGAAACCTCATCACGAGTTTCATCATGCATGAGAGTGGAAGACATTAGATGAAGATCACATCATGTACGCAGCAATGGATGCCTACCTTTGTTTAAATATCTACAAGGGTTGGATGAAGAAGCAGAGCCCAGTGTCCGGTTCAAGCAAAGAAGTGTCAGCAAAGAGGAAGAGGAAGAGGGACGAGGCCAAAGTCGAGGACGTGGACTCGGACTCTGAGTAGGTGGCAGTGCCGTCGCTCATGCTGGTTCTACTGCAGTGTCAAGCGGACTAGTTGCTTAGTTTATTTTCAAGGGTGTGTTGTGCTGAGGCCCCAGCAGAACTATGTTTATGTTCTTTCTCGTTATTTGAACTCTTTAGTATGTACAGTAGTACTAGTACTATGTCTTACTACTGTTCTTCTTGCAGTTGGTACTACTGCTCGTATCTTCGTGTTCCTACTGTACTTAATACGTTCGTACTAGTAGTATAATTTGGGTCAGTCGATTTGTGAAAGAAGGTTGACGGAGCGAAGGAAGAAGATGACAGAAGAGGTGGAAGAAGCCTTTCTAGCCATCCATGTTGCATCAAATGGCTCACATGAGTCGACTGACCCAAACTGCTCCTTCAGATTGCAGGATTCACGTGGCATTCAAGGTCTCAAGGTAGATTCCGCATCCGCACCCAGTTTGCGGGCTCGACGCGCGCGCGACCGGCTTCCGCCGCGACAGCCACCATGCGCGCCTCCTCCGTGCGGGCGGAGACGACAATGACACGGTAGTTCCTCCTCGCCGGCGTGCTAGAGCACGGACTCGTCCTCCTCTTCGTACGCTGCGTGCATAGACGCGGCTCCACGAGCTGCTCGAGTGCTTGGCAGCGCGGCAGCATCGTGTGGAGGGACTGCAGACGACGTGAGCAGGCGAGCCTTCGACTTCATGGCACATGGATGGCGGCGACACGGTGGTGATGGGCGAGAAATTGTTGGCCGAAGCAGGCGGGCGCCGGCATGCGCAACGGCGGCGGCGGCATATTGATGAGTGCGCGTGTGGGAGGTTACTTTAGTTATATATATAAGGTTGGTCAAACTTAAAAGAAAACCGTACTAGTACACGTGAACAATAGACTTAGGCAGCACTTTTATTAGTTAGTACCACAACCACGATACGAAATCCTGTGCAAGCGCGTGAACCGCGGCCGCGCGATCGATCGAACGGTGCGTCACCGTGTTGCACTCGAAGGACATCCACCGAACCTTTTTGTGTGTGTGAAAACAATCCCCGAATATTACTCAACTTTTTTTTCTTGTGAAAGTTCTTGACGCTGCAATATTTCCATATATTTGAATTTAGCTCCAGTTCATGTTTATTTGGATTTAGACGTTTTAGGTGTTCCCTAGTTTTTTTAATACTGATTTTGTGTTTGTGACTGAGAGAGAACGTGTGTATGTGTCCATATGTGTGTTGTGGCGGAAGGGCAATGTGGAGGCGGTGTGCGTGTGATACAGACATAGAGAGGTGTGAATGTGCAAATGATCATGCATGAGTGAGACATAGACAGATGCCGATACGTTGTGTATACATGTGAGAATGGTCTTCTAGTTTAGGGCCTGTTTGGTTCCAATAAGTCACCTGACTTACAAGTCAGGTGACTTAAAATCAGTGACTTATAAGTCACGCCTGTTTGGTTGTCATCTGACTTATAAGTCACCTGACCACACCTTCCCACCTTGTTTTTTAAAGTAAAGGTGATGGGACCCACGTAAAAAGGGGTGACTTATAAGTTTTAAGTTGGGGTGGAGCAACTTATGACTTATAAGTTGGGGTGACTTATAAGTTGGGTTCGTTTGGCAAAATAAGTCACTTTTTGCACTTTTCGACTTATAAGTTGGTGACTTATTTGGAACCAAACAGGGCCTTACTTGTGTGAGAGAGAGAGAGAGAGGGGGAGAGAGAGAGACAGAGAGAGGAGCATCCGTAACACAACAACCATCTCTCTCGATTCGTCCATCCCTCGCACGGTCGCATGCAACACATGCATCAACGCGCACATTTTGACACCCTCACCCGGCCCCTGCCCACCTCAAGGCCCGCACAATCTCTTCGTGAATACCCATTTCTCTCGTTAGGTTTGTTTTCTCTCAATATCTCTCGCACAGACACACACGCAGCACAGCACACACACACACACACACACACACACACACACTCCCCCGAGCACACAATTCATCCCCATCCAAGGTTATACGGCGACCACTCTCGCTTGTGCTTCTTTGCACCCCAACATGCACAACACCTCAATCTTCAAAGAGGGCGTCGAGCAGATCGAAGATGGCGACCACACCGCGCTAGAGAATGCGGGGTCATTTGGAAGCAGGGTGATGTGACGACGGCTGGCTGACTCCTCCCCCCACCCTCTCTCTCTTGCACAAAATTACCAATCCCTCTCTCCCCCGCACAAAATTGTCAATCCCTCAACCCACGAGATCCTTCCCCTCTCGTCCATGTTTTTCCAGCTCTCATCAAACATGTTGTCTCTTCTCCTTCCACGTATACAGAATCCAGATGCACACGCATCTCATGTATATTACATGTATCCTTCTTTCTCACAGACCTAAATTCTTCCTCTCTCTTTCTCTCTCTGTCTCTCTCTCTCTCTGTCTCGTTAGGTTTGTCTCCTACTCTCTCATCCACATACATACAATCTTTCCCGCCCTATCTGCTCCATCTTCAAAAGCTCTCTCTGCACGTTTCATTCACACATTGGGATATGTCAAAATGTTGCTTCTATAATGGCTGATGTAGATTTATGGTTGTTTTTGTTGCATTCTACAAAGTAATAACTATGAAATGGATTTAGATTCTCATTTGACTGGGATTATGTGAGTTTGAGCATGTTGTGATGTACTATAGACCTTGTATACATCTTGGGATTCGACAATGATTGTAACTATTGAATTGTATAGACCATTACATTCGAAGTCAATAGCCTAATATATTTATTTCACAATTTCAACAAATGATTAGTTCACTACAAACTAAGAAAACAAATGTGTACTCCCTCCGATTTTATTTAAGTCCGCGTATTAGCATTGGTCAAAGTCAAGTTTTGTAAACTCTCAGAAAGCTTATAACAAAAAATATTAACATATACAATAACAAACAAATACCATTAGATTCATTATCGAATGTACTTTCACATCATACATATTTTTTGTGGTAAATGTTTATATTTTTCTATAAACTTGGTCAAACTTTAGGAAGTTTGACTTCGATCAAACCAAATATGCAGAGTTTACTACTACTACTCGCTAGTTGCTTAGCCGAATCACTCAACATGCCACACGGGGAGTCCAGTGTCACAAAATTTTGAGGTCGGCGAGAAAATCCCCCGCGACCCTGATTCGAGCAGTGGGAAGTTACCATCATAGCCTTCGGAATAGGCCTACGGATGACGCTTGGTAGGGGGCTGTTTTCATAACTTCAGGTTCACCCTACCCAGCCAATCCCACCCCGGCACCCAGAGTAGTACACTTGAATACTCCCCATTTTCTATCCCCACCGCAAAATAGACTTCTCCACGGAACCGCAGCCTTCGTGCTCCTCCCCTTTACATCGGCACACTCATCCATCGCAGCGCATCTGCCTCATCGACGACCTCGTACGCCGCACTGGAGCCAGTCCACCGTCGTCGTCGTACACGGAGCCTCTTCACCGGCATCGTCTTCCATGGTCTCGGATCTGCTTCCCGGAAGCCGACGCCAAGCGCAGAAGTACCAGCGTCATGGACAATGAACTGACTCCCATTATCGACCATGACTCACAGAGGCCGACGCGACCATCGTTCTCCTCCTTGATTGGTAATGTGTGTATTGAATCACTTAGCAGTACATGTGTAGTTCCAATTTTGTTCATACCTACCCTTCAAATTTCCTGGGTGCTATTGTTCCCGTAAAAGTAATTGGTTATAGCCTCCATTGTCCAATAGAATATCAGCTTGTAATTGTGCATCGCTCCTGTATCGCGCTATGCTTGGGTAGGTTTTTCATCTGCAACCAGTAGTGTGGCAAATGATGGAAAGGTTTTTAGAACTAGCAAGATGCCCATGCGTTGCATGCATCAAGATGCATTTGTATGAGTAGTTTATCTTGTGGGAGAAAAGGATGAACAAGGGAAGGCCTTATTTGCAAATCCGGAGAGGGGTATGGGTATCTTTTTGCAAAATTCCCATTTGTTTCCTTCCTATCTGTCAGATATAAATCGGACGACCTATATTGCAAGAAAAAAAGTAAGAGAAAAAAGTAGACAGTAAAGGAAGTAGAGATAAATATAAAATATAAAATATAAAATAAATATAACAGTAGAGAAGAGAGTAGAGATAGCATGTTGAGATTTTTAAAGCGCCGCGCGTTGCGATTATGTTGGAGATGCTCTAACATGGCAGACGAGTGCTTTAATGTTGCCCACAAGATGCACGAGTATTACTAGTAGTATATTTTTCTTGCCATGTTGAGATTTTAAAACCACGAGTGCGAACATGCAGAGGAGCAGTGAAGACCAAACACGGGATAGTCGGGACATCTTCAAGGAGCGTGGCAAGTTAATTAGGAGCTGCACCGAACCTGTAAAACGAGCTTTGATAAGTAACACCCTTTCAATTACTTTCGTGTAGCCTCGTGTTCTTCGATGTGTATATGTTGTAGTTTCTCTTTCTCTTAAGCGTGGTGTTCTTCGATGTGTAATAAGAAGAGTCTTAATCGTCCTAATGCTTTCGTTTTTAGCTTGATTTAGGAAGTGGGTGTTCTCACCTTGTAGTCTGTTTTTTCCTTTTGAATTCACTTCTCCGAGTTCTGTTTATCTGGCTTCTACTAAATGGATCTAGGTTGCTCTGAGTATTGATCTAAAAAAGAAGTAACTTCATGTCAGGATGCAGTTCCTGTGAGCAGGGAAGTATGGTCAACCTCGAGATCATGCTTCCAAAATGAGGCTGGATTACACACAAGGTGCCAGTTCCCTAATGTTGCTGGATTAGACACAAGGTGCAAATTCCCAGATGATGCTGGATTACACACAAGCCAGGTGGAGTCGTCAGCTGTTCGTGTCCTTGTGGCATTAGTAAAGGCTGAAAGAAAGCGTGCAACAAACCTCGAGAATGTAGCTGAGTTCTTGAAGAAGCGAAAAGAGCAATCAGATGCTCTCTTCACCCAAGACAAAGAAGAGATGGAAGAAGCCAGAAATAAGCTAGCAAAGGCAGAGCAGGCTTGGCGTCTCCTGCTATCTAAAACTGTTGTCAATACAAAATTTCCTTCATAATAGCTAGGTTCAAATGTTTATCCAGTCAGCATGCCTATTGTGATGTCCGTGCATCTACTGATGTGGCACAAAATGTTTTTTTCGGGTCATGTAATAATAGCAATTATTTTCCAAACAATAACTGTAACATCCCAAATTTTCAATTTGGAATGTTTTACAATTATTAGCTAAGCACCTATGCATTTTGTTTGAATTGAGTGGCATTTGGAAATTTCAGAGGCCTTTGAGTTTTATTTGAATTCGAATTTGATTTTGGCAATTGAAATTTATTTCAAATATCCCTGACAAATACTTGATCAAAAGTATGAGAGGAGCTAACATGACACTCCAAAAATGTCAGAAGAAAATATTGCCAAAAGGTTTGAATTCAAATTTCAATTTTATTTGGAGTTTGCAGAAAATGTTTTTTTAGTTTCTGTTTTGCCTCTATAAAAATGCCCACGCTATAGGATTAATTCCCCTGAGAATTTTGATATATATATGTCCTATATAAAAATATTATAGATTTCTCTTATTTTATTTTTTTGCACTCTCTCCCTTAATTCAAAAAAAAGAGAGAAAAGGCCCAGGCGCGAGTCAGGCCAACCGGCCCGGCCGACGCCCAGGCCAACCGGCCCAGCAGCGCCGAGCCGCAGCCCACCAGCGACAGCAGCCAGCGCGCCCGCGCCCGAACCCCTCTCCCCTCAGTCGCCCGCTCACCCCCTTCCCTCTCTGTCTCACTGACCCGGGGCCCCACCCTATCCCTAACCCCTCGCCCATGACACGCCGCACCGGAGCACGCGCAGAGCGCGCCCGACACCGCGATCTTCTCAGGATCGCGATCCCACGTTGCCCCCTCGCCCACGCTTATGCCCTATATAAACCCCTCGGCATCCTCTTCCGAACCCCCCAAAAACCCTACCTCAACTCCACCCATAGCTCTCGCCCTCGCCAAACGCATCTCGCCGCCGCAGCCTCGGTTCGCCGCCCCGCCTGCCACCGGTGAGCATCCCCTTTGCTTCCAAGCTACACCACCCGAACCTCCTGTTCGTTCCGCACCTCTCTGACATCCTCTCATCGCCCAGGAACCGCCGAAGCCGTCGCCCCCGAGCTCGACCGCCATCGTCGTTCCCAAGCTCCACTGACTCCATCCCCGACCTCTCCTCGAGCTGCCGCACCCGCCCGACGACTCCGCCGCCGCCCCGGACCATCGGAGCACCCCCGCCGCCGTCGCCCGAGCCGCCGTCGTCCCTCGTCTCCGCTGTAAGCCACCGGACCTCCCTCCACCATTCGATCTGCAATGCACGGCTTAGATTAGACTAGCGAATGGGTAGGTTTTTTTATTAGACCGGTTTTATTTTCACGGTTTGTTTCTGGTTTATTTCCTAGGTTTAGTTAGACCGGCCCGATCGGTTTATTCTGCTAGCCCGTTTACAGTTCAGTTAAAGATCGCTCGCGCATTAGATAGTTTTAGAACGCCCACTATTTCAGTCCATTAGCGCGTTAGTTTTTGTTTAGTTTTATTTTAGTTTCTGTTTTTAAAACAGAATAGTTCCAGTTTTGAAAAATCTATATCTTTTAAGTTATTTAATATTTTTAGTTGATTCTTTTTGCTCTAGTTTGCAAATTTTCTATAGTTGCTGTAGAAAATTAGTTTCGGCCATGTTTAGGTTTTTAAAAAATTGTTTTATATTAGTTTTAGTCAGATTAGTTTTTCTGCTATAAATCGAGTTAGGATTATTTTTTTAGTGATTCTTTTTGTCACTGCTTTGTTTTGACCTTGTCTAGCAGTAGGAATTTATTTGGGCATTTGTAGTCTTTATTAAAAAATAGTTTTTATGCGAAAACAAGCCTTTCTAGTTTATTTAGCTTGCTGTTGTTTTCTGTTGTTCTAGTTATTTTTAAATTTTATTTTTCCTATGTTATAATTTATTTTAGATTAGTTTATGTAGTTACAGAGAGTGAACATTTATTTACAGCAAAATAAAAAGTTTTATTTTATTTTCCTATTAGTTTGGTTTTAGGTATAACAGGAGTTCTACAATAGATATTGGTTTGATTCTTTTTGCACCTAGTTTGTATACTGTTTTCCTTTATGTTAGTTAGTAAAACCATTGTTTTGGATCTGTAAAGAAAAGTGTTAGTAGGTTAAAACTATTTCTTTGTTGTTGCTTAATGTGATGGAAACCTTGATTTTGTTTTCCTCGAGTTTTCTTTGATTTTGGTTTGAGTGCTTGTGTGTTTTCCTTTAGCTTGCTGATATGTTATTAGTGAAATACTTATTTGCGCTATTGTTTGACTCGACAGAATTTCCGGAGTGCGAAGCTTGCTATCTCGAGTCACTAGCGTTTGAAGACCGTCAGCCAGGCAAGTCATTTGATCATGTTTTGCAATACCTATGATTTTGTTGCATTAGAATTGTTCCTCCCCACCATGCATGCAGTAGGAGAATTTTAAGTTATGTTCTTGAGTAGTATCATGAGGTAGGATGAAGCCAGTTACCCTTGTTACCATTACCCGGGACGATGTAGTTTATTTTGCTATGCTCGTAGACGGGGTTGGTTGAGTGATTCATAGGGGAGATGTGAGATTCAAGATGATGACAACCCCATGACTTCAAGCTCAAGATGGACTTCAAATTCACTACTGGGTGGAGGACGGTTGACGGGCACCCTGGAGAAATGAGCGGATGGCCGGGATGCATGGAAAAGCGCCATGACATCTTGCGGAAAGCATCACCCAACCACGAAGAGAAGGATGGATACCCCTTTACCGGAAGCTTACCTGTGCAGCCGCAAGCCATTATGGGCTCTGGCTGGGTTGACCTTAGGCGTGACTCTGGACGGATGGTGCCAGCAGATGTAGAAGAACGGTAGGACATGGATGGGTACCGGCAGTGCTCAGAGAAACTCTATGGAAGACCCTGTTTCGTTCATCTCGTCTTCAAACACCAGGCAGTGCGATGACATAAAGGAGGGAACGATTCTTGCGGGTAAAGTGCACAAGACTCTGCAGAGTAACAACCTAATCGATTAGCCGTGTCCAGGAGTTGCAAGTAGTTTCTGGTGTTTGTAGTATGCTGGAGGCCGTGCGCAGCGCTGACCGTAGGGGTGGGCTGTGATGCGGTAGGCACGTGGCACGGTGTACCGGGCGCCCGTTTGGTGTCTCGGGAACCCTGTTCACATCGTTTGGGGCTGTGAGCGAAACTCCGGCCGGATCTCCTCATGGATGGAACCCGAATAGGCGATAAACCTGGACTAGAGACTTGAGTGTTTAGGCAGGCCATGGCCGACACCCACGTTGGGCTTCCGCTTGAAGGTTGCCGAGTACATGTCGTGTAAACGGCGGTAAGTGGTGAGAGCGTGTGTGAAGAAGTACACCACTGCAGGGTTAACATCATCTATTCGAATAGCCGTGTCCGCGGAAAAGGACTTCTGGGTTGCTTATATCAGTTCATAGACAAGTGAAAGTGGATACTCTAAAATACGCAAGATAAGCGTGAGTGCTATGGATGGCGTTCTCGTAGGGGAACGAGAGCGGATCCATAGTGGTGTATTGATATGGTGAATATGTGGACTCGTGTGCGCCACCTCAAAAGAGTTACTTGCAGTCGTAGTTCAGGATAGCCACCGAGTCAAAGCTGGCTTGCTGCAGTCAAACTCCACCATCCCCTTTGTTGATAATGATGCATATGTAGTTAGTTCTGATGTAAGTCTTGCTGGGTACATTTGTACTCACGTTTGCCTATTTTATGTTTTGCAGAGAGACTTCGGTCTCACTAGTAGTTCCGCGTGGACTTCGACGTTTAGCTTGATACCTCAGCTACGATCTTGTGCCCTCGGCAGGATCTGATAGATAGTCAGGCTTCTCAGCCTTTTTCATTTATAGATGTCTGTACTCAGACATGATAGCTTCCGCTTGTGCTTTGACTTGTATGCTCTGAGTGTTGGGTCATGAGACCCATGTTTGTAATGTCTCGCTCCTCGGAGCCTATTGAATAAACTACTTGAGTCGTAGAGTCATTTTGTGATGCCATGTTGTATTGCACATATCGAGCATATTGTGTGTATGTTATTGAAATGCTTGGTATGTGTGGGATCTGACTATCTAGTTGTTTATCTTTAGTAGCCTCTCTTACCGGGAAATGTCTCCTAGTGTTACCGCTGAGCCATGGTAGCTTGCTACTGCTCTGGAACACTTAGGCTGGCCGACATGTGTCCTTCTTCGTTCCTGTGTCTGTCCCTTCGGGGAAATGTCACGCTTTGAGTACCGGAGTCCTGTTAGCCCGCTACAGCCCGGTTTACCGGAGTCCTGCTAGCCCAGTGCTACAGCCCGGACCCACTTGCTGATGACCGACACGTTCGAAGCTGGGTCATGGATGCCTGTCCCTGTAAGTCTGTGCCACTTTGGGTTTACGACTAGTCATGTCAGCCCGGGCTCCTTATCATATGGATGCTAGCGACACTATCATATACGTGAGCCAAAAGGCGCAAACGGTCCCGGGAAAAGGTAAGGCGACACCCGTGGGGATACCGTGCGTGAGGCCGCTGTCACGTCCCTAGCTTCTGATGCTGCCTAGTGTTGCATTTTGTTTGCATCATGTTTAATTTTCATTGAAACTTGAAATGGGGATGTCCAAACCCTAGTACCAAATGGAATTCAAATAGGTTCAACCTAAAAATAATTTCAGTGAATCCAAATGGCTTTCAAAAATGTTCATCATTTCTGGGAAATGCTAGAAGTAATAACCAGAGGTGTTGCACAATTTTTTCATGACATATTTGGGCTCTGAATTAAATCTTATAGTATTTGCATTTGGGCAATTAAATGCTATATAATATTTTAAATGTCCAAATAATTCTGAACTTAAGTGGGGGCTGTTGGAAATATTACAAACAGATCCCACAATTATTTTCAGGGTTTTTGAAAATGCCTTAGCATTTTAATTAAGTTAAAACAAATGTCATAAATAGAAAACAGTAACTAAAATAGAAAACAGAGAGAGAGAGGAAACTACCTGGCCACTTACCTGGCGCAGCCCACCTGGCAGCCCACTGGCCGGCCCAGCACTGTGCTGGCCCGTGCCAGCCACCTGCTTCCTCTCGCCAGGCAGGCAGAGAGGAGCGCGCCCGCGCACGCCGAGCTCGCCACGCAGCTCCCTGGCCGCCTGCCTCGCCTGGACAGCGTGGCGACGCCTCGAAGCCACTCCTCGGCACTGCCTCGACCCCTCCGACACCCCATTCTCCCCCTGGCTCTCTCCCTCGTCCTCTCCCGTTATGCCCGAGCGCAGCCGTCGCCGCCGCTTGCCGCTGCCGCGACCACCGCCGTCCCCTCGTCCCATGACCATGCCCAGCAGCTCCGAAATCGAGCACCCCATCCCCACGCCGAAGGAAACAACCCGGAGGGCTCTGCTTCATCGCCATCGACCCGTCTTCAACCTCGGGACATCGGAGATCGTCATCGCCGTTCCGTCGCCTCTGAGCTGTCCCCGAGCGCGCTGAGCCTCCCTACGACATCACCGTGAGCCCCTGAGTTTTTCCCCTCACCTCCCCCTCTCGCTAGCTTCCTCTAGCCACCGCCCCACGAGCTCCCGAGGCCGCCGTCCGCCATGGCCGACCTCCTGCTCACCGCTGAGCTTACCACGCCCAGCTGTGCTATCCACCGTGCTCCCTGGGCCCCCTAGATGCGGCCTAGCTACCTGGTTCCCTCGAGGGCGAGCCATAGCCCTGCGCCCGTGCACCACCGAGCTCCGGGCCGCCATAGCCACTGCTGCTTGCACTGCTCGATGCGGACGAGCACGGGCAACGCGTAGATGCCCTCCGCCACACTTTTGGTGGCCGGAGGAGCGATCCCTAAGCCCTCTGCCGTGCCTGTTGCCGCCGGCGTTGAGCCGCCGGCCTGTTTGGGCCATTTGACCGGGGTTTGACCTCCCCCTGTGTCACTGACATGCGGGACCAGCCCGCCTAATTAATCTAGGTTAGTTTAATTTAAAACGCTAACTAACCCAGTTAGTTAGGTTAGTCACTGACACGGAGGACCCACTGGTCAGTTTGACCTGGGCTGCCCGTTGACTCGCTTACGTCATGCTGACGTAGTGCTGACGCAGTAAATTCTTTTCTGGATTTATTTTTATATAGGAAATTCCAGAAAATGCCTAAAACTTCAATAAATCATAGAAATTCAACCGTAACTCCAAATTAAATAAATTATATATGAAAAATTATCAGAAAAATTCAAGGAATCCATCTGTACCATTTTCATGCATGTTAGAACAACTTATAGCTGCTGTTTAGAACAAATCAATTAAAGGGCATTTATTTAATCACATATGGAGTTTGAATTTGAATTTTATATTCAAACCAACTTCATTTAATCTGTTGCTAGTTGCATTAGCCCAAAACACATTCATTTTGCCATGTCATGATCATGCATCATATTGTGCATTGCATTGATTGTGTTCCTTTCTGTGTTGCCGGTATTTGTCCCCTCTCGATAGACGTGATACCGATGATGTGATCGTTGACACTGATGAAGACTCAATGTTATCTTCAGAAGTGCCAGGCAAGCAAAACCCCCTTGTTCATTCCGATACAATCCTACTCTCTCGCTCCTGCTCTCTTTTACTGCATTAGGACAACAACGATTCATCTGTTACTTGCTGCGGTAGCTGAACCCCTTTATCCTTTGCATGACCTGTCATTCCACAGTAAATAGATGAAACCCACTAGCATGAGTAGGAGTTGTTTGAGCCCTGATGTGCCTACTCATTCATGTTTGTTTGTCATGCCTGCTACTGCTTAGAGTTGAGTCAGGACTGATTCATCGGGGATGAATCAGAGGTGTGTGAACATGTCCTACGGTGTGTGAGCTAAGCGTGTGAACACGATTTGGTAAAGGTAGCGGTGAGAGGCCATGTAGGAGTACATGGTGGGTTGTCTCATTGCAGCCGTCCTCAGGAACTGAGTTCTGTGTTTGTGATCCATGATTCAGCTACTACCACGCATTGGGCCCGAAACCAATGGACCCTCTCGGCTTCTTGATCACCCTTGTCCTCTGTCCAGGAGTTGCAAGTAGTTTCTGGTGTTTGTAGTATGCTGGAGGCCGTGCGCAGCGCTGACCGTAGGGGTGGGCTGTGATGCGGTAGGCACGTGGCACGGTGTACCGGGCGCCCGTTTGGTGTCTCGGGAACCCTGTTCACATCGTTTGGGGCTGTGAGCGAAACTCCGGCCGGATCTCCTCATGGATGGAACCCGAATAGGCGACAAACCTGGACTAGAGACTTGAGTGTTTAGGCAGGCCGTGGCCGACACCCACGTTGGGCTTCCGCTTGAAGGTTGCCGAGTACATGTCGTGTAAACGGCGGTAAGTGGTGAGAGCGTGTGTGAAGAAGTACACCACTGCAGGGTTAACATCATCTATTCGAATAGCCGTGTCCGCGGAAAAGGACTTCTGGGTTGCTTATATCAGTTCATAGACAAGTGAAAGTGGATACTCTAAAATACGCAAGATAAGCGTGAGTGCTATGGATGGCGTTCTCGTAGGGGAACGAGAGCGGATCCATAGTGGTGTATTGATATGGTGAATATGTGGACTCGTGTGCGCCACCTCAAAAGAGTTACTTGCAGTCGTAGTTCAGGATAGCCACCGAGTCAAAGCTGGCTTGCTGCAGTCAAACTCCACCATCCCCTTTGTTGATAATGATGCATATGTAGTTAGTTCTGATGTAAGTCTTGCTGGGTACATTTGTACTCACGTTTGCCTATTTTATGTTTTGCAGAGAGACTTCGGTCTCACTAGTAGTTCCGCGTGGACTTCGACGTTTAGCTTGTTACCTCAGCTACGATCTTGTGCCCCCGGCAGGATCTGGTAGATAGTCAGGCTTCTCAGCCTTTTTCATTTATAGATGTCTGTACTCAGACATGATAGCTTCCGCTTGTGCTTTGACTTGTATGCTCTGATTGTTGGGTCATGAGACCCATGTTTGTAATATCTCGCTCCTCGGAGCCTATTGATTAAAATACTTGATTTGTAGAGTCATGTTGTGATGCCATGTTGTATTTGCACATATCGAGCATATTGTGTGTATGTTATTGAAATGCTTGGTATGTGTGGGATCTGACCATCTAGTTGTTTATCTTTAGTAGCCTCTCTTACCGGGAAATGTCTCCTAGTGTTTCCACTGAGCCATGGTAGCTTGCTACTGCTCCGGAACACTTAGGCTGGCCGACATGTGTCCTTCTTCGTTCTTGTGTCTGTCCCTTCGGGGAAATGTCACGCGATGAATACCGGAGTCCTGTTAGCCCGCTACAGCCCGGTTCACCGGAGTCCTGCTAGCCCAGTGCTACAGCCTGGATTCACTCGCTGATGACCGACACGTTCGATGCTGGGTCATGGATGCCTGTCCCTGTAAGTCTGTGCCACTTTGGGTTTACGACTAGTCATGTCAGCCCGGGCTCCTTATCATATGGATGCTAGCGACACTATCATATACGTGAGCCAAAAGGCGCAAACGGTCCCGGGCAAAGGTAAGGCGACACCCGTGGGGATACCGTACGTGAGGCCGCAAAGTGATATGAGGTGCTACAGGCTAGATCGATGTGACATCGAGTCGGGGTCCTGACAACGTTGGTATCAGAGCTTGACTGCCTGTAGGATTATCAAGCCAAACTGGTCGAAGTTGAGTCTAGAAATTCTTTAGTTATATAAGGGAATTGATTGTGGGATGGAACGTAAGGCTCTTTTTACTCCTTATACCTTATGCCCTTCTGATCTCAGTCATCTTATCTTTCCTACGGGGATTAAGAACTAGGCTATCTCTTCTTTCTATTAGGATCATGTGTTACTAATCCGTAGACTTATAAGATTGTTGATTCAAGCCTCAGTTCAGCTCCTACTATCTTCAGTATGTTAATTGTTGATCTCCAAACCTTGATATTGTGCTTCTGAGTGGTTATGCCACCATTTTTGTGAATGTCTCAAATCTTTTCTGAGCATTTACAGCCGTTATGCTGTCCGAGTCATTCCAGGTTTCTAAATAGTCGGATGCATTTGCAAATCCCTTCCTCCTGTACCGATGTGCCTTTGGTCAGATTAATCACACAAATCAGTGAGTTGAGGTACTCCGTTACCTTGACACATATGTTGGAGATATTATTATGACCCTAGGTGTCTTAGGGGGATCATCTAGTGGTCTAGCCATGATCTGTGTTCCAAGTGCGATGATTCTGGCCTTTATTCTCAAAAGCATCCTGTGATGCCATTTAGTTACTAGGTATTCTGTTCCTGGGTTTTTGAACCCGAGATTCACCCTACTTGCTTCATGTTGATAGTTTTGCTCGTTCCTTAGGTTATTAGTAACCTTTGCATTAGTCCTCGATGTTCGTGGTATTCCTTTCTTCCAAATACTATGAACCGCTTATGGCAGATGTTCCCCGCTGATCGAAAGATCACAATCAGAGTGCTCTCGATGGGTTCTCGATCCTACATTGTGACTCTGCCAGTTCTACCTTTCTGCATGGGTTATCCGGAAGAAATATGTTGAACTTGGTTCGACATACTAATCTATGCATCCACAACTCAGAAAATTATATGTTCCTTTGAGTTGTTCTCTTTAGTTGCATTCTGACCCTCGTCTATCAATTGATAGTCAAGAGTATGCGTGCGTTCGTTTATCGATGTCTATTACTCTTGTGGTCCGTCAAGCCATTCTATCGCAGAATGACTAGGAGAAACAAACTCCAGTACCTCTTCCATATCCAGGATTGGGTCAAAGAAGTTGTGCTCCGCAGATCAAATTGCTAATCCAGCTTTTGTTCTGTTCTACCTTGGAGTATTACCATCTTTATATCGGGATTGTTATAGGAATTGCACACCATCCTATGAACTCTTGGTACAGTGATACTTCTTGCCATCATTAGTCATTCCTCGGTCTTCGTGTTGAGGCAACCGGAATACCGACAAATGAATTGTGATGTGTGAAATCAATACTCCCAGCAACCTCGTTGCTTGGTAGTTAAAGGACAATAATTTCATTCTTAGCGTGTTGGTTTCTGAATCATCCTCTAAGACTGATCGTGCTACCTAGTCCTTATTTCGGTGCACCCTTCGATTAATGAGTTAGGATTTTGTCAAGTCCTCGCTCATTTGATCATATCATCTTGCCCTGAAAAGCAAGATTGTTCTCGAGCTTAGTAACATATCGGTGGTTCGTGATTTTCCGTATATCTTCTCGGAAATATTACCAGGTTGTCACCTGACCGCTATGTTGAGTTCGTGATCAAGTTGGTTTATTCCTGTAAACCACCCCTTCTCCAAGGGTCTGTGTGGGATACCCCTGAGCTAGTTGGTCAAGCTAAACAACAACTTGGAGAGTTGGGAGATAAAAGCTTGCCTGACTTAGTTCGTTCCAAAGGGATATTCTTGTGTGGTGTGTGTTGAAGAAAGATGATATCTTCATCGATTGGCCCCTGTGATCAATTGCTGGACCTATTGTCTTATCAATCCCTTGATTTGAGTGTGGGCTATCGTCAAATCAAGTTAGAACCAACGATGTTCGTAATGTTGTCTTACTCGTGGTTGATCCCTCGAGCATACACCACTATATTCTTTGGTCTGACCAATGCTATCACCTTGTTCACTTAACTATGGAATTCCTTTTAAAAGGGAACCTGGATGAATTGTTGTTGAGCCCATCGACAACATCCTTATCTTCTCCATGTTTCTGTTGGACATTAAGTTAGTGTTGGAAACTTTGTAAACAATGCCTTCGAGTTCCGTCTCTGAGGTATATGTTTGGATGAAAGAAGTGACTTCCTTTGATTCACGTGCATTTGATGTAAGTTGCCGTCGTGAATTCGAGAAAGGTTATTTTGTTCTTTTGGAATCATCCCAAATCAGTCATGCACGTGCGAAGAATTCTGTGGTCTATTAGACTGATCATCTTCATTCCATATGTATATCCTAGCACACCAAGCCACTGATTGACTTGTTCAAGGAAAAGAAGTCTATGCTCGGGATCTAATCCATGGACTTGCGTAAAGACTTCGATATCCTCGATGATGGTTCCCCACCTAAACTCGGTAGTGTTTAATTATAAGACTACTACATGGCCATGCTTGTCCGGGACAACGTGTTCACATGTTTGTAGTAGATCCAGCTCATGTTTGGAGCTTGCTATCGTAGTTCATCTCCCGAGAATCCTGCAACGTCATCTCGTCGATTTGTGTTGCAAACTTTCATTTTTCTTCCTAGATTCGATGGGTCTGGAATATTCTGACACCAACCATATCTGAATCTCAGGCAGATATGATGGTTGGAACATTTCCCAAGAACTATAATATTGGTTCCTCGATAACTGGTAAAGTGGATGTCGTGGCCAGCACCACCCAGCCGAAAGACCTATTATTGTAGTATCTTGATTGAAGAAGTTGGCCACCTCCCCATAGGGATTTCGTAGGATTTACCTCCGTAACTATTCCTTATGGATTCTATTGCTCCCGAAGTCCGACCTTTACTTGATGTTCTAGTTATCAAACCATATCTATGAATGGGTTACACTAGCACGTCAAGGAGAACATTAGAAGCAGAGTGCTAAATGGCTCTCGGTCGATCATCCAGATTTTGTTCCTTGGCTTCGCTAAGGTGAAACCTGAGAAGGTATTATCTTCCTTTGCATCTGCATCCTCCATCACCATTCATCATGGTAGCAAGTTGTGTTGCCAGGATCCTTGACACGGATATTGGTAAAACCTTGATGATTATGGAAATGCTCAAGTTCTTGAGAGCACGCTCAAGCGCTAGGTGTTATCTTCGGCACTAACTGGGGATCCTCTCCGTTTCCTCGACATGCTATGACCTACTCAAACAGTGAATTCACTCTCTATTGTTGGGTTCTTCCCCAGTTACCAGAATCATTCCCAGCATTTGCATTTTGTTCCCAGCTTGCACCACCAATGTGCCATTCTACCATGGGTCTCTTCCATTCCCGGTGATAAGCAAGTTCATCCATTACGTTGTCTTCAACAAGGTAATCCACATCATCCAAGTCCGAGTATGCCATTCTACCGACCCCCTCCAAATGATCGCTTGTGATTGCCTTAGGCTGGTATAAAGAGTTTCAATGATCTTTGAATCAAAAGTAATTCTTTTTGCCACTTAAGGGGATATTTCTATGAGTCACCTTCCCTAAGGTGCATCGTTATGGTATCATGGCAACTCAACTCCTCGCTACGTTGGCAATCGTTTACCACCTTCTTAGGTGTGGAATTGTTGTCTACCTAGTGAACCTCGTCACCTGCTCCACTCCATCCCTCCAGAGGTATGCTTCGTCTCTCAGCTCGAGAGATGTTGCTATGTTCCATTCCGTGAGTTAATCCTGAGTTGTTCGACCTTCGAGAAGAACGATTCTTTTAGGGTCTTTCCTTTCCTCTCGTTGTCATGATTAGCTGGAGTTCTCAGAGCAAGACTTCAAGACAATGATGGTGATCGAATCAACGTTCCTATGAAGTGCAACCTGGATCGTGAAGATTGTACTAGTTTGCGTTTTCCCTTCATCCTACTCTACGCTTGAATCTCGAGGCGAGATTCTTGTTTAGTGGGGGTGAGTTGTCACATCCCTAGCTTCAGGCATTGCTCTAGGTTAGCTTCATGTGTGCATCATGTCTATATTTTTGAAACCTGAATTGAGGAATATTGGAAGCCTCAAAACCCTAAATAAAAGAGGGGCAAAAACCCTAGAAATCTCATTCATTGCTCCAAAAGGGCTCTTCATAAATGTTTGATAATTTTTGGTAAGGGTTCTGGTCCCAACCAAAATATTGAACATTTTTAAGGATTTATTTTTGGGACTTTGAATTTAAATCATTAGCTATTTGAATTTGAATTATATTCATATAATTAGAATATAATTTAAATACCCCTGAAATATTTTATAAGCTTTTGGAAAAGTCCATCTAGCATTATAAAATATTCAGAGGAGTTTTTGGCATTGTTTGAATTAGTTTTAAAATTCAAAACAGTGGCAAAATAAATTAAATAAAACAAAAATAGAAGAAAAATATAAAACAGAATAGAAATAAAAGAGAGAGAGAGAAGGAAGTACTTGGCCTCACCCGTGCAGCCCAGCCGGCCCAGCTCCCCCACCTGGCCGGCCTAGCCCACCTCCTCCCCTTTGTCTTCTTCCTCCCCTCGCACCGAAGCAGCTCGGTGGCGAGCGCCGATGCCGCCTCGGCCACCTCCTGCCTCCCTGCTTGCCTCCGCTACTCCCTGGAGACGCCACGCGGCTCCCTGAGGCCTCTCTCAACTCCCTCCCGTGCTCATCCCCTTCTCCTGCTCTCCCTCTCGCTCCGCACCTCGGACCCGAACGGAGCCGTCGCCACCGACGCCGTTCGCCGCGGCCACCATCCCCCTCTCGCCTCCCCGACACCTCCCAGAGCTCCGCAGTGCCTCCCTCGACCTCCTCGACGTCTCACGCGACCAGAAGGGCCCCGAGCAGCCGCCATCGTCATCATCCCCAAGCTTCGGCCCCGGCGCCGTTCTCCGTCGAATTCGGCCACTCCGGCGCGCCCCCGAGCTCGCTGACCCTCCCTGCACGATCCCCGTGAGTCCCTGCTCCGTTTCCCCCTAACCCCAAGTCTGATTTCGAGCTCTAGCCGCCCCCTCTACCAGAGCCGAGACGCTCCGCCGCACGGACTCGTCGCCGGCGAAGCCCCGGTGACCAAATGGCCCCGCGCGTGCGTCCGTTGCACTCGCAACGACCCGTGGAGCAACGCTAGTGTGGCAGCTAGCTTGTTTGCAAGCCGCAGCACTAACCCTGCACCCACCCGAGCTCCGGCCGCCGCCTCGGGCTCCATTCCGGCGAACCCCGGCCACCCCCGCACCTCCCGTTGGCCCCCCTAGATGCGCACGGGCACGGGCTACCTTCTGGTGCCCTTCGCGCGTCCAGCCGCCGCCCGTAGCGCAACCCCAGTGAACTTCCGCCGCGTTTCGGGTCGCCGCCGGCCGAACTCCGGTGGCCAGTGATGTGGCGCTGTCATTAGCCACTAATGACCACGCTAAACACCCCCACAGCCACTGACAGTGGGCCCCGTAGTGGGTCAAAGCCCGGGTCAACGCGGGATTAGCCCCTGTGTCACTGACGTGTGGACCCCACACGTTAGGTTTGACCCGAGCCGGCCCCTGTTGACTTGCTGACGTCATGCCAACGTCATGCTGACGCAGTAATGCTTTCTGGATTTAATTTAATTCTGAAATTCCAGAAAATAGCTAAAACTTCTAAAATTCATAGAAAATTAACCGTAACTCCAAATTAAATAATTTATATATGAAAAATTATCAGAAAAATTCAAGGAATCCATATGTACCATTTTCATGCATGTTAGAACAACTTATAGCTGCTGTTTAGCACAAAACAATTAAATGGCATTTAAATAATCACATATGGAGTTTGAATTTTAATCTTGTATTCAAACCAACTTCATTTAATCTGTTGCTAGTTGCATTAGCTCAAAACACATTCATATTGCCATGTCATGAGCATGCATCATATTGTGCATTGCATTGATTGTACTTCTTCTTTGTTGCCGGTATTTGTCCCCTCTCGATAGACGTGATACCGATGATGTGATCGTTGACACTGATGAAGACTCAATGTTATCTTCAGAAGTGCCAGGCAAGCAAAACCCCCTTGTTCATTTCGATACAATCCTACTCTCTCGTTCCTGCTCTCTTTTACTGCACTAGGACAACACCGATTCATCTGTTACTTGCTGCGGTAGCTGAACCCCTTTATCCTCTGCATGACCTGTCATTCCACAGTAATTAGATGAAACCCACTAGCATGAGTAGGAGTTGTTTGAGCCCTGATGTGCCTACTCATTCATGCTTGTTTGTCATGCCTGCTACTGCTTAGAGTTGAGTCAGGTCTGATTCATCCGGGATGGATCAGAGGTGTGTGAACATGTCCTACGGTGTGTGAGCTAAGCGTGTGAACACGATTTGGTAAAGGTAGCGGTGAGAGGCCATGTAGGAGTACATGGTGGGTTGTCTCATTGCAGCCGTCCTCAGGAACTGAGTTCTGTGTTTGTGATCCATGATTCAGCTACTACCACGCATTGGGCCCGAAACCAATGGACCCTCTCGGCTTCTTGATCACCCTTGTCCTCTGTCCAGGAGTTGCAAGTAGTTTCTGGTGTTTGTAGTATGCTGGAGGCCGTGCGCAGCGCTGACCGTAGGGGTGGGCTGTGATGCGGTAGGCACGTGGCACGGTGTACCGGGCGCCCGTTTGGTGTCTCGGGAACCCTGTTCACATCGTTTGGGGCTGTGAGCGAAACTCCGGCCGGATCTCCTCATGGATGGAACCCGAATAGGCGACAAACCTGGACTAGAGACTTGAGTGTTTAGGCAGGCCGTGGCCGACACCCACGTTGGGCTTCCGCTTGAAGGTTGCCGAGTACATGTCGTGTAAACGGCGGTAAGTGGTGAGAGCGTGTGTGAAGAAGTACACCACTGCAGGGTTAACATCATCTATTCGAATAGCCGTGTCCGCGGAAAAGGACTTCTGGGTTGCTTATATCAGTTCATAGACAAGTGAAAGTGGATACTCTAAAATACGCAAGATAAGCGTGAGTGCTATGGATGGCGTTCTCGTAGGGGAACGAGAGCGGATCCATAGTGGTGTATTGATATGGTGAATATGTGGACTCGTGTGCGCCACCTCAAAAGAGTTACTTGCAGTCGTAGTTCAGGATAGCCACCGAGTCAAAGCTGGCTTGCTGCAGTCAAACTCCACCATCCCCTTTGTTGATAATGATGCATATGTAGTTAGTTCTGATGTAAGTCTTGCGGGTACATTTGTACTCACGTTTGCCTATTTTATGTTTTGCAGAGAGACTTCGGTCTCACTAGTAGTTCCGCGTGGACTTCGACGTTTAGCTTGTTACCTCAGCTACGATCTTGTGCCCCCGGCAGGATCTGGTAGATAGTCAGGCTTCTCAGCCTTTTTCATTTATAGATGTCTGTACTCAGACATGATAGCTTCCGCTTGTGCTTTGACTTGTATGCTCTGATTGTTGGGTCATGAGACCCATGTTTGTAATATCTCGCTCCTCGGAGCCTATTGATTAAAATACTTGATTTGTAGAGTCATGTTGTGATGCCATGTTGTATTTGCACATATCGAGCATATTGTGTGTATGTTATTGAAATGCTTGGTATGTGTGGGATCTGACCATCTAGTTGTTTATCTTTAGTAGCCTCTCTTACCGGGAAATGTCTCCTAGTGTTTCCACTGAGCCATGGTAGCTTGCTACTGCTCCGGAACACTTAGGCTGGCCGACATGTGTCCTTCTTCGTTCCTGTGTCTGTCCCTTCGGGGAAATGTCACGCGATGAATACCGGAGTCCTGTTAGCCCGCTACAGCCCGGTTCACCGGAGTCCTGCTAGCCCAGTGCTACAGCCTGGATTCACTCGCTGATGACCGACACGTTCGATGCTGGGTCATGGATGCCTGTCCCTGTAAGTCTGTGCCACTTTGGGTTTACGACTAGTCATGTCAGCCCGGGCTCCTTATCATATGGATGCTAGCGACACTATCATATACGTGAGCCAAAAGGTGCAAACGGTCCCGGGCAAAGGTAAGGCGACACCCGTGGGGATACCGTACGTGAGGCCGCAAAGTGATATGAGGTGCTACAGGCTAGATCGATGTGACATCGAGTCGGGGTCCTGACAGCGTTGGTATCAGAGCTTGACTGCCTGTAGGATTATCAAGCCAAACTGGTCGAAGTTGAGTCTAGAAATTCTTTAGTTATATATGGGAATTGATTGTGGGATGGAACGTAAGGCTCTTTTTACTCCTTATACCTTATGCCCTTCTGATCTGAGTCATCTTATCTTTCCTACGGGGATTAAGAACTAGGCTATCTCTTCTTTCTATTAGGATCACGTGTTACTAATCCGTAGACTTATAAGATTGTTGATTCAAGCCTCAGTTCAGCTCCTACTATCTTCAGTATGTTAATTGTTGATCTCCAAACCTTGATATTGTGCTTCTGAGTGGTTATGCCACCCTTTTTGTGAATGTCTCAAATCTTTTCTGAGCATTTACAGCCGTTATGCTGTCCGAGTCATTCCAGGTTTCTAAATAGCCGGATGCATTTGCAAATCCCTTCCTCCTGTACCGATGTGCCTTTGGTCAGATTAATCACACAAATCAATGAGTTGAGGTACTCCATTACCTTGACACATATGTTGGAGATATTATTATGACCCTAGGTGTCTTAGGGGGATCATCTAGTGGTCTAGCCATGATCTGTGTTCCCAGTGCGATGATTCTGGCCTTTATTCTCAAAAGCATCCTGTGATGCCATTTAGTTACTAGGTATTCTGTTCCTGGGTTTTTGAACCCGAGATTCACCCTACTTGCTTCATGTTGATAGTTTTGCTCGTTCCTTAGGTTATTAGTAACCTTTGCATTAGTCCTCGATGTTCGTGGTATTCCTTTCTTCCAAATACTATGAACCGCTTATGGCAGATGTTCCCCGCTGATCGAAATATCACAATCAGAGTGCTCTCGATGGGTTCTCGATCCTACATTGTGACTCTGCCAGTTCTACCTTTCTGCATGGGTTATCCGGAAGAAATATGTTGAACTTGGTTCGACATACTAATCTATGCATCCACAACTCAGAAAATTATATGTTCCTTTGAGTTGTTCTCTTTAGTTGCATTCTGACCCTCGTCTATCAATTGATAGTCAAGAGTATGCGTGCGTTCGTTTATCGATGCCTATTACTCTTGTGGTCCGTCAAGCCATTCTATCGCAGAATGACTAGGAGAAACAAACTCCAGTACCTCTTCCATATCCAGGATTGGGTCAAAGAAGTTGTGCTCCGCAGATCAAATTGCTAATCCAGCTTTTGTTCTGTTCTACCTTGGAGTATTACCATCTTTATATCGGGATTGTTATAGGAATTGCACACCATCCTATGAACTCTTGGT